>NC_053165.1:146594264-146915514 GCF_016835505.1 Polypterus senegalus | reverse complement strand
CATTTCCATAAAATAATGAAAGTAACTAGCTGCTCAAGGCTACAATTTTTTTTTAATCAGCATTATGTGGTGCTGCAAAGCTTTATGGGTATACATTTAGTGCCAAAAGAACAAACGTTTTGTCCTCCATAATCCAGTAGATCACTCTACTTATCTGGATAGATAATAAAAGAAAAGGATTCAGCATGAGGGGAAAATAGTGTAGTGTAGTGTAATGTAATGTAATTTCACCAATCCAGATCACTCAACAAGCTGAGAAATGTGTAGAATAATTTACATAGATTGTAGGTCCTTTATAAAGTGGGAACAAGAAAAGTATCCTGGGATTATGTGTGGCACAGCAAGAGTGCATTTGAAGAGTAAACTGAATCAAATAATGTATAACACACAAAACACTTCACAAGTATTACTCGTTGTGAAGCACAATGTTAATTCAGCTCTAAAGATGCTTCCATTCACCAAATTTATGTACCTGGTCAGTTATAGTGCCATAGTAAGAAAGGGAATAAATAAATAAATAAATATTCTGGCAGCATTGGGTAGAAGACAGAAAACAGCATTGAACAGAGTGTTGGCCCACTGTAAGTCCCACTCACGTATAAACCCACCCAATGCCAATTAGGAATGTCCAATTAACCTAACACAAGGCTCTTGGGATGTGGGAAGAAAACCGAAAAGCCTTGAGGAAAGACCCAAACAGATATCCCGTTACAAATTTACAGTTGCCAATTTAAAAAAAAAAAAAACAAGGCAGAATTTGTTAACTCCACACAGACAGTGCCTCCTGTTTCAGAATCAAGGTCCTGAAAGAGGAAAGACAACAGTACTATGTGTTTTCTCATTGCACCTTGCTAAATTATTAACAGAAATACTTCTGCATAAAGGATACCTCAAAGGAAAAATAATGCCCAAATTTGTTAGTATAAAGTTTCAGAAAATACTAGAAAGACTTGAGAATGAAACAGAAGAGAGCAAAGAGAATTGTTAAAACCAGCATTACCCGACATGTGTCTGCTTCCAGCTTTGAAGTAGTATTTTGGGGTCTGAAAATTAAAAAAGAAAACCACCACCACAAAGCACATTAACAACTTCATATATATATATATATATATATATATATATATATATTTATATATTTACAGAAATCTAAACACAAAATTCAGTCATATATGAAAACTTGCAACTCAATGGTTAACGTTTCAAAAGCTTTGTTTTTGCATACTGTTTTTATGTGGTGCTAAAAGCACCAGTTTTTATTTACTGCCCCATGGAACATGATTTTTATGCATTCAGCTTGGAGCGTCACTAATCATATGGTAAATAATTCTTAAGTCCTATATAATAAGCTCTAAAACTATCCTATAATAGAATACTTGACAAAGTAATTCCTATTGAATTTTTCTGCGTACATAAGCTGAACACAGTTCTTTATGAAAACATGCACGAAATGGACAACCAAACTGACAGATGGCATACACAATTTAGTTGTTCATTTCAGGTTTTACCTGTGGCTAAAAAAAAGCATACCAAGAATCTGCCCTTTCTTTATTACTTACAAAGTTCCTTTTTTTTTCTTACACTTTTGATATAGTAAGAGTGCTCAGAAAAGTACATTTCAGTTCAATTCAGTACTACAAAAATTATGGCTTAAGGGAACACTTTCAAGACACAGAGCTTAGGTTTCCTCCTACCAACAGGCAAAGAGAGCAAGGCAATGCAAAGTGATACCAGACAAAGTACCAACATTTCATTGATATTTATACATCTTCTTTAAAATTTCAAAATTCATAATTATAAACTGACTAAACAGAACATTCCCAACAAAAAGCATATAAGAATATCTGAGAAGCCTCGCACATTTCCGATTCTCTTGAATTTAGCCAAGGCAAAGGGCATACAGTAACAATGATTTGCAGTTGTCTTTCAATATATAGATACTGCAGTTTAATATTAAAAAACAAATAATGATTACTTTTATACCAAGAATTTAGGTGGCAAAAGAACATATCATTAAACTAAATACTACAGTTTAAGAGAAAATCAATATGATTGGCATATTGGCATTTCTATTGGCAATTCATATGGCATTTCTATTAAGAGAATGGAGGATGATCATTTTACTTACATAACCTTTTGTGTTTTTTCTCTGCGGGATTTAGGTGCATCTAAAATATTAAGAAAACATTAAATAAGAATTACATGACGACTTTTTTGATTTGAGTAATTAACTTAGAGAGAAATAAAAACAAATCAAGAAATGTAGCAATTACTGTCATGCTTCATTTAATAAGTTAAAACAAAATTGTAGATTTGAATCAAGCGTCTGAATGATTGCAATAGCAAAAGCATAGGTAGAGGGGAAAATCAAAATGCATTGTGGTGCCCATAAACCTTTATATGCAGTGACTCTCAAATTAGAATGCTAAAGTACAAAGCTACCCATTTAGTACCCACAAATGAGTTTCAGGGTGACACTGACCAAGTCACTGAACCCATCAAGACTTATACTGGACAAGTATGAAAACGTTTTAAAGAACAGTTAGGATGTACAAGTCAATTTCAAAACTGGTTTTCAATTTAAAAGCGATGCTTACCAAAAGGAGCAAGGTTACATTTAAGGCACTATTATGACAAAAACAGAAAATTGGTAGTGAATTTAATTAAACTTCTTCATTAAGTTATACCAGGTCTCATGTGCCTAAACACACACTTACCGGGCTCTATAATAACTTGACAGCTGTGGTTCTGTCGGTCATTAAGGTGTTTACTCATGTCATCTGCACCCGCAGCATCAGTTAGAAAATCACAGTTTAGACAAACTAGCGTGACACCACTGAGAAGGACAGAAATAAGAAATAATTAACAACTTAATGCATTAATAATCTAGTTCACAAAAAAAATGTATGTGCAAAAATCTAAACTTATACCTACGATATCTATGTATTTTACTGTGTACTTACTATATGTATTGTTCACAATTACAATATTGTTTTGTGCCTCCTTCTATTTTTTTTTAGCTTGCCTGAATAGGAATAAGGCAAAATTAATGGCTATCAATAGCATATCCATCCATTTGCTTGTTATATTTAAGAGCACAACTTAGAAAAAGGCTACCCATAAACAAAGCCTATCATTTTACTATTTAAAGTACACAATCTTTATATATAAAAAAAAAACTGTCAAAAGATGGATTTTCCGGACAGATAGATAGACAATCAGATAGAAAGAAAGGTCCTATACCTTGGGTAATTGCAATATTTCTTCTCTTTCCGAAGGCGCTCCTTTGAAACAGTACTGTGGAACCTGCAACCAACATAAAATTGAATTATTTTAAACAAGAAAGCATATATAAACTGTTTTTTTTCATGAATTCATCTTTGGTTAGAAGGCAGTGTTGCCTGTTGGCCTCTAACTTTAAATGTAAGCTTGCTGCTTGATTTCTAAACACTACTATGTAACCTTGAGTGGTCTAAAGCTCAAAAAGTTGCAAAGAATATTATTATATTAATATTAAGTCTATTTTCTCATATGACTGCTGCATTTACCCTGCTGCATTCATATGCAGCTCAGGTCTCCTGAAAACAGTAGTAAAGACGAAATTGCCACTGTTTATATGGCAAATCGGTTTTCATGTCCACAGAGATCTCTGTGTCAACAGTGGCTAAAAGCCTGCTTTGTTTTAACTGCTCTGAAGGAAAACAATTTAACATATGAAGCATTTTGCAAGTAAGGTTTATATTGTTGATAAAACACAGTAACATTTAACAAGACTGGAATACTTGAACGTAGTTGGTTCATCAGCTTTACATCAGGTGCTCTCAAGGACACAGCACTTGAGCTCTGTGAGTGGAATGGTGTGGTGACACAAGCCACATAATCAAAAGTTCTAAATCACGTTCACCCCATAATAATGAGCAAGACATTCTGAAAAGAACAGTCCTACAGCCCAAAGGAACAGAACTTCTAGGATTTACTTACATCTATCTGCAGTTTTCTTTAGTTATTACTGAATGATCAACATTCATATGCTGCTTAATTTCTACTTGTGAAATAAAAAATACATTAGATTTTGCATTGTGCAATTCTGTAACCATAAAACTTTATTTTACCATGCTCTAGTGATTTTAATACTGTTCAAATAAATACAGAAGTAAATAAAGAATAAGAACAAAATTTAAGTATATGACGGTGTCAAGAGGGTCAAATTGTTTACTAAAAAAACCCCATTTGATAGTTACACTAAGAATATTGTACATTATTTTTCATACATGCAACGATTATCAGTATCATTATGTTCATAGAAAAGACTGATTTCTATTTTTTAAAAAAGCTCAGTTTCTATATCATTTTAAACTTCTATATATAAACAAACATAAAAAAGCTTTGGCTTCCCCAGAAGGGTCACATTTGCAAATGAAACAGCAGGTCATGGTGTTCCAGCCTGTGCCTTTATGAAAAGAAAACAAAATAGGAGATGGTGTGCGAGGTTGGCGGATATCACTGCTAAAAATCCAGTTGTTTGCACTTTTAAACAATTTCTAAATTATACACATAATACAACAAATTAAAACTGCAAACATTAGACGATGCTTAATATTAGGGATAAGAGGACATTTCTGACTGTCAGCTTAAAAACAGGTGCTGGGTAAGACTGAGGAGTTCTGCAGAATTCATACACAATGGGAAATATGAAATTAGTAATGAGAGACTTCATATAAATGCCCTTGCAAGTGGAAGCTTCTAGTGAAACAATTAAACAATTCAGAGATGATTTTATAGTGAAATCTCATGAGCTGTAGTGTATCACCTCATTTCATAAAATAATAATAAAAAAAAATACTCCAGCTCAAACAGAAACTGTGCTGACAGTCATGCTGCATTTGATGCAATTTGGTGCAAACCATCCTAATGCATGTCTGTTCCTTTTTCATTTCCAGAAATACAAATTATAGCCAATCTTGATTTTTGTGCAGACCTAACCGCAAAAAGCACCAACACAATTCTCTCCAAACTCTCACAGTAATGATACAAGATTATGCAAAACATATCTCAGAAAATTCTTTTCAACAGTGAATGAAGCATTACTGGTCAGAAAACAGAGTAGAGAGCTGTAATCCCTTTACTTACTAAGCTTTACATAATTTTTACATGCAACTGTTAAAACCTCACTGTGCTATCGCTCTTTCCGAGCCTGCATAATGACAGTATTATGGGTTCATCCAGGTTGCCCAGTATTCTTCGTTAAAAGTAGTACCGGAGCAGAAATTTTTACAGCTAGATGGTCATCCTGATGCCATCCTCGTTTTTGTACAAGGAAGAGGAACAGTGACTTCATTCTAACCCCAGAAAACTATTCACATACACACAAAAGATATTTCATCCACTGAAAACGCAAAGGAATGTAACAAATTTAGTATATTCTCATAAGAGTAATATCTCTCTATTATATAAAAAAACCTTGGGATGAGACAAGACTTTTTCAGAGAGACAATTTCATGTCCTGCAAGACATGACTTTGTGCCAAGAGATGAAGTGAAAACCTAACAGGCTCAAGTGGGGGTGGAAATAAAAGACAAACAGTAGAAGAAGAAAATCCAAAGAGTGGAAGACAAAGTGGAATGTTGTTAATGAAAGTACTAAAATTTGAAAGTCTCAAAAAATTGATAATAAAGATGGCATTAGCACTAAAAAACAGAAATTATTACTCAATGAAATAACGGAACAGCGAAAAGAGATTGAATATATGGACATAATAATATTATTAATAGTAATACATTTTATTTATATAGCGCCTTTCCCCATGCTCCAGGCACATAGATGATATGACAGAAGTATTTAGATTTTGTTCGGCTTTAAACTTTAAGTCAGAGACTTGTAGATCATCTAATTTGTGTTGCCATCAGGCAAAAGTAGCGTTTCTTCCCAATGAAAAGGCGCATCCACGAGAATTAAAATATTTAGTGTTTGGTGAAAGTGAAATCCATGTTCCACTCACTTCTCATTCATGTGAATGCTATTGTCAGACACAGTTCCTGCGCTCTAAGCTGCAAGCGGGGTCGGAAGTAAAAGACAAAGAGTAGAAGACAAAGTAGAATGTCGTAAAAAGGTTCAAAAACATTGCTGCAATACACATGCAGAGCAGATTAGAGATTGTGAAAATACTAAAATTCAAAAGTCTCAAGAAACTGATAGTAAAGACAGAGAAAGTGAAATCCATGTACGCGAGCGGCAGAGACACTGAGTGGCTGGCGTATAGCGCAGGCTGGGGGGTTGGCGAGCGAAGCCGCTTAGTAAAAATTAATTATTATGTGTACCAGTACTCTCTCCAAGGATTTGAATCTTATTCAAGTATATAACAAGCCTTCATTTAAACTAAGGATATGCCTATGAAGCTTGTTTACAGTAGGCCACCATAGCTTTCCAATATGAAATGAACTTACATAATGGCTGGTAGGATAGAGGGAGAGTTTTCATTTTTGTTCAGTGCCCAATCAAAACATTTCAAATAGGATTTTGTTTTGCTTGAGAATGTCTCAGAGCTCCTTTGCATGCAAATATCATTTTAGGAAGGAATGACTAGAGATGTGTTCACGTTAACAGGCAAGTGTCTTTTGGAGCTAGACAGACATGGCCTTCCTAATTTTGTGATTCTGGTGTTTTGTTCACTTTGCAATAATTCTCCATTAAGTTATGTCTTAGTTGTGTTTCTGAATAGATGAGTAGTAAATTTTCTCAAACTAAATAAGGAGAAACAGAAATCTTAGTTATTGGAAAAAATTGATATAGTGAGGTTATTAGAAATAAACTTGATCTACTAGCTTAAAGGTCAAGATGGACGTAAAGAATTTTGGGGTAATTATTGACTCTGACCTAAATTTTAAATCACATTAATCAGATTACCAGGACGGCATTTTTTTCACTTAAGGAATATAGCAAAAATTAGATCCCATATAACTCTGCAAGATGTTGAAAAGTTTATTCACGCTTTTGTTTTCAGTAGAATAGATTACTGTAATGCACTCCTTTCAGAACTACCCAAGAAAGACATCAATCATTTGCAACTAGTGCAGAATGCTGCTGCTAGAATCTTAACTAGGAAAAAGAAATCTGAGTACATCTCTCCAGTTTTAATGTCATTACATTGGTTACCCATGCCATTCAGAATTGACTTTAAAATACTGCTAACGGTTTACAAAGCCTTAAATAATCTCGCTCTGTCCTATATTTTGGAAAGCCTGTCACCTTACACTCCATATCGTAACCTTAGATCTTTGAATGAGTGTCTGCTTATAATTCCAAGAGCTAAACTTAAAAGTGGTGAGGCAGCCTTCTGCTGATCGGCACCTAAAATCTAGAATAGTTTATCAATGGCCATTTGCCAGGCTAATACAGTGGTGCATTTCTGTTAAAAACCCATTATTTTAACATGGCTTTCTCGTAGCTACATTTTAGTGTATCCCTGTTAAGCTATATGTGCACTGAATTATCATTTTCATCAAGGCTCCAAAATCCGTACTATCCCTACTATTCTCTCCTGTTCTTTTGCCAGTTTTCTGTAGTGACGATCTGTGTCACCCCCACCTGATCAAGGCATTTGATAGAAGGCAGTACCCCCAGATATCCACATGACCATCATCATGAAATTCTTTCACGTGAAGTTTGAATGCCAAAAAGGACTGATTTAGATAATTTATGTTAGGTAGAATGCCCAGTGGTAGCTAGGCAGTCTCTTGGCCTGGGAACCCCTGCAGATTTTGTTGTTTTCCACTGGCCCATCTAGAGTTTTTCTGGTTTGTTATGTCCTCCTGGCCATCTGACCTTACTTTATTCTTTGTTACTTAGTATTGCCTAATTTTGATTTTTGTTTCATATAAACTTTTCCTTCTTCATCTTGAAAAGTACTTTAAGCTATACCATTTGTATGAAGTTGTGCTATATAAATACATTTTGTTGTACATACATACCGTATCATGTGATTCCCATAGGCTTTGCTACAACTGGTTTTATATCTACACATACGACATTTAACAAATGAAGGATAATGAGCCGCAAAATCCTTAATAACAGAAGAACATTCAATGCATTTCAGGAGTCCAGGTCCACCTCTGGAAAAAAATAAAAGTAAAAAATGAAACTATTTGGAAAACAAGATCTTAATTTCTGAAGATATTAAAAGCATTCAAAGGAAATTTTACAAGTCCTCAAAAGTATAGCACCAGATAACCCAGGAGGGGAGAGGATTAAAAAAACAGTTTGCATACCTCAAATTATTTTGTACTCTGGTTCTGCCTGATTTTCTTGTTTGGTTCATGAAGGGCCTTTCAGACCTCGCTGTTTGCTTCTTCCTTTGCTTTCTGTCAGTCAGTGGTAAATTTATGTAAACCAATCAGAGGCTGTTCTCTTCATCATATTTATCTTTATTAAGATGTATTACAAGATTTAACTTCAAGATTGCAGATTTGCTTTGGATAAACCATACCTATGCTAGCTGGTCATCACCATAGTTGTGCCTCAACTGGGGTTCCCTAATACTTTATTTTTCTGGTTACTGTCAATCCAACCTATCATTTAGCACTCAGTAATTTTGTGCATATAAGTTAAAACTGACTATGAGCAAGATAGCTGGTGGGTATGCTAAAAAAGGGTCAGTCTTTGGTAAGGCAAAGCCACTGAGCAAATGCAGTGTTGTCAGTTTAAGTGCCATGCCCCCAAAATGAGACAGGAAATGTGATTTCCTGTTGGTGTATTAGTGTCTAAATAGTAAACCCACAGTAGGGGAGTGCGATGAAATGTTGTCATCTTACAGAGTTCGTTAGTTTCTATCCTGCACCAGATACTGCCTGCAAAGGATTTAGAGACCTACATACTGCAACTGGATTAGGTGATTTAAGAATGGTTACTTCTAAAAGTGATAATTAATTAGTAAGCTAGTACAAAGGCTAATCTCTTGAAGGTCTCATTAGAGTGGTGCAGACCCTGAATTGCAATTTAATAAGTGTAAAACATCATGATTATAAAGTCATATAGAAGGTCTACTTGCCTGGCAGAAAACACAAACTAATTTAACCCTAATAACAACATGGTGTTGAGGTTAAGGCAAATGTAAGCTTTAATCAAGAAATGAATGACAACCAAAAGAGTCAGTATCAAGTGATATGCTACAAAATATATCATCAGTCAATAGTTTACTATGTTGGGCAGGACCAGAGCAGGCAGACAATTTAAACTAACAAGAAATCTGTTTATGTTGACTAATGTATATAGCCATTTAATAACTGCTACACCATTCAAACCTATAGAATATGTAAAACTATATGCGTATTTTTAAAAAGGAAGGGTACATTACCAAATTATTAAAATGAAACTCTATAAACAAAAAAGAAGATACCTCAAAAGAATGCAAAAATGCCACTTTAGGAATTGTCGAAAATAAATTAATCACTATGGTTGTGTGTACTAACAATGACATATACAAAAAATAACCCACTTGCATCAGTGCTGCATATTCACCAATTTAATATTACCTTATATTCCTTAATGACACATTAGGCTGCTCGGAGGATTTAGAAATACTAAATCTGTCCTGCTTTTTTTGGTAATATGTTGATCTCGATTTTCCTTGATTTGTTTGGGGCCTGATCATCTGCTTAGTAGAAGGACTGTCAGGAACAAGGCTGACAACTGATTTGCTGGTTGCACCGGGAGACGATGGTGAACCACTTGAGGAAGACAGAGATGCTCGAATAGTAACCTAGAAGACAATAAAAAAAAAAAAAAAAAAAAGATTTAATCTATATTTTGGGAGGTGGTAAGGATGGGGTGGGAGTTTAGGGTTGAGAGGTTTCAAAAGCAGAAATGTTAAGCATATATCAAAACTGAAGACTAATTGGTTTTAAACTTATTTTTTAAAAAATAGTGAAGGCATGAACTGTGCTATGTATGTCAAAGGTGAATGTCAACCATGTTTACTAGGGAGAGCAGAAACACTGATGTTTCCGTCTTCCTTTCTAGACCAGATCAGAAACCTTTCAGCTCTGTCTCAGCTGTGCCCACCACTGCAACTACTTTAGTCCTCTTTTAAAAAAAGAAATAATTCTGTTAATCCAGGGAAAAGTTAGGACAGGCTCCAATAACTGCCAATGACAAAGAAAAAGGGAAAAAGGCAGCTGTCTAAATCTATGGCCTTGAAAACGTAACAGTTTTAAGATCACCTTATATGTATACTTTTACCAATTTTGATAATAAATTTGGACACAAGCCCCTTAACTTCACTGCTACGTATTATATGATCTCTAATGGATAGCTATTGAGTGTTACAAACAATGTGAATATACTGTAGTTTAAAAATGTTAAAGTCGTATGTAATAAAAAAGGGTTTATTTTGATAATGGTTATGGGTTGTTCAGTTTTTTCCCCACCCAACCAGTTAACAAGATGATACCAATAGGTCAGTTTTTCTTTTCTGTTTCTCTCACCTGTCTTATTATTACAACACTTATCAAAATATTAGAGAGATGATGAGATTCACAAAAGTCATAGCTAAGAAACTGTATAAAAAGGGGAATCCTTTGTCCATCATAAACTTGTCTGGTTAGCTTATATTTAGGTATCCAGATATCTCATATACTTCTTATTCTGTATGTAGAAACTATTTCCACTTTAAATACACTTCCACTTGATTTTTAACTGCTACTTTTAATTTATTAAAATAATTTTATAATTTGGGAACCTGCTGTAGGGTTCTACAAAGGCTTCGCTGATAAAAGTCAAAAAGAGGTGCAAAGAGGGACACGCACAACCAGTTAACCAGCAAAACACCCGTAGTATATGTTGTATACGTAGAATATAAATTTAAATTTTCCATGCTTTATCAATATAGTGATACATTACAGTGATGTAATTCTTGGTTGTTACACCAGTGCAAAAAGCAAGCAAAAAAAATATAAGCACAAGCCTATATAATTTAATCATATTCAAATTGCAGTCCCGTATGTCAAAATTAGTTTTCAGCTCTTGTATTTTCTTGGTAAAATGTTTTTCTATACAGCTAGTAACGGAGCTCATTGATGGATTTTGATACCAAGGCTCAAGATAACTGATTAACTGCCAAATGTGTCCACTGTTACCAAAATGAATGGGTAATATGTCATGTTCTATTACTGTGTAACACTTTATAATCTTGTCTTGTAGGTTTTTTTTTTTTGGTACTGTTAAGATGGACTGGTTGCTATAGTCCAACCATGCAAACTGCATGCTTATTTTGTACATGGTAGTCCTGCTTTTTTGGTATCTTAACACAGATTGCACAGTCTGCAGTAAACTTTGTAACATTTTTATTTGTAAAGCTCCAAATTCAAATTGCTTGCAGTAGGTCTTATTTTGACTGAAGGAATCTATTCAGTTTCTGTACGTGAAATGATCTGACATGTGGCTTAAATACTGCCTTTGTGTGTCCATTTAAATGAAAGAAATCCTATATATTAGGTATAGCAACAACAGCAAAGCAATTAAATTTCCAGAGTCAAATATAATCAGTAAGATTATCTGGTTTATACTCAATGGAAGATAATCAGACAGTGTTTAATTGCTAACAACCCTAGCTTCTACAAAGTGTCCCTTTTAACCTTGAATACTTTTACATAGACTGCTTCCTGTACACATCACCATTGACATCTTATATTTAAAACTAGTAGACATACCTGATTTTGCTTGGGCACATTTGAACATTTTTAAATTCTATCAACTATGGGAAAGGTATTTAAAAAAATGTGACAAATGGTATCATTATGAACATGAACATTTAAAAATATTAAAGTATTTTTGCTTTAAACTCTGGAGCAACACACATAACTGTTCGGAAATCCGTGAATTCTACAAGTCTCTTCTCAGTGTATTGTAAAGTTTTGTCCTAACATTAATTTGTTCCCACTGGTAGGATTTATTTGTTATTTGGTAACTGCAGTTTTTTAAAACTTGTATCTGTCAGTTGGTATGATGAGCTTCCTGGGAGAAGACATTGGTCTGCTATGTAAACACGTCTCTAGTCATTCCTTCTTAGTCACCTCAATAAAATTTTAAATTATGAATCCTGTGCAAATTTTAAGTAATGTAGATATACAGGCCTGTAACAGTTACTCCAGTTTTTAGTTAAGTATGTGTTGCAGAAGGTGTGACTTTTATAAACATTTTTTTTTACATTCTTTTTTACTTACCTCAGTTTCTGAAGATTTAAATTCTCCTGAGACCCTCACAATTTTCCTCATGTCAACTCATCTTATTTTTTTTATATATAAATTTATACAAAAGTGTTTTGCTAAAATGAGGATTGTAAGAATAAAGCGATAACAAGGGATTAGATTAATAAAAATAAAATTATACTTGCATAATGATTATTAATTACTGTTAAATGTTTCCAGAAAGAAATAATAAGGTTATATTTGTCTCCTCTTCTTCCTTCATTACTGGCACAGTGATTTGATCTGGTATCTCACAGCTCTAGAGTTATGGCTTCAAATCCTGGCCTGAGTGCTGTCGGTTTGGAGTTTGTATATTTTCTCTGTGGCGTATAAAACTCCAGCAGACATGGTAATATGAGAAAATGGAATAATAAGAGATAGGTCCAATGCTGCCCAGATACATTGCAAAAACGTAACATTTATGTGAGCCATATATGAACATACAAACAAGTGAACAACAAGATTTATTCTAAGGAATAAAAAAAAGAAGAATTATTTGAAAATTGTGGAGTTTGAACAGAGACTAGCTTGATTTATATTATACAGTTTGTGGGAGTGAACCTCACAATTTATTAGCCTTTTTAATTACTACAGAACATTGCCCAGAGGCTGATAATGTGTTGTGACAACATAAACACAAAAACATTCTACATTAGGCAGATAAACCTTATTTCTAGAAAATGCCCAGAGTGCTTGTATGTGCAACTTATCACACTAACATGTGAGCACTCAAGGTGAGATCACATTTACTAACACTTCTGGCAATGTGAGCCAAAAGTCTGAGTCAAGCACATTTCACACAACCTCTCTAACTAATGTTTACTCCAATATGGACTTGACTGGTTTGCACAAAGTGTATACCGATTTCATTCCGAGAAAATCCTATAAAATATATGCAATATAAATGCTAAAAATGTAATATATTAGAAATGCAATTTAAAACACCCTGTAAGTTAAATATTGGATAGCTTTAACTAATAATTATTTCACATCTAGAGCAGTTATGCATTTACACTATATGCACAATTATTAGGCAAGTTGTATTTTTGAGGATTAATTTTAATATGGAACAAAAACAGTGCTATCAGTCAATCCAAAATGTTAATAAACCTGAAGCCTGAATGTTTTACAAAGGAAACGTGACTGTGATCATTCTCAGGGGAATACATATGTGTGCACCATTATTAGGCAACTATTAGTGTGCAGAATTATTACACAACTAAAGGAAAAATGAAAAATTTCTCATCTCAATTGTTTATTTTCATCTGTTAAAGTGAAAATAATAAACAAGGAACACAAAATTTACAAATAAAAAATTCTGACATTTAAAATAAATAAATAAATAAATAAATAAATAAAGGGGCCATAAGCCTTCCATTCATTGAGTCAGTCAGTTTCTTGATCTGTTGACAATCAACTTTTTGTGCAGCAGCAACCTCAGCCCCCAGACACTGTTCACAGAGGAGTACTTTTTTTCTTCCCTGTAAATCTCTCGCTTAAGAAGGGCCCACAAGTTCTCAATGAGGTTTAGGTCAGGTGAGGAAGGGGGCCATGTCATTATTTTTTCATCTTTAATGCCTTTACTGGCTAGCCTCGCAGTGGAGTACTTCGATGTATGCGATGGAACATTGTCCTGCATAAAAATCATGGTCTTCTTGAAAGATGCAGACTTTTTCCTGTACCACTGCTTGAAGAAAGTGTCTTCTAAAATCTGGCAGTAGGTTTGGGAGCTGAGTCGGAGTCCATCCTTAAACTAAAAAAGTTTCAACTATCTCATCTTAATAAAACCAGTCCATACCAGTATCCAGCCACCACCTTGCTGGCGTTTGAGTTGAAGTGAAGCTCTGTGCCCGTGAGTGATCTAGCCACAGGCCCCTACATCTGGTCCATCAAGAGTCACACTCATCTCATCAGTCCATAAAATCTTTGAAAAAATCTGTCTCCAGATATTTCTTGGCCCGGTCTTGACAATTCAACTTATGTGTCTTGTTCAGTGGTGGTCAGGTTTCAGCCTTCCTTACCTTGGCCATGTCTCTGAGCGCTGAACACCTTGTACTTCTGGGCACTCCAGGTAGGTTGCATTTCTGGGATATGACAGCACTGGAGGATAATGTGTTCCTGGCAGCTTCACATCTCATTCTTCTCAAATCTTCTTCTCAAAAGTTAATTTGTGTCTTTTTTTCTCTCAACACGTTTCCTGTGACCCTGTTGACTATTTGCAACAAAATGTTTGATGGTTCTGTGATCACGCCCCAAGATCTTAGCAAGTTCCTGCATCCCTCTGAAAGACATTTTTACAATTTTGGACTTTTCAGAGTCAGTTAAATCTCTTTTTTGGCCCATTTCACCTAAGGAAACAAGCTGCCTAATAATTATGCACACCTTGATGTGAGGCGTTGATCTCCTTATGCTACAGCCTCCCCCATTACACAAATACACATCACCTGATATGCTTATATACAATAAGCATTCAAGTTTACACAGCTTGGAGTCATAATATATGCATAAAAATTATGATATGGTCAAAATACTCACTTGCCTAATAATTGTGTAGATAACCAAAGTCACAATTTAGAGTTATTTTTGACAAGAATTGCAATCAGAATTTTTGTGAAATAGCATTTTAAAGAAGTGAAAAAGATAAACCTAAAACATAATTCAAGAAAAGACTATTCTTTATGAAAGGATGATTCATTACTCTTCTATGTTTTAATCTATCTATCTATCTAATTAGTATAATAGCCAGAATTTGGACACTTCAATCAAAGAAACAAAATTTTATGTTGCCTGAATACCTGAACAGATAAAGAAATGGCACAAGGCAAGAACAGGAGGCCTTAAACCATGGGATGTTAAGAACCATGAGATGTACTGAAATACTGGCCTACATTTTCAAACGTGTGACTTTAGAATATTCAGGACTTGGCTACTTACAACTTGACACCAACTAACCTTGGTTCCAGGAGGCAGACCTTCCAAGGACTTGGGCTTCCTGAATGATCGATGATGCTGAGATTTATGTTCCATTTTCTCTTTGCAGGTTAAAAACTGCAGTCTGCACTTTGTACAACGATGTACTCCTTTTTTCTTAAAAAAAAAGAAAAAGAAAATATATTTTCATGTATAACATGATGTATACATTATAAACACATAAAACCCCAGCCAGACATGCAATAGATTTTCTATCCTATGTCAAAATAATTTTTTTATGCATTTTTTTTTTAACTTTATGTAATCAAATTATTTTCTTTACAAAACTTGTGGAAAACCAACAAGCTACTGAAACAATGAAAACATTAAATTGAAATGAGTACAAATCAACATTCATTATACCAAAAGACTGAAGTGAACACAAAAGATCTAGTGCAATGACTAACATTTTTTTCAAACCACCTATGTTTAATTAAAAGGCAGTATAAAAGTGGTAGGATGATCAAAAAGCAATTTCAAAATTCTTTAAAGCCAAAGTAATCACCCACATGGAAGGATTGCACTTTAGCTCTGCACAAGTTCTGAAGTGATACAGGATTAAATGAACAAGGGCTTGCATTCATTGATTTATTTAGTACAGATGGCAGGCTTGGAAACAACTGAACAACAGATTTCTTGGAGCAAACCTTTAACAGTGTTATCCAAGAAGTGATGACATTGGCACATGGTTCCTTTCAAAATAAAAGCGCCATGCGGATGATTGTTCAAGCTCTAGCTTTTTAGACAGTAACAGAAAATAACTCAAAACTGCCTATGTTCACCTTCTCAACAGAGGTACGTGGAAGTGACACACGGTTAACTCTTGCACTTTGCTTCAGTCAATTAATAATCAGACAGACATTATCCTTGATTCTTAAAAAAAAATATAAAAAAAAAAATACTACAAACAAAACTAGAGGTGGAGGTGTTGTACTTTCAGAACAAATCCATACACTCAGTACATTTACTAAATAAAGCATTAATAAAAATTCACTGAGAATATTAGTTTGTCTACTAAACTACAGAGGAAATGGTTATTTTTATGCTACTGAGAATAATACATTTATATGGTCATTATTATCGTGTAGAGATTACACTGAAATTTATATATGCATGTGTGAATACACAAGTTAACACATCAAGACTTTGTACAGACTAGCCCGTGGTAAAAAAAAAAAATTCATACTCTATAGCAATTTCTTTAACGTGCATAATAAGTTACCACCCACAAGAAATACCTGTAGTCTGTTACGATTAACTTTTTACTAATGTGTGACACCATTATATGTACTAAATGAATGTAATGTAGTAATGGCATCACTTACAGATAATTTACAGTACATTTTGTATGGGCAGAGATTAAATCATTCAGAATAATGTCTATCAGTTCTGCAATGGTACATTCTTTACACTAAGTTACTTCTGTCATTAAACATTAAAAATGAGTTTGTGTTTTTGTAAATTACATGATGATGCTTTGACAAGTGCAGTTTTGATTTTTTTAAGGGCCATAAATACATCTTTACAATCCATAAATCTCAACTCCAAATACTGTATACAAAGCTCGTTACTGTTAGTATGCTACCAAGTGAAAGGATATATTTAAAAAAAAAACACACACACACAACTGTTAAAATGATAGGGTTTAAACTTAAAATACCTTGTACTTTAAAAGGTACAAGGGAATAATATGAAAATACTCATTTAAATGTTAGTTAAATAAAGGAATTGTTGCTGGCAACTTGGAAAAAAGGGCCCTCAAAACACCCAAGACAAAACTTTCCCTAAGGAACAACTATGCCCTACTGTACACACCATTTTAGGATATTTTACATTACTGGGAATAAAAAAAATTAACAGGAGTACATGAAAAAAGAAGCTTTAAAAGGGCATACAACAGAGGCAATTAACAACAGTAACTAAGAAGACAATAGTTGAAATTACACAATTTTGTAATTCTGTAATACAAAGACCTGTCCTGGCAAGATATAGGTTGTTTCCTTCCCTCCATCTTCTGTAAACCCAACTATAAGCAGGACATGGTTTTTCACCAATAAATATCCAGCTAACTGCTCTCTTTCTTTCAGAAACATCTCACAATTACCACTGACAAAGAAAAATAGCTCTGGAGAGCTTAGGTTTTAGAAACAATTTGTTTTGTGAAGTTAAACAACAAAATAAAAAAAATAAATAAAAACATTTCTGTCGAATTTGTCAGCCCATTATATATTGCAGCAAGGTGCTCAATGGAATACTAATCAATCCATGTTGAGAACATAACTGAACAGAGCAATTCACAGGCGCCTATGTTGTTATGCTGACTACGTTCAAATTTTCTGAGCTATGAGATCCTCAAGCAAAAAATGACAGATGGATAGTATTTCAAAGAACAGAGAGCAATTGGACAATGTCCTATTTACATGAAAAGCTGCCAAGTACAGACGGTCTTATTAACTCAAGTGACAGGTGTGTCGACTGCTACTAAGCAGTACAGCAAATTATGTAACATGTTAGAAAGGAGGAAAAAATAAAAGCTGCTGGGACTTGCATTTTAACAACAATCCAAGCTTACCTGGTGTCTCATATAATGATGCATAAATGGCGTTGCACTTTTAATCACCTTAAGGCAAAATGGACACAACAGATTTTTGGTGTTTTCATGAGTTGTGCGAAAGTGATTTTCCACATCCGAAAAAATGGATGACCTATAGCTACACACCTGTGAACAGAAACAAGAGATTGCTATCCCTTTCAAATATTTACAAATTGAGGATTTGCTATAAAAGTGGCAATGGATGTGTTAAGGAATAAATGAAAAGCTAACTGATGCTTATAAAAATGTTTTCTTTCTTTACTTTACCTGACAGACATAGGGCATTTCCCCTGGCTTATGATTGTCCTTCATGTGTTGTAAAAGCACTTGCTCAGATTCAAAAGATAATTCACATATTTTACAAGTGGCTGGAAAGAAAAAAAAAAGACATCATTCTTAATTATTTAAATAAATAAGCTGTACAAAAATAAGCATTACTCATCTAAGACTCCCTTGCCTCTATTTTAAATATTAAAGCAGTACACTTGTAAGTGGAAAAATAATGGATGGATATTCAATATAGGTCTATGAACTTTATATACAAGAACAAAGCATACTGGTAGATTCATAAGGACTATGGGCACTTTCAATGTGGCACTGCAGCTGGAACGGTGTGGCATACTGGCGATAACAATGCTGGCATGTTGTATGGTTTTCCCAGCTTTCGTTACTCTGTTTTTCCAGTTCCAAGTGATGTTTCATATGGTTCATAAATCTGTGAAAAGAATACAGTACAATATTTTAGGAGCAAACCAAAACTGCTGGGGACATTCTACATGCATCATATTAACTAGAATAATATCTGGTATTACTTGCATAAAAAAAAGAATTTAGCCATCATTAGTTTATGATAGCTGTTTAGCAATACAGTTCACTTTGTAATTCTCTTTAACTAACCTTTTGGAAATCTTTTTTTTTTTTTTTAATTATTCAGCAGCTGAAATTCTATAATCAACAGCCTACCATCTCTGGCAACAAGCTGACACTAAGTGAAAAGAAAGTTATTACAAGTCTAGCAAATCACAACTTAGTTGATTAACAGTAAGCAACCCTCTTATCTCAATGAGTGGATTTGGCATTTAATTCTCATAATTTTTTTTAGTGGTAACATATTTAATCCATACTCAGGCAGTGTGGTGTAGTGGCTAAGGCACTGGAACCCAAAGGCTTCTCATTCAATTGCTACCTCTGCTATACTGTATGACCCTGGGCAAGTTGCATAAGGCAATATAAAAAGAAAAAAAAATATGAAAACAGTAATAACTTCTCTTGTAAGTGACAGTGGATAAATGCATCAGACAAATGTAAACTAATGCAGAATTACAATACCATACAAAAAACAAGTGGCAACTATTTTATGCTCTCTTCACAATTACTTCATCGCCTGACTACTAATGGACTGTGTATTCCACAGAAAATAGAATGCACAAGTCACAAGAGTGCACCCTTTCTGGGACTTGACAGTGCACATTTGTTTCCACCTGCTTAAAAGATGAATTACCAAAGCTGCTCCTTGTGTCTTACTTTCTAAGTGCATGTAATAGCTATTGTAATAACAGCAATTACAAGAACCTTTTGTTTTACCTAATGATGTACATTTCTTCTGCTGGTTGAAGTCTGCTCATTTCATCCTATATGCTGTTCCCTGACTAGGCATGGCCCATTTTTCAGTTTCACATTCTGCTACTTCAGCTCCTATAAAAGGGATTCTTATGCGATAGAACTATGACCTTAACTGCCAGAGAGCGCCTACAATACAAACGGGGCTACCCATTAAAACAGCTTGCAGAAGCTTTTTGCTGCATTTGAAAATAAAGTTATTTAATCAAAAGAACAGTTCTTACACTGGGTAAACTACCAACTATTATTCATGGCTGTTCCCAAAAGGGAATTGAGCTGAAGTCTACTGATAACGTCATCAATCTGTATGTGGAAACAGCAATGTTTCATGCTATTTGAGCCTTGTATAATCTAATCACTCTCCCTAGAGTCTATCAGCATACTTTCACTCACACACCTACTTACATTTTTGAGCTTCCATTAAAGCAACAAATAGAAAATTACACATATAATGATTTTTTTTTTCAATTTGACCCAATTAAACAGATTTATAGATAAATAAGCTCACATTAAAAAAATGATGTTCAAGGCTGTATTGATAATTAGGACTGCGATGTTTCTGGAATAACTTTAGAATCCAGCCACAATACCTTAAACAGGTGGTATTATAAAGAACCAAAATAAAGAATTGTCCAGAATTCCAATTCAGAAGGAGCATACTTTGCCTTTCGGAACCGTGTCATATGTGGGCACAGAATTAACTGTAAAACAAATTGACTGAACAAGCACTGGAAAAGCAGAGCTCACCAGTATGGTTCAGACTATAATGCTGACCACAATGGGTCTTTTTTTTTTTTCTTTTTAAATATTTAATTCAAAGAATAATGTGGAGCTTAAAGCCATGATGGGTTACTTTTGAGCAAATGGCATGTAAAATCTATTAACTATATATAGGGTGGTCTAGATCTAATTATGCAATTTTCATTATGCTATATATTATATATACACATACATACATAATATTTATATATATATATATACATAATATAATATATACATAATAATAATATACATAATAATAATATATATATATATATATATATATATATATATATATATATATATATATATATATATATATATATATATATATATATACACACACACACACATATTTTTTTTTTCTTTTTACACACACACTTGCACAGTGCACTGATATCTGGAAAGTTGCTGGTTCAAATTCTGTTACTGCCAGGAGTCCCTTAACCTGAAAGATTGCACCAGGAGAACTGTACAATGCTTGACCATGTACTTTGAACCACCAAAGGTCATGCAAAAGGACAATTTTCCCTTGGGATTAACAAAAGTATACCAAAATCAAATCACAAATTTTATGAAAAAACATAAAAAAGTTAAGTAATTTTTTTTTTATTATGTCTCTCTCACATATTGTATATTTTCTTACTTTAAATTCAGAGTTTTAAAACAGTATTGCTTTGCTGTGGCTAAAATTTATACCAAAATAAGTTACAGATTCTGTATGACACCATTATGACATTTTTAAATATATAAAATACTAAATGATTACATCCAAAAGTGAAATTAAATTAGTGTTACATTTCTGAAATGCATGTTACAGGACAATAATAACTCTGCACCCACTATTATGTTGCATCAAGCAACACAATATTAAACATGATACTGTTAACTTTGGAAACTGAGCTCTTATGGTAAAATAAATTTCAACTGATTAAGAAGTGGACAACACACTGTAAAACAAAAACATTAATCAAACAATGTTACAGAATTATAATAATCATTATCACCTTATGTTGTTTTTGAGTATTTTTAGGCAACTGCAACACTTGAATGTGGTATTTGTTTTCTGCTCTTGCAGAGAAAAGCGCAGGTCTCCTTCATGCTTTCCATAATAGAAGTCTTGTACTAACATGACAAGTTTTCCTTTTTCTGCATCAGCAAGCTTAACAGGAGAGGATGGCATATCTTGTTTGGACGTTGTAGGAAAATAGTCATTCATCATATCAGGGCAACAAAACTGAAACAAAACATAGATTAATAAATGTGAGAGAATTTATAAATTATTTGAAATATTTCTATACAATAGACAACCATCTCATGATACTGTGCTGGAGACTGAATACACAAATAGACAACAAGCAATAAAACCCTTTTGACTTAGGAGTTTACTCACACCCACCTTTATGTGATTTTTAAGGGTCCCAATACGGTTGAAATGTACATTGCACTTTGGACAAGCTTTAATAATAGGTTCTCCATTGTTAGTATAACCAGTAGAGTCAGATGTATCTAAAACAGAAAATTGTTTAGTTAGATACTTTTTAAATGGCCAATTAACATTATGTAAGGGAATGATGTTGTAACAAATCACTTTCTTCACTATGATTAAATAAAGTCCTCTGTAAATACTAAGGGGCACAGAGTATTTTGAAACATGGATTCCAAAGGCAAATTTAAAGGATAAAATGTGTATATTTGATACAACTGCTTAACATAACTGAACTGCAGCAATTTACATAAGACTTCATTATGTATCTGTTTACTCAATGGACTTCAATATTTTTATTCTTTGACATAAAATGTCCTGATAAAATCATCAAAAACTATTTATCGAACAGTTTCAATTATTTATTAAATTATTTTAAAAGCTTTGTTCATTCCTGTGCTCTTTACTATTAGATTTTGTTTGAAGAACTGAAACTATTCCATGAAAATCCTTGCAGTAATAGAGAAAACTCACAAAAATGCAAATACTTTTTCATGACATTGTAATATGCTCATTACTTTGCAAAATGGGGAAAACATTACCCATCTGTCAATTTGAAACTACACAAAACAAAGATTTAAAGACCAATACTAAAAAGGCAATCAGGAGAAACAACAAGTTTGTTATTTTACAATGCCAAGAAAATCAACTGTCAGTTGTGTAGTCAACTTCTACATACTTGACAAGGCTAACAATATCACAACTGGTGTCAGAAATAAAAAGATGGAATGAAAATGGTTACCTTATATAATATGTCAAGTTCAGAAATACTCAATGTTAAGCTATATTCCGTAAACTAAACTGATGTCAGAGGCTGTGCGGTTGCTAACTTATGTGCATGAATCATACGAAATACTAGGTGCTAAAGGTAACCAAATTGCCTGATCTGCATTGAAAGAGGTCCTCAGATTGGACCAAAGGAGGGAGATCATGGGAAAATCTTTCCAGATATTGTTTACGAACTCATGATATAAATCCCTACATTTTAGAAACAAATGTGCAAAACTTCAACCAAGATAACTGATATTGTTTTTCTACTAATTAATCCTGAGCAGATGAAACACATATTTATGTACATTGTAAGTTGTCATCTACATCACAGTACATAAAAACATCTGACAGAAGAATCAAACAGCTTTTCTAAAAGAAATTGTATGATAGCGGTATTACCTTTTAAAATATTATTTGGAAGAGGAGATGAAATAGTAGATGGTTGATGAGGAGTAAGAACCTCAAGACTTTGCTTTTTTGGATTTGTGGAGTTAATCTCAAATGTAGCAGGACGTTTTATCAAATTACTGCTTGAACTGCCCATCACACTACCTATAAAAATAACACAAGGAACATTCATAAAAATACAACCAAATAAAAACACTATCACAAATGTACATCTGTCCGTCCATCTTAAGTAATGATTCCAATACAGGGATGCAGGGAAATGGAGTCAATTCCAGCAACAAAAATTGAGGGTCGGTGTCAGTCTTGGATAAAGGCTTATCTATTACAGTGTACACTCACTCATATTAACCAAATCAGTGACTATTAATCTAGTATGTAAATCAGTGTGGTATGACAGGAAACTGGACTAACCTGGACAAACACCACCATGTGTAGACATGAGAGAATGTGCAAATTCCATACAGACAGTGGCCAGGATGGGGATCAGAGATTGATCTCTGAAGCTGCTGTCTCAGTAACTGCAAACTTTTTTTTTTTTTTTTAACAGATGCACATACCTGCTCTATTTACAACTTGGGTTGCTGACTGAAGTCTTGGAGAGCTTATGTGAGGAGACTGTATCCTTGGAGAATTCACCTGTATTGGCGTCTGCAGTTTTGCAGAATTTGGTCCACTTGTCAATCTCACGTTATTATTCTGAGTAGGTTGTAACAGAGGTCTTTGTACACCAATTGATACTGTTCTTGAGGGTAAAGCTTGGCGTACTTGAGAATGCGGCTGAATTGGTCTGCCCATGTTAGGAGAAACTCCTGCATTACACACAGATACATAAAATGCTTTCTTAATTATGACAAAACCTTATTTAAATACATTTAGCCATCTTAAAACACTTTTACTTTTATATCCATAAGTGGTCACTTTACGTGTGAATACGTTCCCACGTATGCCCTTGGAAATCCTGAATTCATCAGGAAAAAGATTTAAGGTGTTAAAAGTGTGGGCTAAGAATACTGGCCCATATTAATTATAAAATGTTTGAGTTATTGCAGATTAGGTGGGATCAGATCTGTACCTTGAACCTAATCCCATAGATATTTGTTTGAGCAAGTGTCTGTGAGTACAGCAGTAAGCAGTATTTCGTGGTCATTTTCTTGGAACTATTCCAGGACTTTTCAGCAAGAAGGATTTTCCTTCTGAAAAACTTTTTACAGATGGGTATACTACGGCCCAGGAAGGATGTACCTAATTGGGAACTACATTTAAATGTTGCTCTTCATATATGAAGGGACAGAATGTTTATTGGACAGAGCCAATAGATTCATGGTTCTTTCACTCCTCCCACATCAGCATAAATAAAAACACAAACAGATTCCCGAGACCAGGCCATACTTTTAAGTTCTCCAGTGTTCAGTGGTTGTACTTCAGAGCCTGACACAGTAATGTCTGTTTCTTACTTCAAGGGTCTCTTATCTGATTGACTTTTAGAGTAATAGCCAATTTCCAATATACCCACTGCATAGTTAGTGTATGGAAACCAAGTAGACTTTCTGCTACAGGAACACTCAAGTTTACATATCTGGCAGCATGCAAAGGAACTCAGAATCAGAGGCACATTACATAACTTCCATTTGGAAATGATGTCAAAGTTGATGACTGCGGTTGATGATCTTGTCACCCAAAGAGGTCAGTTTACGTATGTAGAAATTACAGGGCTCTGTCATTAGATGCCAGCACAGTTTGACATGCTGAAAGTATCACAAGTTTGCCCCTTTTTCTAACAGCCAATAATGTGTTGCCTGACAAAGCCGGTACTGTCTGAATGCTTTCCAAGTACAGCTAGTTCATTGTCAATCTTGGCTCTTGATTTTGTCATTTCCCATTCTGTCATGATATGTAAAGCATGACAGACAAGTCTCTCTTATGTCTGTGAGGTCCTAAACATCCATATTCTTTATTCCTCGTAGCTGCATTATATGTGTTGTACTCCTGTATGCACACTCATTGGTTCTCAGCTGTCACACACACAGGGCTCACAACTTCAACTTAAGGCAAACTAAAACCCGCCTGATTTTGTCTGGGCAAGTGAAAGACTGGTAGGACTCACATGTTGGACTACACAACTGGTTGTCGCAGAGAGTGCGCCACAATGGCATCTGATTTAGTAATGTTATGTAAATGAAGTCTGTGACTGAAAGAAAGGAAAAAAAATTAAATATCACTGGAAAAGTTGTGTAGTGAGACAGGTCCTTAAATCGTCGTTCTTACTTAAGTCTTCTCAGTTGCACATACATACACATTCAGGGATACCCATTTTAAAAGTCTTGCTTTAGTTTATGATGTTACTCAGCAATTATGTGAGAATTGTGGGTGGACATAATACAGTAAAGTGACCATTCAGGGAATACAAAGATATTTCATATACAGGCAGTTCTCCTATATTCTGTTCCATTGCACTCCAAGTGATCTGGAGTAAAATGGAAGATCCTTTATCTTCGACCACACATGCTGTACTAACTAATTCAGTGATCTTTACTCTGAACAAAATCAGAACAACTAGGATTTCAGGTAAATAATATCATGGCAATTTAGGTTAAAAAGAGGGCATCACAGTAGTGTCAAGTTTAAAAACTGATGCCCTTAGAATCTAAGCTTTAAATTTCAATTTGGCCACTATCTGTCTGGAGTTTTGCATGCGTCTTCCCCAGATTCTCTTGTCTACTCCAACAATTCTAAGACATGATTGATTCTGAATTGGCCATGTATGAACAGCATGGGAGTGTACGCGAGTATGCTCTCTGATAGATACGCAACCCATCTGAAGCTGATGCTAGACTTGCATCTGATGCTGCTGTTATGGGCTCCAAATCCTCACAATCCTATTACAGAATAAGCAGGCTTGGTAAAAATGAACGAATGAAAGATAATATAACAGACTATATTTCTCTAATGTCAAATTAGAAAATGACACCCAAGAAACAGAACAGGGATTTACTAAAAGAAAAATCAAGCTAAAACCATATGTTGTAAGGTATCTTCAGCAACTGCTCAAGTGAAACATGTAAACCTGCCCATTAAAAACATATTATATGACAAATAATTATTAAAAAAAAACAAAAAAAAAAACACAACAATTATGCACTCTAGCAATACTGAAAAGTGCAAAAGGGAAAATAAAGCATTCCCTAGCTCTGTGCTATCCAAACAGTTTTGAACAAGGATCTCTTTGCTAAAGACAAATCTAAAAGCAGACCACTTGACTGTCACCCATGGGTATAATTCTGCATGGCCTTTCATAAAATACATTTGAGAAATGTATTTAGTATTTTTCACATAAAATCCAGTGTTGCTGTACATGCATTTCAAAGTCCCAGGATTTCAGCTAGTGATTCATAACAATTCCCATAGTCATGAATTTTGACTGACAGCAGCCAGCCAGTCAGCACTGATGTGCTCATCCAACGCAGCATGGAGTGAAAGCCCTGGCTTGACTGGATGTGGGCTCTCCAGGCTGACATCAAAGTGAGTTCAGAGAAGAGATGAGATTTGATTGGACTAAAGACATACTTGTTGTTGAAGAAGTGCTGAAATTAACAGAGGAAGAAGAGTGACCACAACAAGCAAACAGAAGCAGAGCAGGAAGGCATGAAAATTAAGCAAAAGTTGCTACCGTCTGAAAGAACGCTAGATGTTGTTTTCCACTGTAAAAGTTTTAGACCCATTTCTCACGTAATTAAGCATACTAATTTAGCATCCACAATACTGGCTAGCAGTCTAGACTGCTACAAATAAATGCTTAATTAAGTACATAATAAACTAACGTGTCTGAGCAATGTAAATGTAATTTTGCGCTGATGATGGTCAGCTTGAGGATCACATCATTCATATTTTATTTATTATTATTTTTTAAATAAATCTTAAAAAAATGAATCTTGTTTTCAGTTTCTCTTTGCATAAAGAGAAGTGTTATGGGGTATGAAGTGTTGTTGAAAAAAAATTTAAATGACATTAACACATGGCTACAACATAGCCAATTTGTGAAAAATACAAAGGGGTCTGAAAACTTTCTGAATACATTGTATATATGTAATGACTTTCCAGCTCACTGCTAAATAATAAAACAATACATCTGACTTTCTGCTCATTCACAAAGGCCTTCCCATTATTCTATGCCCACAAAGTTAATAGCGATGTGGCACTCCACAAATTTCTGAAACACAGTAATTTCCTAGCTGCTAACACAACTTTGTCTTAACCAAAAGATTCTCTAATAACTGTGAAGTTTGCAGTAAACTAATACTTTCTGACTCACATTACTCATTTTGTGAGGGCCTCTAATTTAATACTCAGTGTACCACATCTTTGACATTTCACCCCTCCGGACTCTGGCCTTTAATCCTTGGTATCTAGTATTAAATTATCAAAGGTCAATTAACTCCTTAGATTATTCTTTCAGACTTGCCAACCTCTACATACAGAATCTACTGGAGGTATTCCCTTTAAGAAAATAAGTTGCCTGCAGCACTTCAGAAAAAGAAAATTTCATATATTTTGGGAAAAATCCTTGTTGAATAATTTATATTGAAAGCACCAGCTACAATAAATCCATCTATTTCCTTAAAATAAATTTGAGTACTTAATGAAATGAACAGAAGAAAGAGGTTTCCCAATCATAAATTAAATGTTTCAGTGGCAGACAGAGGGTGATATTATGAAGCATTAGGCTACAATTTTAATATGTTCTTACCTGTTGAAACTGAAGTCACAGAATATTGTCCTACAGGCGTAGATGGTCTGATACCCATTAATACATTTGAACTGCCAGCTATTGGAGCTGAACTCACAATGTAACTCTAAAATGAGAAAGTCCAAACAAAAAAATGTTCATATCGAAAACAAAGACAATCTAAGTAGCTATTTTTAGGTACGACTGCCCTTATCACTGAATAAACTACTCAATGAGTAGTAGCCTTATAATTCATATCAATGTTATATAAATCATGTAGGCACGAACCTTCTCTACATCTATCTGCGCATGATTTTAATAATCACAGCGAAAAATTAAAGTAGCTTTAAATGCAGAAATAAGAAGAGTGCAATATACACTTTCATGGGTGTATCAGGAACAAGATTTAGCAAGGGCTATTCACTGACAGTTTCATAGATATATTAAGAATATGTCACTACCCAAGATCATTCAGCCAACATTCAGGACCTTTTTTGGCAAAGGGAACATTGATTAAAAAAAGCTAATATGACCCCTGAGGGGGAAAAAATGAATAGCTGACAGCTGGCCAGTACAACAGTGTGGAGTGATATGGTACACTGGGTTATCAGTGTCAAACTCAGAACTTCTGACTTCTCTCTTCTTCCTTACCAGTGAATCTTCCCCCCGGTGACTGATAAAATGGTGCCACTTTTAAAATCACCAGGGTTTCACTGAAGGGCCAATGCCTAGAATTAAGTCTGGGGTCACAAATATATCCCACAATACTGCTAGCATCTGGTAACACTTATAGGGCCATGCAGAACACCATCCTGGGCACAATTACTCTGAAGGGCCCAAACACAATAGTTTACATGCTGCCTTGCACTCCAGCTGTGCATCTTCAGTCTCAGAAATTAATATTAACATTACTTCTCCTTGAAATTCAAAGGTATAAATTGTGCTGCAGTGACTTTTAATACAAAATAGTCACTCACATTTCAAAGATTCTTTTAAGCACTTATATTGTGCATTGTATGACTAGATACCAAAGTACTTTTCCTTTTATTTTTACATGTCTACGTGTGTTTATTACACAAGTACAAATAAAATTCTAATGTATTTGCTACAAATGCAGTTTAAAACCTGAACTTAAATTTAGAATTAAGGAGTGGGGTAAATGACAAAACATGATAATAAACCTCAGGTTTTTCATTGCTATTAAAGTTTATGTGATAGAGGTTTGAGATTTGCTAAAAGAAAGAAAAAAAAAGCCAATTGTAAGATTTAGGTCTTAAATTCTACAGTCTTTCAATTAAAAGCATACATGATATGTGGAAAATATTGTAGATGTAGTATTTTGACAGAAAAATAATGAAGATAAGAAGATAAAATATTGAGACTTGCTGTCTACACATACTTAAAGCCTCATTATCAAGAACAGAATAATATAAATCCACGAGCACATATTACCTGATTGTTTATTATTATTGGCTGTGCTGCCACAGATCGAGACATCTGCTGTGTTGCTGCAGGCTGTGTCGCAGGTCTAGGCAGTGACTGTGTTGTAACGGGAACAAACAGAGATCTTGCCACATTCTGCGATGCAGCAGATCGGATTGTTGTCTGGGAGCCTGTGGAGCTGATATGGCCTCGGGAGACTGATTGATTTGGTAGGGAAGCTGGTGTTGATCTTGGTGCAGCCTTCATCAATACTGGCCTTACTGTAGGCTGATAAACTGCTAAGGCAGGAGACACCGAGTTGGTTGCAGCAGAAGAGCTATGCTGGACAGCAGGTTTATAATTAACATTTGAACCTAGATATGAACAAAAGAATCCATAAAAATTGTTACATTACTTGTATGATATTCAAGACGTCTTTGAAGAGTAAAACATAAAATACACACCTGTATTATAAGGGGTAACAGCTGAAGATCTATTAAGCGTTCCATTGTGAACTTGTTGGTTAGAAACATAATTCGATCTATTTATATTATCTGTAATGGTTAAAAAAAAAAAAAAAATCTTTAAACTTTTGTGATACATGAGTAATTGATAGCAGTGTTAAGGGCGCTACAAAAATAAAACACATACTTTAAACTCATTTTGAATAGCGATATAAAAACAAATGCATCAGTGAAAAACACAGACCTACAGTCCTAAAAAAATGCAGATAAATACCAAGTTAAAGATAAAGAGCTGCTGATATTTCTTAAGTTTTCTAAATAGTTACTTTTTCAGTGCCTCTAGAAATAATGTGTTTTACTACTTCTGATGGCTCATATACAGCAAGCTGGACTTTTCTATTTTGGCAACACATTCTTTTGTTGTCATTATTAAAAAATACAGCTTGACCTTAATCACATTATTGATGTAACTTTGCTAAGTAGTGCAATGCTTTTATATGTCAATTGTTGCCGAGCATTTCAGCCTCTTTGTTGTTCTTGCATTCTGTAGCCTGGGCTTTGTCTTGCATGCCTATGAGCCATAGCATTTGCCTGCTGCTCATCTGCTCTATATTCAGGATCACTTCTTGTTTGTCTATGTGCTTCATTGTCTTCTCTTCTTATTCTTTCTTATTCTTTGTCACTTAACCATATCCTGCGATTTGCCTGCTGTCAGCAGATGTCAATGTTCTTTTTGTTTCTCACATTATGGGGATTGCTACTTGGAATTTAAATCACTTTGCTGTAAACACACAAACCTTGCCATCACTTATTTACATTTAATGATGTTTGATGATCAGAAAACACAATATTTATACTTGATTATAAATCCTGAATACATATGTATCGTTGTACTGGGAGATTGGCTTGCACAGACTGTGCAATTGCAATAAATCTTTCTGGCCACCAGTAAAATTGCCACTTACATTTTTTTTTTTAATTTCCAAAACATGTCTGGATATACTGTATTTAGGATTACTTTTTGCTTGTCTTAGTGCTTCAATGTCTTGTCTTCTTATTCTTTGTCACTTAATTATATTTCGATATTTGCTTGACCCTCAGCCGATTGACATTACTCTTCTTTTTCTTTCTGTCATTATAGTGGTTATCACATGATTTTTCTATCACTTTCAGTAAATACGCTAAATTTTTCTGGCTACTAGTAAAGTGGCCACCAGAATGCCACTACCTAAAAATGATAACATTTTCTTAACATAATAAGGCCAGAACGTTTGGATTAATATCAAGGTTCTTACCCACTAGTTTGTGTGTAATCACATGACAGATACACAGAGCTTTGTATTTTACATATGCGTCACAGACAGACAGACCTCAACATTTTATATTTACTTCTTGCTCATTTATGAGCTTTAGCATCTTTTCTTCTTATTCTTTTTCATTCTTCATTACTTAAGCAACTTCTGTGTTTTAATTGATGTTCAGCAGATGTCATTCCTCTTCTTCTTCTTCGTCCTATAATGATGAGTAAGGCTGGGTTTATATTTCACACAACGTAACACGTGTGCCTGCAGATGCAACTGCTTCGCAAGCGGTATACTGTTTTTACTTGCACACATACTTCTCGTAAATCTGGAAGATTCTACCAGGTGGTGGTGCAAGATATCATCAAGGTGAGAAAACAACATGTGTCGTGAATTGCCTGAAACATCCATTAAATTCAGAGGACACCTTGCCACAGTATCTCTGAAAAGAATGGATGTTTAATGATTACATCCATCAATCCAGGGACACACACATTCCAGCAAGAATCGGGCGCAAGAAAGAAACAATCCCTGGACAGGGCATCAGCTCATTGCAAGGTGAATACAAGCACACACATACACTAGCTTAATTTTAGCACCACCAAATCCCCAAACCGGCAGGTCTTTGAAAGGAAACCAGAGCACACTGTGGAATCCCACCAGGAAAACATGCAAACTCCAAGCGGGGAACACCAGGGACATGACTCCATGCAAAGCGGTGGCGCTACCACTCCAAAACCCTGCCACCCACACGTGTAATTATTAAGAGTATTGTTTAATAACAGTATTCATTATTTAAGTCAAAGTCGAGATCAGTTCTCCGAGGGTGATCCAGTTCGCAGGAACCTTGTTGTTGAGGACCCGAGTGGCTGGATCAAGCCAAGGGGACGCTCATGTAACACCTGGCTGAAGCAGATTGAGAGTCATTTCTGGAGGGTGGGACTGGACTGCATGTCTGCCTGAGGGGTGGCCAACCAGGATCACGAGTTTCTTCGTCTTGTGGTGGGTGCGGCAACACGCTGTACCAGTGCATGCTCCCCAAACTGACCTGACCTGACTATAGGTGAAATGTAATATGGTCTAAAATAAAGGTATAGCTGAGTATTATCTGCATATTAGATGGTATACAAAACCTTTAAAATGTATCACGTCATTATGATGGGGAGTATGCGACGCTTGAAAATAAAAGCACCACAAATAAATTTGGATGTCAGCATTTTGCTTCACCACATCAAACTATTCAGACGACATCAAAGCACAAACATTGATCCTGTAGGATCTGCAAAGCAGCTTGTGGTCACACAATGATAGTAAACAGAAACTCTGACATCACGTTTTAACTTGAACACACTGCACCCCTCAATTTTTAGCTGGTATTGAAACTCAGGTACGTGTTGCGTTAACTTCTGTGGACATGCTCAGAGGATGTGTTGAATGAACGCTGGGAATGCGTGGCAGCCATGACGCATGTGTGTATGCATTCTGAGTGTGAAGTATAAATTGCCTCTAAGGAGGTTTTCAAGTTAGAGAGGGCACTGTGTTGACCAGTAAAGTGGTCACCAGGTTCCTGTTACCTAACATTTTTTTTTAATTTAATTTCCGGTACATATCAGGTAATAGCTTTCGATTAAGACCAAGACCAAGATCAATGTTCTAGCTGCATTAGTTGATTTGCAATAATGTGACATATAGATTAAACTAATCTGATTTAATTTGAAGAATAAATAAAGCCTTTCTTTAGTCTACTGCCCCCACTGACTAGAAGGATTAAAACATCAGAAATTAGCTAACTATATTACTATTTTCTTACCATAATCTACATTTAACAAAATGTAAACTATTTCACTTGTTTTAATGACACTATGCTCTTTAAACTGCTTATCAGTATTTTATTTTGGTCAACTATGACTTTAACAGAATTGTAGTTAATTACTTTGCTATAAAGGCAGAAAGATAGTAGTAGATATGAAATGCAGCTACAGTATATTATGAACACTAAGATACAGTATACAGATCATAAAGATATAAATATATAAAAACATTGGCCTGAAACTGACAGCTGTGTGAAAGACACTTTATAAACTGAAGATATGCAGGTTGCATTAACAGGAGACTCTTAATTGGCCCAGTGTCTGTGACTCTGAAGGTGTGCATAACTGGCACCCTGTCTAGGTTTTGTTCTTGCGTTGCAACAAGTGCAGCTGAGATAAGACCAACACCCAACAGTCCTAAACTGGGGGTTAGAAAATGGATGGCTAGATGGATCATACACTGTAATATGAGGATTCTCTAATTGATTGCTTGACTAAATCAGCAAGATAGAGCGACGTTCTTTTTATCTGAAACATCCATACAAGCAAAATTGTTCCACCACCTCTGACAAACCACCCTGGGAAAGCTCAAATGAGTGCTGTAATCAGGCAGGGCTCCATTTGAAGGTGACATGGGCTATGGAGGTCTGTGAACAACTACTAGGCTATCAATTAAAATCCTTCCAAAAATAAGGAGGAGGAAAAAAGGGTATTCTGCTAAATCTTGTTTTATTGGTGTGGCTTAACAGGGATAAAAGGAATAAAAGAGATGGATATTGTCAAATAGCTCCTTAGTTTGTGCTATACTAACAGCAAAACTAGCTTCAGCAATGAAAAAAAAGCAATTATTTCCCAATTTCCATGCTATATGTTTCAGAATATCTAGCAATGCAATGATTCATTTCATGCTTAATTTTTAACACTTTTTTTTTTGTTTCTGCAGCTGACATCCTTACACAATGGTAAAAGGCCAACTGTCTTTTTTTAAATGTTTACTTGAGTTCAGGCATTACACCAAAACATAAAGCTTTTGCTTTTCAAGTCATTCAGTAAACTGTGAAAAATAGGGGTAAAAAAACAAAACAAAAAAAAAACATTGCTCCTCTGACAACAGAATCCAGTGTTAGTACAGCTATTACATTTGAGGAAATTTCTTAACAGCAGCAGTAATATCCAAGCCCCCAGATTAAAACAAAAATAACTAGGGAATGAAAATGACCCACACTAAGATTTACATCTTTGTTACTAGTCTTATCCTTGAAACTCCATCCAATTCAAACTGCCAGTAATTCAAGGAATTATACAGCTATCACAAACTTATATACACAAAGCAAACACACAAGCACATTCTAAAGTGCACATTTTTCATTTCTGAGAAAGTTTTTTTTCTTTAACTTTATAAGGTATTACATACATAAAAGGTAAACTTACATAAAGTGCAAAAATATACAATTCGCCAAACCCATCCCCAACACTTAAATCATTCTTGAGAACACATCTAGTTAAAGAAAGCATAAGACAAGACAAAGCCCATGGAGTAAAAAAAAATTATTCTACACAAACATCATGTGAACAGAAATGACCATTCTAGGAATTAATCTATGGCTATTTATAGATAGTAAAAGAAAATGTAACAGACAAACTGTTGCATTAGGAAATAAATAATGCAAAATTTAAAACACTGCACAATTATAAGCAAATACGCCTATTCCGTCTTCAGCAACTTACCCCACCCACCACCTAAAGCCCATACATTTAAGTTGCCTCCACACCATCATATATGCAAGTGAGATGATGAAGGGTCTGCAAATCCCTATATTAAACAAGCATCATAATTTGTACTGTGTTATCTATACTAATAAAAGGCAAAGCCCTCACTGACTGACTGAGTGACACTAATTCTCCAACTTCCCGTGTAGGTGGAAGGCTGAAATTTGACAGGCTCATTCCTTACAGCTTACTTACAAAAGTTTGGCAGGTTTTATTTCGAAATTCTACGCGTAACGATCATAACTGGAACCTACTTACGTCCATATATACGGCCATAGCCTGCAGCTCGGTCGCAGTGTGAGGCGGAGTTGCGTCCCGCATCATCACACCTCCCATGTTATTGCGTGCCTGCCCATATAAGGTAAATATTCACGGGTGAAGGACTGTGCTTATGCAAACGAAGATGAGATGGTCAGGGAGACATGCTGCCGCTAAATATACGCGGGTGAAGGACTGTGCTTAGCATATTCATAAGTGCAGCTACTGCGGAAACCCTCTGACGCTGAAAAAGCCCTTGTACACATATCAATAGGAAAGCAAGGTGTAAAGCTTAAGTTTAAATTACGTTCATAGACACGCTGCTGCTAAATATTTGCAGGCAAATCCACAACTTAATACCGGGAATGCCTGTTAAACATCTTAGATTCATGAGTACCGATTTGGGTAGTGATCACTTTGATGAATGAAACCTGTTCAAAAAACACATTACACAATTGAGAAGGCAGCAAAAGAATATGAAGTGAGTGACGCATACAAGCATATTTATAATTGCAGCTACTGCGGAAACAAAGCACGGTGTAAACCTAAAGTTTAAGTTAAGTTCATAGACACGCTGCAGCTGCCGTTTGTCATGCCTACGACAAATACGATATTCGCGAGATACAAGTTTAATGATAAGACGCAGGGTATAAACAAGACTTTTGATCACTTTGTAACAGAGTTAAAATTGCTGGTGAAGGACTGTGCTTATGCAAACGAAGATGAGATGGTCAGGGATAGAATAGTGTTTGGCACAAACTCAGCAAAAGTGCGAGAGAAGCTTTTAAGTGCCGGGTCTGAGCTAACATTAAATAAAGCCGTGGACATCGCGAGATCGCACAAGATAGCACAAGCACAGCTGAGAAGCTTCGATGCATGTACTCCGAGTGGCTCATGTGAACTGACTTTGCAGGACTGGGAAAGGTAAACCCTTGCATGCATCTGAACAAGCCTTTGTAGACATATCAATAGGAAAGCAAGGTGTAAAGCTTAAGTTTAAATTAAGTTCATAGACACGCTACCGCTAAATATTCACAAGCGAATCCACAACTTAATACCGGGAATGCCTGTTAAACATCTTAGATTTACGAGTACCGATGTGGGTTGTGAGCACTTCGATGAATGAAACCTGTTATCTTTATAACGGTTGACAACCACGGAACATAACTTGAACACAACACATCCTCCAAATACGAACCTGACTGAAAGAAATAATGATAATCAAATCCTTGATGACAGCGACACTCATAACAGTGACAAAACAATTACATTGACAATCATGTTACATTATTTTTAAAATGTTTCCTTTTCTTTTTCATAACTTCTTTAACACACTACTTCTCCGCTGCGAAGCGCAGGTATTTTGCTAGTTTAAGGTTATAAGAATGAACATTAACTTCCGAAAAAGTTAATTTACATTATTTGTAGTAAATGTCAACAAATATAGTGAACTAGGTAACTAACCCAATTGATTTTGATTTATGCAAGTGTTCTTAGCAGGTAAATTATCATTTTGTTTGTGAAATGAAATAAAAAAATTTTCCAAACGGAAAACATTTCTTACTTTGAGGCATGCAATTTGTAGTCTTTGAACTGGTAATCTCTCCAACAAAAATTGGTTCGTCGTCATCATCATCGTCATCTACCACTTCTGGTAGTCTTCTCTGCCATGGTTCCAGCTCTTCCTCTTCACATTCCATAAAAAGTTCAGCCATTATATGCTAGAGAAAAATACATACATTTTTTTTTCATTAAACCATTAATACTGATATCGGTCTCATAAAAATGGACCAGATTCAAGAAAAGCAATTGTAGGAACTTATTTTTGCATGATGGCAAAGGACAGAGAGAGTTTAAAATATACAGCAAAATATATCTATACTAATAAAAGGCAAAGCCCTCACTGACTGACTGACTGACTGACTCACTCATCACTAATTCTCCAACTTGCTCACTTGAAATTTGATTAATAACTAGAATAACACCACAAATCTGTAAAAAGAGGAAAACCACACAACCTTTTTTTCCACCTTTCACAAATACCACAGGGTACAAGGTCATGAACTTTGCTGTTCTCATATTGAGGACTTTTGAATATTGGTGATTGTTATTTTACTGTAGTACTTGGTGTAAAACTGAGCACTGAAGTAATCAAAAACATGCTAAACCATTAAGTTTTCAACAACCTTTGACTGGTAGCAGTGAAACTCAAAAATACCTGATTATCATCACAGTACAGCTTGAAAGGTTAAAAGATGTAAAACAGAAAAGAACAAACAAAGCTGTATTATTTTCAGCACTGCATCAGCAGTCCCTTGTGTATAATTTGTATGTAATTTGCGCCATATTCTTATCAATTATGGAGGCATTATAAAATCTCACACAAACAATTTCAGTAAAATTTTGCATTGACTAAGTGAGGAGCTATGGAAATTTAAACTTTCAAAGAATACATTCAAAGACATTTTTTCTGTAATTTGAACAATGCAATCAAAACAACTGAAAGCTATACATTAGAATTTTTACAATCAAACTCTGAATTTTTTTCCCAAAAGGCAAACTCAAAATTGCAGCAATACTGAAATAACTATCACAGTAATAATGTAGCCCACACAGGCTAATATGACTAGGTTGTAATTCCAGAATGCATTATTTAGCATTTTAAATCAAGTCAAATCCTTGCTTTAGAAAGAAACAGATTACTGGACTTAAAGTAACCCCACAAATATGCACTGTGAAGTTAAGGAGTTCAGTTTCTAAAACTGTTTTAATGAAAAATACATTTAAAGAACATGTGCAACAGCAACATTTCTATTTCAGCATAAAAACATGCAAGATACAGTATGTTTTATATTATGCAATATACAAGCTGCTATACTTAATTCTAATGATTTAAAAGATGTCAAGTAGTGTCATTTTATTAAATAAAATCCTTCAACAGGATCTTGGCAGTGAAGGAACAAGTTTGTTACTTCACATTACAGAGCAGAGCAACACAGTTGTTCTGAAAACAAATCCAGCACAGCATGCCAGGATATGCTCATGGTAGATAATCCCATAGTATTAAAAGGAAAAGTAAAAAGGAAATGCAAAAATGTATTAAAAATATTTTTTAAAAATTACTGCACAATAGTAGAGCAGTTTTAATCTCCAATTCATACTAATGTGATCTAATTGGAGCAACAGACATGTACTTCCAAAAATGTAGCACAACATTTACTGTCAAGCAGAAACAAATAATAAGATAAATGGAAAAATAAATAAAAAAAAGACCTTAATCACCACTTCAGAAGTAACAGTAGCTATACTGCATGCAATAATATTTTTCCCTGATCAGATAAATCATGAAGTGCCCTTACTTAGAAAGACTGGATAATTAGAAATTAAAGAGAAAAAAAATAACATTACACTTTACAGCTGACAGAAAAGTACACAAGTACAACTGCTGAATAAACAACTGCAGCCATTACTTGTAATTTAAAGTAACTTTTGCTTTTTAAAGTTGGTGGCTTATTATAGGACTCCAACTAATTGATGTCAAACTTGACAACTCAGTTGCTGATCGCATCACCTACAAATTGCTGGAAAGCTGTCATCGAGTCTTGTATGGTTTGACATATTCCAAGTATCGTGAGCTTACCCCTCTCTTCTGAGGGGAGTTTATCCACAATCTCTTTCCTTTTTTCTGCCATGTAGGTGTTGTCACGATACCAGAGTCTTTGTATTCAATATCAATACCTGTGAAAATTTACTTTACTGAATACCTTTCAATACTGCAGCAAAAACAGGAATCCTACTCCATTTTTTTTTAATTGAACTGCACAAATAATACATATAAAAAATACTGTACTACTGTACTGTATTACAGGACAGGGCACAATACTGTTGAAAAAAGGGCAGGAGAGATTTGGAAAATTAAAACACCATGAGTTTCTGATATTTGTCTACAAAAAAACTCATAGATCCGTCCCACCTTAAATCTCTTCTTAAAACCGTTCTCACCTCTCCGCCAGCCTCCTTTGTCACGTAAATGTGCCGATAAAAACATACAGCAAGCAGCCGGCTATTCCGTCCCCCCACCGACTTAGAACGTGCACAAACTTCTCCCAGCTCATGCCTCGATTATCTGGGAGTGAAGTGGAGTTTTAGAGTGGAAATAATAGATAGTTATTTGGAACACACGCATTTCATGTGTGTTCCGTTTCTACAGTAATCTGTGTAAACACAATGTTAAAATAGAAACGTTTTCATATTTTAGTAATAAATGTTACAAAATGTAGGCATAAACTATAAAATGTGTGATGCCTGAAGGCCAAAGATCAAATAAACACTTTCATAAAAGGTTCAAGTGTATTACAACAGCTCCCGTGGCGTACTGGCAAGATTTCGTCACTTAGAGCGCAGCAGATTTGGTGTACCAAGAGATCCTAGTTCGATTCCCCGCTGGGGAGAAAATGTATTTATTTTTAACCTTCGCCGTTCTGCCTGCCTGAACCCCTGTCTATCTATATAGTAATAACAGTAATTTTATTATTATATAGGAGCTTCCCTGTCTCCCTATCATATATTGCCTTTCCTTCCTATCTATCTATATATCTATCCCCTTAGCTGTTTTTTTATATATCTATTATACAGTGCCTTCCCTATTTATATATCTATGCCTTTCCTTCCTATCTATCTATCCCCTTAGCTGTTTTTTTATATATCTATTATACAGTGCCTTCCCTATTTATATATCTAGGGACTTCTCTGTCTGATTGCATATACTGTAGCGCTGAACTTACTGCTCTGTACTGCTGAACTTACTGCTCTGTACTATTCTGTCCTCTGCATGTCCTGGAGTACAAAAGAAACACCACCATACAGCAACATGATTGAACTGGCAAGATTGGGAAACACACGGTCACTGATTACAAACTGCAAGATGAATGAAAGAGACAATATGTGTAAAAACATCATTGCACTAATGCAATATTATTTGAAAACGAACAGCTTCAGATCGGGTTTGAATATGCGCCCGATCTGATGCTGTTCGTTTTCAAATAATACTGCATGTACTATACTATTTTAGAATAAAAACATACATTTGATTTCAGTCAGTCGGTAAGAGCCAGTGTAAATGCATGATAATTGTAAAGGTTAGGTTTTTTTTTTAAAAAATTCAGTTCCATTCTCTCAGTCGTGTTCACGATCCCCCTTCCCCCTCTGATACTGCTGTTTTCACATAAAGACGCGCTATAGCTCAAATGTGATTTATTTGGAGACGTGCTATAGCTCGAATGTTATTTATATAGGGAAGTACAGTACAGTGTCAGGTGCTCATTCAGTGTAATAGGAACCATAGCACAGAGAAATATGTACACTGCAACAAGTACACGTCGTAAATGTAGGAAGGGTGTGTAGGAATTGTTAATATTTGAATGTGATGATTTTATATAGCACGGATCGGAAATCAGCAGTTCTAAGCATTGCACCACGCAAGCTGTCGTATCAACCGCCTACTGTAACTTGCTTTATTTTTTCTTCACTTATAGTCTAGAATAAAAGTGCACTTGTTTTGTTATACTTGCACACCAACATATGTTCCTGTGTTTTAGCGACACGGGCATGCTAAAAAAAAATAGACGTGTAATGCCACGAAAACTGCACGCAGGCACTTCAGTTTGCAAGCATTGGTACAAGAATGCAGTCACAAGTACGCTGCAAAGCTATAGCGCATCTTTATGTGAAAACAGCAGTGTCAGATGGATGCGGGTAGGGAAGGATCCTGAACACGACTGAGAGAATGAAAAGTGAATAAAAAAAAAAAATAATAATAACCTTTACAAGTATCATAAATTACACTGGGTGTTACACACTGAAATCAAATGTATGTTTTTATTCTAAAATAGTAAGAATAAGAGCAGTTTACTTCTCAAAACTGAGTCGTGCGGGATCAAACTCATGACCTTTTGATTACTAGTTAGCAGCTGATACCATTACGCTACTGTGGTAGTTGTAACTAAGTGTGTGTCAATGTGGCATGCTAAGGTGGCTTTTTTTCTGCAGTTGTATTTTTGAATAAAAGCATACTTGTTCTGTTATATTTGTACCTTTTGTGAAAGTGTTTCTTTGATATTTGGACTTCAGGCTTCATACATTATATAGTTTATGCATACATTTTGTCATTTACTACTACAATATGAAAAACGTTTCTGTTTTAAAAATGTGTTTACACGGATTACTGTAGAAACGGAACACACGTGAAATGCATGTATTCCAAATAATGATCTATTATTTCCACTCTAAAACTCCACTTCACTCCCAGGAATCAATCAAGGAATGAGCTGGGAAAAGTTTGTGCACGATCTAAGTCGGTGGGGGATGGAATAGCCGGCTACTTGCAGCTTTTCTTTAATCAGCACATTTAGATTAACAAAAGACGCTGGTGGAGAGGTGCGAACAGTTTTAAGAAGAGATTTAAGGTGGGATGGTAGGCTCTGGTAATTCTAGTGTTAAATACATTTGTCCCAACTTTAAAGCTTCCTGTGTGAAATCAAAGTTGTCAGTTTTACATTATTCCTTTATTTCAGAAGTCTTGTTATACAGCCTTTGTTTTGCCCTTTCCAAGGTTTCTTGTGTGAATGATCAGACTGTTATTTCTAATGCCTGTGTGCAAATCCAGAATTTGAAAATTACTTGGCTGTTGTTACCTGTACTCAATAAAATTTGTTAATGGGGAGGGTTACGACAGGAAGGGCATCTGGTGTAAAATTTTGCCAAATTAATATGCGGACAGAATAATCCGCTGTGCCTTCGGGAGTAATTTGTCCACCTGCAGTCATGCATGAGTGCAGTACTGATTTTCTCAGTTGTACCGATAATGGAAAGAAAGCTGATACTGTTATATTTTCTGAACATTAGTACCGAAGTATCAGGTTTTATGATATCCCTTCTGCCATGGTATGTAAAACACAAGACATCAGACAGACGCGCCTATCTTCTGTTTGCAAGGTCCAAAACACCCATGGTCCTTATTCCTTGTTACTGCATTATTTGTATCGTACTTCCGACTAAGCACTCATTGGTTCTCAACTCTTGCATACACAGAGCTCACCAATACGACTTAAGACAAAATTAAACAGGGAGTCAAAGAGTAATTAGACGGAATTTCTAGGTATGTCAGACTACACATCTGCATTCAACTCTTTAAGATTCTGTAGATCAAATCTTCAAGTGAAAATTGCTTGAAAAGTCATGTAACCTGACAGGGTCTTTACCTGACCAGTTAACATTTAAAATTGTAAGTATTTAAACAGAACTTTTAATTTATAGGATTTACTCAAGACGAGCCTGTGTTCAGACGAACACTGAATTTTCACTTGTCAATATCTCTCTCTCTATATATATATATATATATAAAAATCCTGGAATGTAAAAGCAAGGCGACGATACGTGATCTTCTCGAAAGTTCTCGAAAGACATTTTAAAAGACCCGCAAGAAAAAAGGCTGGCCATGGAGTGTCTCGCGGGGACCGTAAACATGAGACTTGGAGCCAAGAGATTGTCCCAGGGCAGTCTCGTAGGGGCGTGGAACATAAGATTATTGCAAGACACGCCCTTTTTATCAAATAAGAGTCCGGACAGCCAGTAAAACATTCAGTCATGTTAAGTCACTTAGCACACACAGATCCTGTGCTCTCAGCAAAGAAGAAAGAGCAGCGCGGAGAAGAAACCCAAGGCGCGATACATGTGCAGAGAAAGGTACAGAATATGAAAGCAGTAACAGTCGAAAGTATTTGTAGCGTCCCAGCCAAGCTGAAGCCTTTTTTGTTTCAAGTGACTGTTAGGTCTGATCAAGGGCGGGCAGAGTACAGCACGGCAGGCTGATAGCTGGGTGCTTTTTGATGCCGTAAGGGGGAGTCGAGACCTGTGGGAGGAGGATTTGGAGAGGGTGCTAGAAAGTTGTGTTTGGGGTTACGCAGTCGGCGATTGTTAAAGTAGAACTTTTGTGACACTTTATTACGTGAGTCGCTACAGTATCAAAAAAAAAAAAAAGATAGCACAGATCGCATTGACGCAAACAAAAGGAAATTAATTTTAGTCAGACAATTTCAAAAACGGGGTTTAACTCACATGCATTTATTGGTTACTTTGCAAAAAAATTATTAACTGCTGATGATGTGGATTGTTTTGTCTGTGCTGAAATTCCAAACAGAGAAACTATCCTAAATTATGGTACAAAGTCATTTAAACACAAGTCTCACAAGACCTCATTTAAAAGAATTAGCATATTGGGACATGAAAGATTCCAAATATTGTTTTTACAGAAGTTCTGAAATAAAAGTGAAACTAATGAAATAGTAACAATTCAAAGAAAAAAAAAATCTTATAAGTGTGTATCCGGAAAAACAAACGCAGGGGTTGGCGAGCGAAGCAAGCAAGGGACGAAGCCCCCTATTACTACTTAAAAAAAAAAAATGATCTGGTCAGCTTAAAATAACCTTTTGTGTTCTAATTGTATTTGGAAAACCACATTTGAAGGGTTTTCTTTTTTTCTTTAAATTCACATAAACATTATTTCTGTACAGACCAACTCATACAACAATAGCATCCTCATGTGTCTTTCAAAAATTTGAACAGAAATTCCTGTGTAGACAATGAAGTGGGAAAATTAGACATCATGAGATCCACTTTAAAAACTACCATAGCATGTGAAGAAAGGAACAAGTCTACAACGATCATGGCTTCAATTGTTGAGAAATGAGAATCTGGACCACTTAGAAGTACTCAGAAGTTACTAATGTAATTATTGCTCTTCTCTCATTGTACAATATAAGCCCCACAAATCTGTATTTTTTTCTTTTTAAACACCAGCACCATTGTCTTTAAAAAAAAAAAAAACAATACATGTAAATTAATATAGACCTAAATAAAAATCAAGCGGGTCAGAGAAAGTGTGCCATACAGAAGAATGAGCCAGCCACTTCAATTTTCTAAGACACTTAAACTAAAAATGTAAAATTATTTCAGCGTCTTTTCTTCAATGACAAAAACATTTGGGCTAAAAGAAATAGACAACCCTTTTTTTTTTTTTTTAAATAAAAAGTACACAAGCTGTAATTCTATTTTTCTCATTCCACACAATGCTGCAAACATATACCTTTAGGCTTCTGTAAAATCAAACTTTGTAGATAAGAATCCTGTTTGAAGTACAGTCAACCATGAAGAGGAGTGAAAACCTATACCTTTGTTGTTTATCCATTTCAAAAATATGCAACAGTAATTAAATACTGCAGTTTCATTTTGTGGTATCTTTAGAAGTTTTATGAAACAGTAAGTGCAACTGAACTGAAAATTGGCACTGATTACTCACAATGAACAATTTCTAATATTTACCAGGTTCAGAAAAAAAAATAAAAATATATATATGGACAGTGTGCTAGTCAAAAAAAAAAATGAAAGCCACAAGCTCAAATCTGTCAGGTACAGTGTCTTTTCCTTCTTTGCAGGCTAGGTAAAATGTCAGATGGCCTTAAATACACCATGGGCTATGTGATGGAACAAATGACATGCTATCGGGTAAGGGAACTGTCAACATGTTAAAGGAGGTTGACATTGCTTGGCTGTGCAATACTGAAACATTTGAAAGGACATCAAAAGATTTACATTTTTACTTATAAAGATGTTTCTAATATTGTAGATTGATTGTTAAAAGGCTTAAGGTTAAGATAAAGCAAGAGTACTATGGGCCAAGTTAATTAAATCTTGGTTAATATGCCATAAAAAACAAATTGGTCTGTCACAAATTGCTGTTTTTGGAACACTACCAAACACTTTTAAAGTGTTTACTATGCAACTTAACGTAAAAGATTATGTGACTATTCTGTTTATACTCATGACAGGTCGGGATGGGGAGCATGCACTGGTACAGCATGTTGCTGTATCCACCACATGAAGAAACACTGCACAGGATACCAGTTGGCAAAAGGCAGACAGCCAGGGATTATGTGGGCATCCCCTTGGCCTAGCCCAGCCACTAGGGTACTCAAAAATGAGGATCCAGCGAGCCAGATCCTGTGTGCTCTGGTGACTGACAGTTGGGTAGTCTGACCTATCCTGCAACTCACCCCAACTAACTCAAAAAGGTCATAGGTCTGTGTACGAGAGCTGACACAGTGATGAATAATAAGGAAATGTGTGCATTTTGGACCTTGCAAACAGAAGAGAGATTTGTCTGTCTTGTGTCCAGTGTTTTCCATACCTGTACAGAATGGAAAAAGGAAAAGCAGGGCAGAGATTGTGGCTGAAATTTCAGTACCTGTAAACTTTCACATCACCATGGAACTCATCAGGCAGAATGTTGTTGGCTATTAGGAAAATGGGTGAGCTTGCGATACTTTGGAAATATGAAACTGCTAGAAAGACCTCATGCAGTCTCGAAATTTGACATCCTCAGAAATTTGTCATGTAATATGACATACTTGTAAGACTAGATCGGCAAATACTGTAATTACGTACAACACCCTAACATCAGTTTTAAGGGACCGTGCTTAAAAAACACTGCAGCAACAGAAGACCATGTTGGTTGCCAGCGAGAAACAAAAAAGTGCATATCATGTAGGCATGGAAGCAACAAGAATGGAAACAAGCTGCGTCTGATAAATCCAGGTTCCATTTCGCTTGATACTGATAGAGGGTTCAGAATTTGATGCAGGCAACGTTAGCCTATGTAGCTGTCCCGTTTGGTGGCAAAAGTAGAGGTCAGTGTTGTTAATGTGTTGGTGTGGTAAATGTTTTATTGGCACACATTTGGGTTGTTGATACCCACTGAAACACATCTAAATGGGAGAGTGCATCTGAATACTGTTGCAGATCCAACCCTTCATGCCTACAGTTTAACGCATGTCAATGCACTATGTTATAAGGCACACATTGTCACTGAATGGTTTTAGAAATGTTGCGGCATATATATTTTTTAATTGCTTCAGTGATCTGCACAGTCCCAAGATCTTACCCATATCAAGTATCTTTGGTGTGATTGGGTCAAGGGCTGTTTACAGTAAGACTGCAGCTGTGCATTTTGCACCAGTCAATTTGTGCATGGTACAGCATTCTTGAACAAGGCATCCTATACATTGTAGATTCTATGATGTTCTAAATGCCAAAGGAGGTGCAACATGCTACTTGATAACTATCAAATAAACTGGCATGTAACTTTACTATTTATTTAGAAATATTGAGAGTGTACAAATTTAAAATTCCAGAGAGAGTAGTTTTTTGTAGGATTTATAGATATGAGAGCTTCATGGCTAATTGGTTAATTAGGAAAAAAAAAAAAATTCGAAAAAGTGCATAAATAATTCTGCTAAGGTTGCTTTAAAAAAGTCCAAGAGGCAACCATGCAGAAGTTTGAGAATTGCGGCAACAAACTATCATACAACCACTACATAAAGAGACAGTAACACAGCAAATTCTTGATACGCTGAAATTATTCTGAATTGTTCAGAGAAGATTGCATATTTAATATTTAATTTGTCCTTGATCAAAGCTGAGACTTAAAAATTTGACGTGAACTTTTGGTTTGACACTTTTTTTTTTTTTTTTACACACAGTTTCAATAATTCACAACTTCTATATTCCTGCTGGATTGTGTAAGAGTATTGAGGCTTTACAAGCTTTGTAGTTGTTACTATTAAGCGAAATAGCAATATCCTTCCAGTACTTCAGTAGCAAATGTGACATATTATTCATTACAAACATATTTTGAAATGTGTACTGCATTTCTGATTTGTGGGTTAATATAGAATCTTTGATTTTAAAATAAAAATATATAAATTGGTTAAAATATTTATTCAAATGTGAACATTCCTTTTTTCAGGAGGGCATCTCTTTACAATGAGATTTGTACATTTCATGACTTAAAAAAGTGTGCTCTGGTACTGATGAAAAATTTGTTAGCTCCTTAATAGTATGCGGTTTAGTCTTTGTTTGCAGTTTTGTTTTTACATTAGGATAAATGCATCTTGTTATTAAGGGTTAAATTTAAAAGACAATTTTTACTGGCTGAATTATCAAAAACATTACAAAAAACAATGACAGGAATGATCACTTATTATGGAATATATACATTCATGAAATAATTTGCTGTTGCTGCTCAACAGATGAAACAAACTTTTTAGCCTCTATTTTCCTAGCAGCTTGCCGTTTATTTAAAGGTGAAATATGGGAATACATCAAGATAAATATGAGTATGGCGATTATTTTGCAAACAGTGACTACAGCTACAATGCACAATGAAGGCACAAAATTGCCATTTACAACTTGAAAACTGTGTTCCCTTTATACTGTTCTAGAGAGTCATGTCATTTGACAGTGCCTTAATGTTGGATCCTTAGATTACATTAGGCTGTGATTTGCCTGGTTATGACCGGACTGTTTGCTTGTATTGTTCACACTATTCATATATGAACTGTCCAATCACAAGTTGTTTTTATCCACAGCGTAGCCCATCATTAATATTTTTTGCTTCTGCATCACTTTCAGTAAATCCCAGAAATGGTTGTGCGTGAAAAGCTCATGAGAACAGTCAATTGGGCTGATGTATTAAAATGATCAAAAAACAAAAAAAAAAAATTGTTTGCATAAGTGTTCAGTCAGTATTTAGTAGATGCACTTTGGTAGCCATGACAGCCTTGTGCCTGAATGTACAAGTTTTTTTGTCTGTGTTAACTTTGCACATCTGGACACTGCTACTTTCTCCTATTCTTCTTTACAAAACTGCTCAAACTCTATCAGGTTGCATGGAGATCATGAGGGAGCAGCTTTTTATCATGTCCACCAACAAATTCTCAATTGGAATTAACTCTGGACTCTGACTTGGCTACTCCAGGACATTTATATTGTTGTTTTGAAGCCATCCCCGTGTAGCTTTTGCATTATGAATGGGGTTGTCTTACTAGGAAACAAATCTTCACCCAAGGCACAGGTTTCTTGGAGAGTGATTCAGGTTTTCTTCCAGGATTTCCCTGCCTCATGCTACATTCATTTCAACCTTTACCCTCTGAAGCCTTCCTGGGCCTGCTATAAAGAACCATGATGCTGCCACCACCATTGTTCACTATGGGATGGTGTGTTTTTGATAATGTGAAGTGTTTGGCTTACACAAAACTTAGTGTTTAGTTTGATGACCAAAAAACTCAATTTTGGTCTCATCAGACCATAGAACGTTTTTCCAGTGAACTTCAGAGATTCCACTGAGCATTCTAGCAACTGCAAGCTGAGATGCCGTGCATTTTTTTTTTTTTTAAATAGTGGCTTTCTCTTTCCCATTCTACCATTAAGCTGTAATTGAGGAAGCACCCAGGTAAAGATGAGGTTTGCAGAGTTTCACTGATCTCAGACACTGTAGCTGTCACTCCTTCATTGTTCTCAGATGTTTCTTGATGACTCCCTCACAAGTGTTCTTGCACAAGCACCAAGTTTTTGTGGACATCCTGCAGATTTACACTTGTGCCATACTTCCTTCCATTTCCTAATGACTGATTTAAATGAATAGCAAAGGATATTCAGTGCCTTGGCTATTTTCTTGCATCCAAACCCCGACGTCTGCTATTCAGTCACCTTTCATAATGTAGGGTTCCTTAGAGTGTTTTATCTTCACTGTGTAGGTTAGGCCACCACACTGGCTCCCCACCAGATACCACCACCCACCAGGACCTTCCAGATATCATCAGGCAAAACTCCTTGACTAAAGACAGGTAATCTCCATTTTGCTAATTATTCATCTTCAAAAACCACTTTGCAGCACCAGTGATTTGGCATGTCATATTCAATCAATTATTGTGCGTTATATATTTAATTTATGCCCCTTTGAAAAGATGTTTGTACTTTGACATCAGAGTCTTTTCCTGTTAATGTCAAAAACAAATTCACAGTGGTTCAATGTTGAACAACAATAAAAGTGTGAAAACTTCTTTAAAAAAAAACCACACTTTCTTGTGTACATTGACACCCTATTTACTCTCATTACATTCACATATGAATTCCTAGACACTCATACACACATTATATATGTATCTGTATGTACATATTTTAAACACAATATATCTTAAATTTAATGTAACTAAATGAAAATATTCAAAACACTATAACCGATGGATTAGTGGACTACAAATCGGACAGTTTCCAACAATAGTAAGAGAGTTAAAGAAACTGACATGAAGCAACATGTAATTATTTTTACAATAAAATTCTATTTAATATGAGTCTCAATTTCATCACAGGCCTCATTATGTATATGCACATAGAAACTCTGCATTAAAGGCTTAGTTTGCAGATGAGTGTTCTGCTCAGAACTCACCTCTGTGGGCTCACACTAACTCCAATTGCTCAAACAAAGGCTGTCAATACTAAATAGTGCTACAGTGTCTGTATGCATTGAGTGATAGCCTGTAGAGCTGATGAAGCCAAATTTCTACTTTGTCCATGCTGCTGTTTGTTTAGGCTCTTGCTGCCCTGAAAGTGTGATTTTGTTAATCTTATTACACTATTCCATGCATAATTGCAAAAAACTTGTTTCATTCCATAACAATATTTATATACTGTATTGCACAATGTTGTAATTTGGGGGAAGGTTACAGTTAGCAATTAGTATAGACCTGTTTCACCATAACTACTAACCTCATTAACCCCATTTACTCAGGAACATATTATTCTTTCATTTTTTTTTGCATGTTGGGCTATTTTTGTAGAACATAATGACAAAGTAAAATCTGTTATGTCACGTTGATGTGTGCGCTCAGATTTATCAAACCATAGGACTTGTCAAGGACTACAGTAGATGATTGTTAGCTTTGTCTGAAATTAAGGGTACTTTCATTCTCATCTCCCTGTAATTAGATGCAAATGCCCCACAGTTGTCTTTACAATTGTGCCATCATTGGTTTTGTCTTGGAGCTCAACTGAACATGTAAACTAGGGGTACATCCACGTTATAACATTTTTGTTTAGAAACGCACACATTAGTTTCTGATTTCATCTTTTGTTGACACTACCCCAGCGTTTTTAATCCCAAAAAACAGCCATTTGAAATTGCTTTCCAGAGTGTGTATATTCTCAAAAAAGCCAACTCAGAATTTCAGTGTGGAAAGGTGAAAGACAAAACAGTTTTGAAAACAAAGAGTCTAGTTGTGCTCTGATAGATATGTGCTTATGTGGCCCTTCCCCGACTGGATCCTGATCATTACAACATCTCATTCCCTGACATAGCAGACATGCGGGAGCTGCTTTCCATGGTACTTGTTGTGTTGCTTACCTGTATGTACCTAAAGTGTGTTTTGTAAAGTTTCAATACTGCATACACGTGCAAAGGATAAAACATTTGTGTTTTTGCCTGATGGGTACAAGTCCAGTGTAGATGACCGACTTATGTCATATGTATCTTTGGTCATTTTAGTGTGGGTGTGGAAAGTTTTTATTTAAAAACACCATTTTTAAAAGTAAGTAGTAATGTGAACAAAGCCTAAGATAAACTGAATAAAAAGTATTATGAAATGTGTAATCAAACAACACTGAAAAAGGATCATGGCATCAGATAACTCCAGAATTCCCATGGACCAAACCATAGTTTAAGTACATAAAAATATATTAACTAAAACAGGCCATTAAGCCCAAAAACAATTAGTGAGTTATACATGGTAAACTAAACATATCCAAAGATGTTTAACTGTGTTTTAGTCATGGGTATATAGGATGCACCAGCATAAAGGATGGTGGAGCAAGACCTAGTAGCTACAGATCTACCCAGAATTAACAATGCAGCAATGTTAGAGAAAAGCATCAGTAAAACAAACAAAAAAAATAATAATAAATAAAATCATTGGTCAAAAAAACATCTTTGCTGTTAAGATTCCATTATTACTGCCATATTTCAATTTGGCTACATGTAGTTATATTATTTGCACATACTTCTTGAAAATGTAACAGTGATTTGGAAGTACACTTCAAGAGTAAACAAAAGCAACATAACTGTACATGCTTGAAAAAAAAAAAAACAGCCTCGGAAACCATATTACAGGACGGAGTCATTTTACAGTTTATGAGAAATTCAAGCCCTAAGTGAAAAAAATCTAGCACAAATCTAAGCAAAGTCTAGAGTTACATTTGCTGAAATGTTGGCAGTATGTCATGGTCACAAAAGTTGAAATATCATAATAAAAAACAACAGAAACTGCTTGGCTTTTTTGTATCAATTTTAGCCCATGATGTCTCAGTTAATGATTCCTTGGAAACGGGGAAAAAAGCAGCACAATGCATGACACATACTCAGCACACCAAACCATCAAGGGGATTTACAACTACCAACAAAACATTCTGTTCATGCATAATATTACATGCCAAAGCAAAAATTACATATGTATGATACATTTTTCAAAAGCAACATATATGTTTACATATTCCACCAATCTGTTAGCTTGTTTTGGCAGCAGTAGCATAAGATTGGAAATGGTCTTAAATGGTATGCCAGCTAATATATTAAAATAGCCATGAACGTTAACAACTGAGCACTGTTAAGTCAACACGTGGCTGGCAAGTATGTCAAATTTGATAATGTTTAATGTCCTTTACCCTGTAAATCACAATGTGACAGTGCATGCTTTTAACAGTACTACATAAAAATGAAGACCGATTTGAAACAAAACTTCCCTGAATACACATATTTTTTTTTTCAAATCAATTACATATTACTTGTGCTTTTTTTGCCCTATGATACGCCACATAGGAGTGATGTTGTGAAAAACATTGTGTAGCTGCAGGATGACCAAGGACTAAATTACAAACAAATGAAAAGTTGAGTAGATGTTCAGTTTAAATTTAAATATTAATATTAACTAACGGGCGGCACGGTGGCGCAGTGGTAGCGCTGCTGCCTCGCAGTTAGGAGACCCGGGTTCGCTTCCCGGGTCCTCCCTGCGTGGAGTTTGCATGTTCTCCCGTGTCTGCGCGGTTTCCTCCGGGCGCTCCGGTTTCCTCCCACAATCCAAAGACATGCAGGTTAGGTGGATTGGCGATTCTAAATTGGCCCTAGTGTGTGGGTGTGTTTGTGTGTGTCCTGCGGTGGGTTGGCACCCTGCCCAGGATTGGTTCCTGCCTTGTGCCCTGTGTTGGCTGGGATTGGCTCCAGCAGACCCCCGTGACCCTGTATTCGGATTCAGCGGGTTAGAAAATGGATGGATGGATATTAACTAACAATAAATCCATCTTAATATATAGAAGCATCTAAAGGATATCAGTTCACTAGACAGAAGTATGGTCTATATAAAAACCTTTTAGTTTCTGACATTTAAACTAATATGTTTAAGTCTTGGTATAATTTTATTTTTTGGCTCGTGCCTCATAAACTTGCTAATTCTTCTGGCAGAGAACCATAGAATAAAACTATTATAGCTTTTACGACATAGGAAAATGTGCCATTCAGAGATACAAACCTGGGATATACAGTATACAAGGTTCTGAGGGAAGAACATCTTGCGTTTATTTCTACTGCAACCAAGAAAAATACTTAAAATACTTGTAAATATGACTGTGTCATGCAAAATATAACCACCTACAATCTGAGCAAAGCCTAATTTCACTATGAGCTAACAACTACTACAGAAGGCAAAACCTCTTGTAACATCAACCAGGGGATTCCAAACTAGGTATGCAATGCAAATGATCCTTGTGATGGGCAATTCAGTTACAAGACAGGGGAACTCAAAATGTATACATTCTTCTTTCGGTCATAAGACTACTGTAGATCTCTTAAGATTTTGAGTTTTCAGGCACAGGTTTCATACAAAGTGATGAACTGCAAGCCACATCAGATGTGAATTCAGGTAATGTGTGCTATTTAATTCCTTCCCTTCTGATTATTTTGAGAATAATTTTATGCAAAGTGACAACTTAGGAAAAGTAATTAGCATTATATGTAAACCAGGCTTAAAATACATTGAATATGCAATGTATGATCCAGTTCAAATATCACCTGGTGAGATCAAATAGCTGCAATTAGTTTCATAAGATAATACAGGTTCAGACTGATCCAATTCTGTAGAATGTATTCTTACTCAGATAGTGACTGACTGACTGAATGAGTAAAGACCCTGGCTTGATGCTTGTCTTCCTCCATGCTTCAAGGAAGGAAGATTAAAAAATAAATGAATAAATATGACTTTGCACCCCGACATGATTGGAATATAACAATTGCTGGGAGTATGTGTGGCATAACCAGTTTAGCAGTGTGCTTGAAAATACTCAGGCTGGACAGCAAACACACCTTTTTATGATTAAACAGCACCTGATCCAGAATAATCCAGTGAGTAAAGAAAGAAAATATTACAATTACAGTTTATTCTTAAGGTTGTGAGGCAGCACACTTTCTCATTCATGGTCACGGGGTGCCATGTCCAATCTAAGTAGCACCAGACACAAGGCAACAACACTAGACCTTGATCAAATTGAAATGAGTAGAATGGAGAATTTACAGTTTAGCTGGATAGTAACAAAAACAGAGGAATATAGGCAAAGACAGAGTGCACTGTGAAAAAGGACTGCCTTTTTTTTTTTTTTAAAACTGATACAGCACATGAGGTTTTCACTTTTGCTCAACACACACTTTGTAAACTCATCTTTCAAGTGATGTGTCCTGTAACTCCTGGCCATTGAACCTTACTCTTATTCGATGTTAATGTTGATTTATTTTTTATAATTATGTCTTTCATTTTTCTATTCTTTAATATGTAAAGCACTTTGAGCTACTGTTTTGTATGAAAATGTGCTATATAAATAAATGTTGTTGTTGTTCATACAAGTGCTTTACACAAGTCTACTAAAGGCAGGCTAATTATGAGGCTGCCTTCAATCAAACATCTAGATTAAAAACAAGGACTGTACAGTACTACAAGAAAGTTTACTGCTTTGGTATCATCTGATGCAGATCCATTCAGAGGGTAAAACAAACTATTGTCATATAAACAAACTATTGTCAGACAGTTCTTGAACTGCATCCTTCTCCTAGGATAAGAAAATGCATGACCCATACGCAGGGATAGAATACCAGCTTAATAATTCTAACCAATATACATTACTAATACCAGTCTATTTAGCTTATGTTCTTTAACCTAAAGACTAAAACTTTACTTTTCAAAACAATCTCTATGTGGCACCTTAGTATCCATTTAGTTGAATAAACTCACTTTGTTAATATCCACAAAGTTTTAACCAAATAGCTAATTAAATATTTAGACCTTGTTAAGTAGAACACCAGATGGAAAATAAACCTTAGTAACGCTCCTGCTTTCTTTCCATATTCTGCCACTCAAAAAATAAATACAACCTGGAAATTCTACAGAGTTTACTGTTTTTTTATTAAGTTAATATGGCAACAATTCAGGACAAAGCTACTTTCCTTATATCCACCAAAACATGAGAGATATACATAAAACCCACTTGGATATGTGAAAGAAAAAATAATAATAAACAATTACACACACATACAGACATGACCAAAAGTTCACATACAGACATGACCAAAAGTTTTGAGAATGACACAAGTATTGGTTTTCAGAAAGTTTGCTGCTTCAGTGTTTTTAGATCTTTTTGTCAGATGATTCTATGGTATACTGAAATATAATTACAGGCATTTCATAAGTTTCAAAGGCATTTATTGACAATTACAATTAGTATATGCAAAGAGTCAATATTTGCAGTGTTGGTCCTACTTTTTCAAGACCTCTGCAATTCGCCCTGGCATGCTGTCAACTTCTGGACCAAATCCTGACTAATGGCAGTCCGTTCTTGCATAATCAATACTTGGAGTTAGTCAGAATTTGTGGGTATTTGTTTGTCCACCCGCCTCTTGAGGATTGACCACAAGTTCTCAATGGGATTAAGATCTGGGGAGTTTCCTGGCCAGGTACTCAAAATTTCCATGTTTTGTTCCCAAGCCACTTAGTTATCACTTTTGCCTTATGGCACGGTGCTCCATCATGCTGGAAAAGGCATTGTTCATCATCAAACTGTTCTTGGATGGTTGGGAGAAGTTGCTCTCGGAGGATGTTTTGGTACCATTCTTTATTCATGGCTCGTGATTGAGGCACCACCATTGCAGAGCTTGCTCAGGAATGGCAGCAGGCAGGTGTGAGTGCATCTGCACGCACAGTGAAGCAAAGACTTTTGGAGGATGGCCTGGTGTCAAGAAGGGCAGAAAAGAAGACACGTCTCTCCAAGAAAAACATCAGAGATAGACTGGTATTCTGCAAAAGGTACAGGAATTGGACTGCTGAGGACTGGGGTAAACTCACTTTCTCTGATGAATCCCCTTTCTGTTTGTTTGGGGAATCTGGAAAAAAGATTGTCCAGAGAAAAAAACGTGAGCGCTACCATCAGTTTTGTGTCATGCCAACAGTAAAGCATCCCAAGACCATTCGTGTAGAGTTGCTTCTCAGCCAGGAGAATGGGCACACTAACAATTTTGCTTAAGAACACAGCCATGAATAAAGAATGGTACCAAAACATCCTCTGACAGCAACTTCTCCCAACCATCCAAGAATGATGGAGCACCGTGGCATAAGGCAAAAGTGATGACTAAGTGGTTCAGGAACAAAACATGGAAATTTTGGGTCCATGACCAGGAAACTCCCTAGACTTTAATCCCACCGAGAACTTGTGGTCAATCCTCAAGAGTTGGGTAGACAAACAAAAGCCCTCAAATTCTGACAAACTCCAAGCATTGATTATGCAAGAATGGGCTGCCATCAGTGAGGATTTGGCTCAGAAGTTGATCGATATCATGCCAGGGCGAATTGCAGAGGTCTTTTAAAAGAAGGGCCACGACTGCAAATATTGACTCTTTGCATAAACGTTTTCTAATTGTCCATAAAGGACTTTGAAATTTATGAAGTACTTATAATTATACTTCAGTATACCATAGAAACATCTGACAAAAAGATCGAAAATACTGAAGCAGCAAACTTTCTGAAAACCAATACTTATGTCATTCTCAAAACCTTCGGCCATGACTGTACTTTGGAAAACTAAAATACACACAAGTAGGATTTCTCTCATACATAAAACAAAAGCAACACTGACTCTTGGTTAATTAATATTTTGACCATCATTCTGCGCATTATTATTGCAATGATGGCTGTTGCGTAATATTTTTCATCCTTAAAACATACAAGAATGTTCATGATGTTTATTATTTTTTTGCAAGTGTATCACGACTGTAGTAAATTCACTTCTAGTGTGGCCAGCAAGCTAAGCCAATATTTCTAATTACAAGCTTGTTTACGCACAAGTGTTCTGTGAGCGAAAGCAGACCATTTAAACTGCCAGTGGTCCAACTGTATTTTAAAAAAGACCAGTTATTCTACAGGGTGGTGCAACACTTCACCTGTCACCTTGTGCTTCCAGCATCGTGAATTTGAACCCCTGCACCTCCTATTCACGGTATTCCTCAGGTACTCCTACTTCCCAAGTCAGGCATGGTTACTCATGATAATAAATTAGCCCTTGGACTAGTGCCCCATCAAGGACCGGTCCTTGCCTTGCACGGAATGCTGCCAGGGTAGGTTACATCTTCATTGTTCTGAAAATAGCTTAAGAATACTAGGAGAATGTCAACAAATGCACCCGTCGAACAATGTCATCTGAAAGAACTCTTGGTTAACTCTAATTTAATATATATCGATTCTTCATTTGCTCATAATGTGCTTGTTGCGTGACAATAAACATTCCAGACATGGCACTGTGCTTCAAATGCCATTTGCAGCCCATGTCGAGGTGTTATGTTACACTTGGCAAATCAGCATTTAGGGTGCACTCTGAAACAATTGTCGTTTTGTGCAATGCACAGATCAGCGCTACGGACAAGTTTGCGATTTTCCCATTTATCTCCCGCAACTCTGCGCCATGTGTTTCCGGCTCCTAGTTCACGCAACATCTAAACGTGATATTCACCGAACAAAAACAACCTGCGGCGTTTCCACCCACGCAAATATCGTGCAATACCGCAGCGCTGCACGCATTCAACTGGCGCTGCAAACCCCCGCCCGGGTCCAAGAGGGCTCCGAACAGAAGCACCGCACATCCTCAACACAAAAGCAGGCACGTCGAAACGTTTACGTGCGACTTCTAAAGTGCAGGAGAGAGGCCTCCTGCCACCAAGCAACGGACTCTCCAGCTCCCGCTCCCGCTCCAGCTTCAGCTTCCTGTCTCGCCGATCATCTTCCTCGCGGCGTCAGTCGTCTGGTTAAATAGGCAACGCGACACCGCTCTGTTCTCGCAAAAAAAAACAACCAAAAATGGCGTCCGGCTCGGTTACAGACAAGAGGCAGGCTGCGCTGCCCGCCTCTCCCAAAGCCTGGACTGGCTGCCCGATGCACCGCTGTATCCCGAGTGCAGCGGAAGAGCGCCCCGGCTCGTGTAAGAGGCCAAGGTAGAGGAAATAGGAGCTTACCGTGCGATCTCACGGAGCAAATTAGATGAAAAGCCTCTTGTTGTTAACAGAAAGCATTTTCTAGGTAGCACCGGGACGCCTTCCCTGGGAGATCGCTAGAACGCACTGTGGTGGATGATGGGTAATTCAGGTCGACTCGGGTTTATTTTTCATTCCCGGGAAGAAAAAAAAAAAAAACCCAGGAAAAGACGCACCTCCCCCATCCACCCGCTCGCTGCAGAAGTGAAGCTCGGCCTGCAGTCGCGATGTTCTTCGCTTCTGATGCTCGTTGTTACCTAGAACAAAACGTGCCGATCGGCGTTTTAAACATGGAGGGATTTGATTCTAGAATGCTGTTGAAAAAACAAAATGTCAGCTCGTCACAGACGTCGACCAACTAGGGCACTCTTTTGCTCAAAACATTGTGAGATTGCTGAAAATGACAGCATTTATTTGAGAAAGTATTGTGTTTATTATTTTAAAAAGCAATTAGGCGTTTGGGGGAAAAAAACAAAAATAATAAAATCTTTTAAAATCACATGGGACTTAATGCTTTGCATTTGTGGTAAAAAAAAAAAATGGCTTAGCACACATGTAAGAAAAACACTAATCTTTGCATGTTGCCTACGCCAGTTTTTAATACTGATAATTAGCATTCAATTTTTTTTCATATTGGGTAACACATATGAAATGTGCAATATGACTTTTTTTGAAGTAAGGGGAAAAGGATAAAGTAATCTAAATGTTGAAAAACAAATAAAGTAAAAGACACAACGTTTTGGCTGTGTTGCCTTTATCAGGTGTTCCATTTATTATTAATATTTTATTAGAAGATCACAAGATACCAACCTGGATTTAATAGTTTCATTGTCATTGTAGGTACACTTGCTCACACATGCTCTCATTCCAGGCCAACAATAACTCTTCTATAGCATATTTTCATATGCAGGATGTAACTCAAAATGCTCTATGAGAAAAAATAAAAATTTGATTTGAGTAATTAAGTCAAGTGAAGTGGAGTCAATTTTATTTATAGAGCACATTCAATAACAAAAGTTGACCAAAGTGCTGTACAGCTTCCATAAATACACCAATGCAAACAGTATATACAGTATATCTCTTTATTATATTAAAAACCTTGGGACAAGACATTTTCCATCCATCCTCTTCCGCTTATCCGAGGTCGGGTCGTGGGTGTAGCAGCTTAAGCAGAGAGGCCCAGACTTCCTTCTCCCCGGCCACTTCTTCCAGCTCTTCCGGGAGAATCCCAAGGCGTTCCCAGGCCAGCCGGGAGACATAGTCCCTCCAGCGTGTCCTGGGTCTTCCCGGGGCCTCCTCCCGGTTGGATGTGCCCGGAACACCTCACAAGGGAGGCGTCCAGGAGGCATCCTGATCAGATGCCCGAGCCACCTCATCTGACTCCTCTCGATGCGGAGGAGTAGCGTCTCTACTCTGAGCCCCTCCCGGATGACTGAGCTTCTCACCCTATCTTTAAGGGAAAGCCCAGACACCCTGTGGAGGAAACTCATTTCAGCCGCTTGTATTTGCGATCTCGTTCTTTCGGTCACTACCCATAGCTCATGACCATAGGTGAGGGTAGGAGCGTAGATCGACTGGTAAATTGAGAGCTTTGCCTTACGGCTCAGCTCCTTTTTCACCATGACAGACAGATGCAGAGCCCGCATCACTGCGGATGCTACACCGATCCGCCTGTCGATCTCATGGTTCATTCTTCTCTCACTCGTGAACAAGACCCCGAGATACTTGAACTCCTCCACTTGGGGCAGGATCTCTCCCCCAACCCTGAGAGGGCACTCCACCCTTTTCCGACTGAGGACCATGGTCTTAGATTTGGAGGTGCTGATTCTCATCTCGGCCGCTTCACACTCAGCTGCGAACTGATCCAGACAGAGCTGAAGATCACGGCCTGATGAAGCAAACAGGACAACATCATCTGCAAAAAGCAGTGACCCAATCCTGAGTCCACCAAACCAGACCCCTTCAACACCCTGGCTGCGCCTAGAAATTCTGTCCATAAAAGTTATGAACAGAATGGTGACAAAGGGCAGCCCTGGCGGAGTCCAACTCTCACTGGAACGGGCTCGACTTACTGCGGCAATGCGGACCAAGCTCTGACACGGTTGTACAGAGACCGAACAGCTCTTATCAGGGGTCCGGTACCCCATACTCCCAGCACCCCCACAGGATTCCCGAGGGACACGGTCAAACAACTTTTCCAAGTCCACAAAACACATGTAGATTGGTTGGCCAAACTCCCATGCACCCTCCAGGACTCTCTAAGGGTGTAGAGCTGTCCCACTGTTCGCGACCAGGGCGAAAACCACACTGTTCCTCCTGAATCCGAGGTTGACTATCTGACGGACCCTCCTCTCCAGAACCCCGAATAGACTTTTCCAGGGAGGCTGAGGAGTGTGATCCCTCTATAGTTGGAACACACCCTCCGGTCCCCTTTTAAAGAGGGGACCACCACCCCAGTCTGCCAATCCAGAGGCACTGTCCCGATGTCCATGCGATGTTGCAGAGGCGTGTCAACCTAGACAGTCCTACAACATCCAGAGCCTTAAGGAACTCGGGTGTATCTCATCCACCCCCGGGGCCCTGCCACCAAGGAGTTTTTTGACCACCTCGGTGACCTCAGTCCTAGAGATGGGAGAGCCCACCTCAGAGTCCCCAGGCTCTGCTTCCTCATTGGAAGGCATGTTAGTGGGATTGAGGAGGTCTTTGAAGTACTCCCCCCACCAACCCACAACGTCCCGAGTGAGGTCAGCAGCGCCATCCCACCATATACGGTGTTGACACTGCACTGCTTCCACCTCCTGAGATGCCGGACGGTGGACCAGAATCTCCTCGAAGCCGTCCAAAAGTCGTTCTCCATGGCCTCCCAAACTCCTCCCATGCCCGAGTTTTGCCTCAGCAACAACGAAGCCGCATTCCGCTTGGCCTGCCGGTAACTATCAGCTGCCTCCAGAGACCCACAGGACAAAAGGTCCTATAGGACTCCTTCTTCAGCTTGATGGCATCACTCACCGCCGGTGTCCACCAACAGCTTCGGGGATTGCTGCCACGACAGGCACTGACCACCTTACGGCCACAGCTCTGGTCAGCCGCCTCAACAATAGAGGCACGGAACATGACCCATTCGGATTCAATGTCCCCCACCTCCCTCGGGACGTGGTCGAAGTTCTGCCGGAGGTAGGAGTTGAAGCTACTTCTGGCAGAGATACAGGCAAAATATCCGAATCTACAATAATCTGTTCGCGTTCGCATCATTCAATGCTCAAAATGTAGATTTACACGATTCAGGACCATACGCTATGGGAATCTGTGGTCCCGCAGCAATTAAAGCTACTACAAGTTTAATTTCAAAGAAACCACAATTCGGGCAGGTTTATATTTATGATCACGGAGAAGCGATGCAACATAGAATCAAAAGAGTTAAACGATCGGACGTATTAGAAATTCTACAGCCAATAATGGATACAAATCCATACGTCCAAAAGTATTGCACTTTACACAAAATTTTTCTGAAAAACACGGACAAAGAAGTTTTCTTGGATTTCTGTATGAACCCGAAAGATCACACTCACATACAGTATATAATAAACCAACATGTGAGAAATTGTCAGCGATAACAGTTTAGAAAGACAGAGATATCAAAGATAGAGCTGATATTTGTGTTTATGCAAAAGCACATCATGATTCGTTGCAAGTGGCAGATCCGGGAAATGACTAGCGCTTAGGGCCCGCACAGGGTTGGCAAGCGGGGGGCAGAGCCCCCTAGTGTATTTATATATATATATATATATATTGTCAGAGATGGCTGGGGTGGCGACCCAGCTGGGACACCCAGGAGGACTGGAGGAGGGCTTACTCCTTCCCCAGACCTTGTGGGGGCGGCCGCCCTGGTTCCTTTGGGGGCCACGGGTACAGAGTTTTGAAGCTCTACCCTGGAAGGGCCCATGGTTACCACCAGGGGGCGCCGCAAATCCTTGCAGACCCTGGACCTCAGCACTTCCGGGTGTGGCGGAAGTGCTGGGGGAAGAAGAGCAGGGACACCTGGAGTGCTTCCGGGGATGCAGCCGGCACTTCCGCCACACTGGGGCGTGTCGGTAGGAGGTTGCCAGAACGCACCTGGAGCACATCTGGGTGCTTATAAAAGGGGCCACCTCCCTTCAGACAATGGCTGGAGTCTGGAGTGTAGGAGACAAGGTCTTGGAGGAGAGGCAAGGCACTGGTGTTGTGGCCAGGACTTTGGGGACTTGTGTGGCACTGGACGTTGTAAATAATATATAATAAACATGCTGTGGGTGACATGAACGTGTCTGCCTGTCTGTGTCTGGGCCAGCCTCCACAATATATATATATATATATATATGTATGTATTGTCAGGGATGCCAGGAGCCATGACCCGGCCGGGACGCCATGAGGGACCGGATGTGGGTCTGTGCCCACCCTGGATCATGTGGGGGTCGCCTTCCTGGTTGCTTTGGGGGCCACGGGTACAGGGCATGGAAGCTCCACCCTGTAGGGGCCCGTGGTCACCGCCAGGAGGCACCCCAATGCCTTGGGGACCTGTTACCCCAGCACTTCCGCCACACCAGGAAGTGCTGGGGGGAAGAATTAGGACGGCGCCTGGAGAGCTGCCGGGAGGACAGCCGGCACTTCCGCCACATTGGGGCGTGGCTAGAAGAGGAATGCCGGGAACACCTGGGGCTCATCCGGGGACTGTATAAAAGGGGCCGTATCCCTTCATTCGAGGCTGGAGTCGGGAGGCAGAAGGACACAGCTCAGGAGAGCTGTGGAGGAGGCCCGAAAAGGAAGGCATTACCGCCAGGACTGTGATTGGGGTATTTGTGCACGTGACTGGGGTCTGAGTGACCAATGGACTGGGGTCTTTGTGACCATATCATCTGTATATAGTGTAAATAAACGTGTGGTGGTGTTTTAACAACATGTCCGCCTGTCTGCGTCCGGGCCGGGTTCACAATATATATATATATATATATACAGTGGTGTGAAAAACTATTTGCCCCTTCCTGATTTCTTATTCTTTTGCATGTTTGTCACACAAAATGTTTCTGATCATCAAACACATTTAACCATTAGTCAAATATAACACAAGTAAACACAAAATGCAGTTTTAAATGATGGTTTTATTATTTAGTGAGAAAAAATCCAAACCTACATGGCCCTGTGTGAAAAAGTAATTGCCCCTGAACCTAATAACTGGTTGGGCCACCCTTAGCAGCAATAACTGCAATCAAGCGTTTGCGATAACTTGCAATGAGTCTTTTACAGCGCTCTGGAGGAATTTTGGCCCACTCATCTTTGCAGAATTGTTGTAATTCAGCTTCATTTGAGGGTTTTCTAGCATGAACCGCCTTTTTAAGGTCATGCCATAGCATCTCAATTGGATTCAGGTCAGGACTTTGACTAGGCCACTCCAAAGACTTCATTTTGTTTTTCTTCAGCCATTCAGAGGTGGATTTGCTGGTGTGTTTTGGGTCATTGTCCTGTTGCAGCCCAAGATCGCTTCAGCTTGAGTTGATGAACAGATGGCGGACATTCTCCTTCAGGATTTTTGGTAGACAATAGAATTCATGGTTCCATCTATCACAGCAAGCCTTCCAGGTCCTGAAGCAGCAAAACAACCCCAGACCATCACACTACCACCACCATATTTTACTGTTGGTATGATGTTCTTTTTCTGAAATGCTGTGTTCCTTTTACGCCAGATGTAACGGACATTTGCCTTCCAAAAGTTCAACTTTTGTCTCATCAGTCCACAAGGTATTTTCCCAAAAGTCTTTGCAATCATTGAGATGTTTCTTAGCAAAATTGAGACGAGCCCTAATGTTCTTTTTGCTTAACAGTGGTTTGCGTCTTGGAAATCTGCCATGCAGGCCATTTTTGCCCAGTCTCTTTCCTATGGTGGAGTCGTGAACACTGACCTTAATTGAGGCAAGTGAGGCCTGCAGTTCTTTAGACGTTGTCCTGGGGTCTTTTGTGACCTCTCGGATGAGTCGTCTCTGCGTTCTCTGTGTCAGGCAGCTCCTATTGAAGTGATTTCTTGATTGAAACAGGGGTGGCAGTAATCAGGCCTGGGGGTGGCTACGGAAATTGAACTCAGGTGTGATACACCACAGTTAGGTTATTTTTAACAAGGGGCAATTACTTTTCACACAGGGCCATGTAGGTTTGGATTTTTTTTTCTCCCTAAATAATAAAAACCATCATTTAAAAACTGCATTTTGTGTTTACTTGTGTTATATTTGACTAATGGTTAAATGTGTTTGATGATCAGAAACATTTTGTGTGACAAACATGCAAAAGAATAAGAAATCAGGAAGGGGGCAAATAGTTTTTCACACCACTGTATATATATTTTTTAATATACTTTATATATAAATACCCCAAAAAATAAATAATACCGTTCAAGTTTTAAAAGATAAGGGATGTCAGAGGACCTCAATGATCATGAAGGAAGGTAAAAGGTCAGTAAGATAAAATGGGGCTAAACCATTCAGGGGCTTAAAATGAACAGTTCAATTTTAAACTCAATTCTGTATAATGAGTTAATAATGTTATATGCAGTGCATCCGGAAAGTATTCACAACACATCACTTTTTCCACATTTTGTTATATTACAGCCTTATTCCAAAATGGATTAAATTCATTTTTTTCCTCAGAATTCTATACACAACATCCCATAATGACAACATGAAAAAAGTTTACTTGAGATTTTTGCAAATTTATTAAGAATAAAAAAAACTGAGAAAGCGCATGTACATAAGTATTCACAGCCTTTGCCATGAAGCTCCAAATTGAGCTCAGGTGCATCCTGTTTCCCCTGATCATCCTTGAGATGTTTAATTGGAGTCCACCTGTGGTCAATTCAGTTGATTGGACATGATTTGGAAAGGCACACACCTGTTTATATAAGGTCCCACAGTTGACAGTTCATGTCAGAGCACAAACCAAGCCTGAAGTCAAAGGAATTGTCTGTAGACCTCCGAGACAGGATTGTCTCGAGGCACAAATCTGGGGAAGGTTACAGAAATATTTCTGCTGCTTTGAAGGTCCCATTGAGCACAGTGGCCTCCATCATCCGTAAGTGGAAGAAGTTCGAAACCACCAGGACTCTTCCTAGAGCTGGCTGGCCATCTAAACTGAGCGATTGGGGGAGAAGGGCCTTAGTCAGGGAGGTGACCAAGAACCCGATGGTCACTCTGTCAGAGGTCCTCTGTGGGGAGAGGAGAACCTTCCAGAAGGATAGCCATCTCTGCAGCAATCCACCAGACGGAAGCCACTCCTTAGTAAAAGGCACATGGCAGCCCGCCTGGCACGTAAAGGAGTCTCAGAGTTTGAGAAACAAAACTCTCTGGTCTGATGAGACAAAGATTGAACTCTTTGGTGTGAATGCCAGGCGTCACGTTTGGAGGAAACCAGGCACCGCCATCACCAGGCCAATACCATCCCTACAGTGAAGCATGGTGGTGGCAGCATCATGCTGTGGGGATGTTTTTCAGCGGCAGGAACTGGGAGACTAGTCAGGATAAAGGGAAAGATGACTGCAGCAATGTACAGAGACATCCTGGATGAAAACCTGCTCCAGAGCGCTCTTGACCTCAGACTGGGGCGACGGTTCATCTTTCAGCAGGACAACGACCCTAAGCACACAGCCAAGATATCAAAGGAGTGGCTTCAGGACAACTCTGTGAATGTCCTTGAGTGGCCCAGCCAGAGCCCAGACTTGAATCTGATTGAACATCTCTGGAGAGATCGTAAAATGGCTGTGCACCGACGCTTCCCATCCAACCTGATGGAGCTTGAGAGGTGCTGCAAAGAGGAATGGGCTAAACTGGCCAAGGATAGGTGTGCCAAGCTTGTGGCATCATATTCATATTGAGGCTATAATTGCTGCTAAAGGTGCATCAATAAAGTATTGAGCAAAGGCTGTGAATACTTATGTACATGTGATTTCTCAGTTTTTTATTTTTAATAAATTTGCAAAAACCTCAAGTAAACTTTTTTCACGTTGTCATTATGGGGTGTTGTGTGTAGAATTCTGAGGAAAAAATGAATTTAATCAATTTTGAATAAGACTGTAACATAACAAAATGTGGAAAAAGTGATGCGCTGTGAATACTTTCCGAATGGCACTATATATATATATCCTCTTTAATAAAACCCCTGTGTGCGTCCAGGTGTCCGTGTGTGACTTTTGGAGAAGTGCGCATGTGCAAGGCTCGGTGCGACACGCACGACTGGCATTGTGGACGCACATACACTGGAAGCTGAGCACATAGTGAATGGCATAGCCGCTGCCGCGCATGATAAGCAAATAAAGGACAGCATTGCTGGGGAGAGTGCTGATTGGGTAGTCGCGGCCGTGCACATAAAATCCATTGCTGGGGAGACGCCAAACATACTGCCCCGTGCATGTTTACTAACTAACTACTAACAACATGCCACCCAAAAAAAGGACACGTCAAATAGGACAAAAGACACAGACACTCAAATTGTATATAAGTAACATCTCCTGGAAGAACGGTCAGCTCATCAAGTAAACATCAACAAAAGAAAGGCTGAAAGACAAAAAAAAATACGAGCAAATAGATCGATTGTAAAAAAGAAAATGAGCGTCAGAATATTCCCCGTATTGATTTGGCTCTATCCTCTACTTAATTAGCCTTTACCATAAGAAGGCGACAATTTCCAGTTACATTAGCCTTTGCCATAACAATTAATAAAGCTCAAGGGCAAACCTTAGAAAAAGTTGCCATTTACTTGCCAGAACCAGCATTCAGCCACGGTCAGTTATATGTTGCATTATCAAGAGTTAGAAGTTTTACAGATGTTGTTGTCAACGTTGTAGATGGTCCTGAACAAGAGTGTTTACAAAAAATGTTGTCTATAATGAAATTTTATTGAAAAATTTCCTGAGGTAAAAAAATAAAAACATTTTGTTGGTTGTTGTTCAATAAAGACAAGAAAGAAAAAGGCACGCGCTATCTGCTCGTCTGTTCTTATCAAAGGAAAAAAGGCAACGATAGTGTACTGCATTACAAATACATGACAAATAACATAAAAAAGAAATAATACACATTTACAGAAAATAGATATATAATTGTAAAAATCCTTATATGTAGAATAATTTTTTTAAGTCTATAAAGATGAGTCCGATGATAAGGTTGGATGGCTGGGGAGGTCATAATAAAAATCCAGATAGGCTGGGAAAAAAAAAACCAAGATCACCAAAAGACCACCCAGCTCTCACTGGGCATTTTACTAAACATAAATGTTCTTAAGTAGTACCTTATTGTTTCTTAGACTTCATCTTAGAGGATTCGACAAAGTGGGTCTTGTGGAAGCTTGAATTATCTGCTTTCATTCCCACATCACAAACGGCTGCAGAGGACTTTGATCAGGTGGTTCCACCGTGGGAAAAGGGGGAAAAACAGAAAAGTAGTGATTTATAATGATTTTTTTTTTATTAATCCCCAAGAGTTTTTTTTTGTGACCTTTGAATTGCAAATTCATAAAAGTTAATTCCTTCTATATTTGGTTACTTAGGAGTATAACTAAAATGTAGCAATGAAAAAAAAAAAATAGAGTGTGTATTTAGGAGATTTTTTTAAATGATCCACAGTGTTAGTCCGGCATATCTCTATTGGTACATTATTCTATATTTTTGGTGCATAACAGCACAAAGCAGCATCACCACTTCTTTTATACTTAGCTTTTGGAATAATAGGCAAATCACTGTTAGAAGATCAAAAATTACAATTTAGAATGTAGAGATACAGGCACTCCAAAATAATGGAAGGAGCTAGATTATTTAAGGCTTTATGTACCACTAGTAGAGTTTTAAAAGTCAATTCTAAATGACACAGATAATCAATGTAACAATGCTAAGACTAGATAGATCTGCTCAAACTTTCTTTTTCTGCTTAAGGTTCATGCTGCTCTGTTTTGAAGTAACTGCACCCTATTGATCCATCCATCCATCCATCCATTTTCTAACCCGCTGAATCCGAATACAGGGTCACGGGGGTCTGCCAGAGCCAATCCCAGTCAACACAGGGCACAAGGCAGGAACCAATCCTGGGCAGGGTGCCAACCCACCGCAGGACACACACAAACACACCAAGCGCACACTAGGGCCAATTTAGAATCGCCAATCCACCTAACCTGCATGTCTTTGGATTGTGGGAGGAAACCGGAGCGCCCGGAGGAAACCCACGCAGACATGGGGAGAACATGCAAACTCCACGCAGGGAGGACCCGGGAAGCGAACCCGGATCCCTAACTGCGAGGCAGCAGCGCTACCACTGCGCCACCGTGCCGCCCCACCCTATTGATTTCTTTCTTAATTAGTCCTGTTAGGAGTGCATTGCAGTAATCTAGTCAACTAAAAACACAACTGCAAATTAATTTCTCTCAGAAGGGGTCATCTTTTGTAATGTTCCTTAAATGGAAAAATGCATTTAAAGTTTAGGTATGAGTCCATGATTGCACCTAAACTCTTAACTTCTATTTTGACTTTTTAATACTAAGGGATCAAGTTTATTTCTAATACTCTCATTATTTCCATTTTTACCAATGACTGAGATTTCATTTTTTTCCAGATTTAGCTTGTGGCTAATTTACAGAAGTTTCAGCAGATATCTGACAAAAAAGGACATGCCCCCCTTTTTGACCTCATGTCCTCCATCAGGTAAGGAATGCTAAATACCTGGAAAATCTCTTCCTTTTGCATTATTCTTTGGATTCTGTAACATTGTTTTTCTCTGTTCTCATTACATGCCCTTACCACTTTAATCTTCTTTACAGTATGTGTTTTTTTAACACTTTAAATGTACCTCCAATTCTGTTGATATCCTTCCTGATTTTATAAAGATTTGTTACTGCACACATCCATCTTAACATCTTCATTTCTGTAGTATCCAGTTTCCTTTCATGCACCTTTTTAGATTTCCAGGTTTCTGATTCTTATACAAATGCTAGTCTGACCACTGCTTTATACACTTTACCTTTCACTCCTGCAAAATATTGCATTTTATGAAATTTATAACATCATGATATGTAATGGCACAAGTACACTTCTTTAGACATCCGTGTCTGCATTTTATTGTTTTGTTTTTTGGCTGCAGTTTTATAATGAATGCTATAGTTCAGCAATTATGTTAAAAGATATTCTTACATTTATTTATTAACCAGATGCTTTTATCCAAAGTGACTTACATAAGACGTCAACATACTCGAGTAAATGTCAGTTTTGGGGACTGTTTAGGAAGAAGCATTACAGGATAAAGTTAAACAATTGATCGTTGCAAGTGAAGAGCTTTAAACCAAACAAAACACAAGACTAATTTACTTTTTCCTTAGGCTACATCCACTCTGCTACATTTTCGTTTAAAACGTAGACATCCCCAAAAATGGAGACTTTTGAAAATGCTCCCCATAGCCATTGACTTCTGAAAATGACATGTCAGCATTATAATGTGATAGGTGAAAACGCAGAATTTTTAAAATTCAGACTCTAATCGTGCTCTGATTGGTTTTTGCTTATTACATGTCCCTTCCCTGATTGGATTCTGCTCATTACATTTTCTCCGTTGCAAATAAATGCTTCTGTCTATGTATGCATGACATGCGTAGGGACACTACTACATCATATGTGTTTTTGGTCATTTTAATGTTGTAGGAGACAGTTTTGTAGATGATGTGAAAATGATAGTGTAGTGTGGATGGAGATCCTTTTCATCTAAAAATGTTAGTTTTAAATGAAAGTGTAGTAGTTGTGATGTATGGCTGGCTGTTCATCCCGGACAATACGCCCACGCTGCCAGGTGGAGCCCTCCCTGCAGTATGGAGGTGCCCCGAAGACCAGCAGGGCATTATGGACATTGGAGTCTTTATTCGCAGCCCTGCTGGATACCGTGGGGGCCGCTAGCAGACAGTGTTTATTTTCCCTACATCCCGGAAGTACGTCCGAGTCACATGGACAAGGGGAATGACGTGCTTCCGGGGTGAAGAAAAAGACTTTTTTTTTATCTGACCCGGAAGTGATAGGAGATCACATGGACTGGGGATTGGAACACTTCCGGGTCAGGGAATATAAAAGCATTATGGGAGCTCCCAGATTGCGAGCTGAGTTGGGAGGCAGGGTGGCTAAGCGTCTGGGAGACTGGAGGATTGGATTATTGTTTTGTATTGTTTATTGAGTATTTGGGAGTGGAGATTGCTTTGTGCACATTATTATTATAATAAATAATAATTATTATTGGACTTTTACCTGGTGTCTGACGAGTGGTCTGAGGGGTCAAGGGAGCGAGAAAGCCCTAATCTGTCACATAGTCTAGCCTTAGTTACAATAACCTATCAAGCCATTATCAATTAGATATTTACAGAACAAAAAAGTCCTGAAGCACTTGTTAAACAAATTCAGCAAGTCAGCAGTTCACATGGATATGGTCAGTTTGTTTCACCAGCTAGGAGCTACACATGAAAAGACTCTGAAGATTTGATGATTTGATGCCAAACAAAGGTGGCAATGCCAGACATTGTTCACTAGCAAACTTAAGTGAGCAAGAAGGACCTCACCAGTGTTTCTACATACGTAGGTGCTGACCCATTGACGACTGTTTAGACAAGCTTCAAGGATTTGACCTTAATACATGCAGTTACGGTGAGCAAATATAGTATCCTGAAAAGAGGAGTGATATGTGCGCATCTCGGCTGGTTGAACACAAGACATGCTGCAGCATTTTGTATAATCTGCAGCAGCTTGGTGGCACATACAGGTACTCCTGCCAGGAGAGAGTTCCAGTAGTCCAAATGTGAAATGACCGATGACTGGACCAGGAGTCGTGCTGCGTCTCTGTTAGATGCAGTCAGATCTTGTAAATGTTAGACATCTACAAGAACACAAGACTGTTCCCATGTGGTCAGTGAAGGAATCGACAATCAGGCTGTAACTGCTTGATGTGGAGGAGCCTGCATTCAGTGAAGAGCATCATGCAAACATACAGTAAATAAAATAGCATACTCCAATCAATAAATCACTTTTACCAAAATATTGGAATAAAAATAATAACTAAATAAACTGAATGTGTTATATTATACAGTATTGGTCCTATAAGCATAAAAATTATACTAATATATTATTTCTCAAAAATATTCATTAGACACCCAGTAAACAATTTAAAATATGTCGGTATTAACTACAAATATAAAAACGCGATCACTAAGGTAAAATTTCACTAACGTATTCAGTAAAAATGAGATGGCAGGTCAGAGAGTACTTTATTGTTCAGCTTGTCAACCAGGAGAGCAGAATAAAAATACTATGGCTATTCTGTCAGGGTGATCCTGACATTGCTAGTTTATAGCCAAGTTCACATTGAATATTTAAATCCCAGTCTTTAACTCCTAATGATCTCTTCCTAATGATTCAAAATTATATCTGACCTAGCTTTGCTTGAAAGTTCTTATGTCGTAATAGAAACAAGAAAAAATGAGTAATGGTAAGACGAGTAAATGTCTGAACAACATAACATAGTTCTTCGGACTGTAACCCTTTCACCTTCTTTATTTTATACCTTCCCTTCTCCCCGACCCTCAAGGCCAGGTCTTAAGAATTGAAAATGATACTCCAATCAATAAAACCCTTTTTATTAAAAAAAGGTGAAGCAAAGGTCATATACTGCAAAAACAGAAGTTCCCGTCCTTGCAGGTTTCAAGGTTCCATTTCACTAAAGTAATATTTGATTTTTATTGCATGAAGTCAGGCCACTTTCAAGGCATTTGTCTCAGACAGTTTATTCATGTAGTCCTTTATACTGTATATAATTACTTCTGTCACAGTACTACTAGGTAACCTTGTTTAATGACTGATCATGAGGAGAAGTTGAAATAAAAATATAAGGAGAAAATAACAGAACTAGGCAACACACACTGGTGCGCCTTTCTCTGTGGTTAGTCTGCAATGACACCATTATCCTCCGGAGGGGAACCTTTAAGTCGTAAAACTAGAAGAAGCAGGGCAAGAGGCAATGTCCGAGTTGAGGTCATTGCTTCTCTTCCAGATCATTGTCTTCTGGCTAATGGCCATTTCTGCTTAAAATGATTGATTTTTAATTTATTATTCACATATAACTACAAAGCCCTGTTTTCAGCAACTGTGTTTTCAGTGTCCTAATGATAAACTCCCTTAGCTTATCCTTAATTAATCTTTTTAATTGCTAATTAGTTATTAGAGAAACCTTTGTAATAATGTTATAACCTCTGTAACCTGTTATTCTCTTCTGTACTGGCATTCTTAAAGTTCAGTTCTGTGTACACAAATAGCCACAATGAAACAGTCTTTTCAGCATGTCAGAGTGTTGTTTTTGTAGAATGACAGTTATTCCATGTGACAGATTCCCAAGAAACTGAACATTTCAATGTATTTACAGATGTTTATATCACCATACATCATCATGTATGTAAATATTCTTATTGCTTTGCTTTGTATTCTTAGATGTTTTGTGAAGTACTTCCTGTGATTAATGCACTTTATAAAAGGACTTGATTGATTATAATACTGGGTAGCATGATGGTACAGGTCCAGGAATCGATCCTAGTCCTCTCATGTCCTTGTGGGTTCTCCAGATATTCCAGAGTCCAGCCACATCATGTAGACTTACATATTTGTTTAAGTAATGGTTTCATTTATGAGCGAATGCATATGCCGTTAAATAAGTTGACTTACATGATCTGCATACTGTACAAATAGCTACAATACACATGAAAAACATGAAGGTTAAATGACTTGCTTACTACAGAAAAGTGAGTCACAGATCAGAATTGAACTGGCAGCCATGAAGTTTAAAGTCTAATGAATTAGCCATTATGTGAGATCCCTGTAAGGAGCCAGTGCAGGTGAGATAGGCTTTCCAGATTCACCATGGACCCCTGACGCACCGTACCACAGTGGGTCTGAGAATGAGTTGAGAATTTTAAGTTTAGCTGGCTTAGAATTTCTTAAATTAAAAACAATTAATTGTAAAACTATAAAAGCTAATCAATTATTGCAGAAATGAGTCACTGTTAATTTGGTTGGCACATCTTTTTACAAAACCATCAAAAATAAAAACATATACAGTATGTCTAGCAATTTGTATCCCAGTTAAAAATAATTCATTAAAATATTTTCACAACCAACTCAAAAAGCCTTACATAAAAAATAAAAATATCACAACTGATTATACCTGGTAAAATGCTAGCTGTTGTGTATTCACAGAGCCTAAAACAGATGGCTTAATGATATAAATGTTTAATTTTAAAAAGTCAGCTGTTTTTCAAGTCTGAAGTAAATTAGCTGTGAAAAAATAATGAAAGTATGTATTGTAGGAAAATGCAGGATGAATAGCCAGCCATTTTGCAGCTCCTTTTGAGCCTTGTGTTTCTTGTCATCTAGCCCTACTTTCTCCCTTTAATTTATGCATTTTCATTCTCTCTGTTGGGCATTTACTCAGCTTGCGCATATCTTATTTTTCAGTTGATCTGCAAGAGTCTCACTTGGTTTCTTACTTATCTCCTTGGCACTATAGTTTGGAAAATTATTTTTTTTAATTCATTGGTCTCAGTTAGTGGGACCGGCATCCTTGTGAGTCACATGACCTTGATTTGGCTTAATTTTGTTATTAAAAAGGGAATGATACCATTAGCAGTATCTGTGTTCAATAGCACAGCTAACGAAGGAGAACGCAAAAGGAATTCCAATTTTATTGTATCACTCAGAGAACTACTCTCTTGTATCAGCTGGGGGGTCTAAATTCATGTTTTATGTCTCTTTTGTTCATTTTTGATAATCTGAATTATTTTGATAATATACTGTACATCTTTCTTTATTTTTAGTTTTATCTATTGTAAGATATGGCTGGCCATGTACCCCGGCCAATACCCCCAAGCCGCCAGGTGGAGCCCTCCTTGCAGTATGGAGGTCCCCAGAAGACCAGCAGGGCATCATGGACAATGGAGTTTTTATGCACCGCCCTGCTGGATGCCATGGGGGCCACGAGAGGGAGCTGCAGGGAGGACCGAAGAGTTCTTCGTGCCCTATGACCCGGAAGTTCGTCATAGGAAGAGCGACGGGCTTCTGGGGTGAGAAAAAGTATTGTTTACCCTGACCCGGAAGGAATAAGGACTTGTGGACTGTTGGATTGGGAACACTTCCGGTCGGGAATATAAAAGGACTGTGGGAACTCCCAGGCAATGAGCTGAGTTGGGAGGCAGGGTGGCTAAGCGTCTGGGAGAGTGGAGGATTATTAGATAGATAGATAGATAGATAGATAGATAGATAGATAGATAGATAGATAGATAGATAGATAGATAGATAGATACTTTATTAATCCCAAGGGAAAATTCACATAATCCAGCAGCAGTATACTGATACAAAGAAACAATATTAAATTAAATAGTAATAAAAATGAAAAGAATTAAAATAAAATTAATGTTAGCATTTACTCCCCCGGGTGGAATTGAAGAGTCGCATAGTGTGGGGGAGGAACGATCTCTTTAGTCTGTCAGTGGAACAGGACAGTGACAAAAGTCTGTCACTGAAGCTACTCCTCTGTCTGGAGATGACACTGTTAAGTGGATGCAGTGGATTCTTCATGATTGACAGGAGTTTGCTTAGTGCCCGTCACTCTGCCACAGATGTTAAACTGTCCAACTTTAATCCTACAATGGAGCCTGCCTTCTTAGCAAGTTTGTTATTGGTTTATTGTATTGTTATTGGAGTATTTGGGAGTGGAGAGTGCTTTGTGCACATTATTGTTATAATAAATATCACTATTGGACTTTTACCTGGTGTCTGACATGGTGTCTGAGGGTGCAAGAGTGCGAGCAAGCCCTTAATCTGTCACACTATGTATATTAGTTGCCTTTGCTATGTTCTGTGTGTTTTGTGGGTGATCCCCCAAAAGGCATGGCCAGCTGCCAATCACTTCTCGTCTATAAATTTGGAACGTCTTCCACAGCTCCTGGTGGTGCATCTCAAACATACCTGGGAGTGGTGAGTTTACTTATGTCTTTCTCTGAGCTTTTGTGAACTCCTGGATTACTCGATGTTTTTGACCATGCTCTGGATATCTGTACTGGGAACTTGTTCACCTGGATTGCCTTTTATTTTAGGCGATTCTGTTTTGCCTTTGGTGCACTATATGGAGCATGCTTTTGTTTCAAAGCATTTTTGTGCATATAAACATTTTTATTCTTTATAAAGATTTTGTGTCGCCCTTGTATCTAGCTAGGCTTTGGTGATATACTCTCCTCTAGTCGGCATTTTTGGAAGTTTTTTTTAGTACAAGCCAGGGATGTCGAACTCCAGTCCTGGAGGGCCACAGAGGCTGCATGTTTTCATTCTAACCGTGTTCTTAATTAGTGACCAGTGACCATTAGTGCTGCTAATTAACTTCTTTTTCTTTATTTTTAATTAACTTGACCCAGGCCCCTTTATTGTTTCTTTTTCCTAAATTAGCAACCAAACAATAATGAGACACAAAACAAGCCGCCACATGACCAGCTCACCTGTGCCCATCACACAATATCTAAAAATAAAGAAATGTGAAGGTCTCAGTAAGATTGATGTCTCAGGTCACCAAAACATTTTGACGGTGTTCTTAGAAAAAGCAGAAAATCAACAGTTTTGGAAATGTCTGCTATGGCAGAATGAGAGCAGCAACAGGCCATGGAATTAAATAACAGGTTTAATTAACAGCAAGAATAAGCCCTGCCTATATAATGAGTAGAACAGCCTAATGGAATACACGAGTCATACACACGGAACATTTAAAAAACACAGCTCCATACACAGGCCATTTCAAAATAACACATCACATAAACTACATCACAGTAGTTTGGTGCTGTAGGTTGAGGTTAGCAAAATTACAGGAAGCTGAGCAGTCACTGTTAACAAACATAAGCTTGTAGACAAGGGTCTTCAATGTACTACTGTTGTGGACTGGAGGTTCCTGAGTACGATAGGTCACAATAATGTAGGTTCAAAAAAGCCCACTAGAGGTGGAGGGGACCGTCAAACTCCATCTAGTAATGAGAGGGCAAACATAGAATCTTTATAAATTAAAACTATTTATTATAGAAAAAAATGTGCTGTAGCAGAAGGAAGCTCTAAAGAGCACAAAAGGCAAAAGGAGCTGCCTTACAGGGCAACCCAACAGCAAATAGCCCCAAAATACAATACAAAGAACTGTCATAAAAACAGCAAAGGGATCAGAAATCCTAAAAGTCTACAAAAGTAAAGAATTAATTAGAAATCCAGCAAAACTCACTTATATCAGTACATTCAATTAACCCAGACGTAAGCAAGGAAGTTCACTTGGCCCTGAGATGACTCATTTTGGAAATAATGATATGCCATGTACTAGATGAAGAAAAAATGAAAGAAATTCACACTCATGTTGTAAAGAAACATGACCACAGATACCACCAACCAACACTTTTCCCTTCAGTAATAAAGCCAAGTAAACTGCCTTAAGAAAGGAAGCCTTCAATTGTCACATGAGCTTGAAAAATCATAGTTATCATTTTCCAATGAGAGAAGCACCCTGTGTCCATAAACCCTAAAACAAACAGCTCAAATGTCCTAAACTTGATCTATGATCCAATCCCTGTCTATCAAGAAATTTTGAGAGCATTTTATTGTTAATTCAAATTTCTGGACACATCTCACTGTACCCTACCATCTTACATAATAACATTGTGGTGATATTGTAAGTCATGCCCGTGTGATGTCATAGGTCATTACCACGTGACCAGCAATGGGCATTGTCATCACAAACAATATGGTCATATCAATGTCAAAACATCAGAAAATATCATCACCACTAAAGAAAATGGTGATACATGAATAATAAAAATTATTAAGAAACTTATTATACAGACCAAACATAAAAAGTAGCCAAGGCTTGGAGCACATTCTTAACACCTAGCGACATTTTGTTTGGGTAGCAATTTTTATTGTGAAAGTAATAAATCATGAAACGATAATAAAAGTAATTCTAATGAAAACATTTGTCTAGTAAAAACCAGACAACCAGCATCACAACATCCCAATACAAAAAATATAATTTTAAGTTTAGAACAAGGAAGACAATGCTAAGGACAAAAGAAACATCCAGCATATGTGATAAACGCACACCAATAAACCAAAGCCATCTTCCAGGGTCCTGGAGGGTACAGCAGATTCAGAAACTGTTCAGACCCCTTCACTTTCTGCACATTTTATTGTATTGTACATTTCATTTTAAATGGATACATTTGCCATTTTTGAATATCAATCTACACTCAATAACCCATAATGATGAAAGCATGTTTACAGAAAGGACTACAAATTTAATAAAAATCAAAACCAGAAATCTCTCATTCCGATAAGTATTCAGGCCATGATTCAGTACTTTGTAGAAGCCTCTTTGGCTGCAGTTCCAGCTTTGAGTCTTCTTCAGTAAGTCTCTGCAAGCTCTGCACACCTGGATTTAGGCCATTTGTTGTTTCTGACAGATTCACTAAAGCTTCTTTAGATTGCATGGGAAGCATCTCTAAACTTCCATCTTTAGGCCTCCACACAGATGTTCTATGGAATTTAAGTCTGGGCTTTGGATGAACCACCTAAGAGACAGTTAGAAACCTCTCCCTTAAGTCATTCCAGTATTGTCTGGGCTATACAGTATGTTTCAGGTCATTATCATTATCATGCTGAAAGGTGAACCATTGCCCCAGGTTGATGTTCTGTGCACTCTGGAGCAGGTTTTCTTCAAAGACCTCTCTGTATTTGGCTGCATTCATTCTTCCTTCAAATCTGATTGGTCTCCATGTCCATGCCACTGAGAAGTACCCCATAGCATGGTGCTGTCATCACCATGCTTCACCACAGGGATGTTATAAGGCAGATGATTAGCAGTGCCTGGCGTTTGCCAGACATAGTAGGTGGAATTCTGCCCAAAGTGTTCAATTTTTGTCCTGTCACACCAGAGCATCTTTTTACTTCATGCTCAGTGTCCAACCTTTTATTCAAGTGTGAGTGGCTTCCATCTTGTCCACTTTACCATAAACACCAGATTGATGCATTGCTGGCAAGATGGTAGTCATTCTGTTTGGGTCTCCGATTAAGCAGAGGAATTCTGAAGCTTGGTTAAATATAAAAAGGGTGACAGGGCAGATCCAAGCAACTATAAGCCAGTAAGCTTAACATGCATCACAGGAAAATTAATGGAAGGAATTATTAAGGATAAGATTGAGCAACACATGGCAAGGACAGGAGTTATTCTGAACAGTCAGCATGGGTTCAGAAGAGGGAGGTCGTGTTTTACTAATATGTTTGAATTCTATGAGGTTGCAACATAAGCATACAATCAAAGTGGAGCACATGATATTATTTATCTGGACTTTCAGAAAGCATTTGATAAGGTGCCACATGAGAGGTTGGGCATCAAGTTAAAAGAAGTGGGAGGTCAGGGTGATGTTTTTAGATGGGTGCAGAATTGGCTCAGACACAGGAAGCAGAGGGTGATGGTGCGAGGAACCTCATCAGAACTGGTTGATGTTAAGAGTGGTGACCACAGGGGGTAGTGCTGGGGCCGCTGCTATTTTTAATAAATATAAATGATTTAGATAGGAATATAAGTAACAAGCTGGTTAAGTTTGCAGATGATACCAAGATATGTGGATTAGCAGATCATTTGGAATCTGTTATATCATTACAGAAGGACTTGGATAGCATACAGGCTTGAGCAGATTTGTGGCAGATGAAATTTAATGTCAGTAAATGTAAAGTTTTACACATAGGAAGTAAAAATATTAGGTTTGAATACACAATGGGCGGTTGGAAAATCGAGAGTACACCTTATGAGAAGGATTTAGGAGTCATAGTGGACTCTAAGCTATCAACTTCCCAACAGTGTTCAGAAGCCATTAAGAAGGCTAACAGAATGTTAGGTTATATAGCGCCTTGATCTGTGGAGTACAAGTCACAGGAGGTTATGCTCAACCTTTATAATGCACTGGTGAGGCCTCATCTTGAGTACTGTGTGCAGTTTTGGTCTCCAGGCTACAAATAGGACATAGCAGCACTAGAAAAGGTCCAGAGAAGAGCGACTAGGCTGATTCCAGGGCTACAGGGGTTGAATTATGAGGAAAGATTAAAAGAGCTGAGCCTTTACAGTTTAAGCAAAAGAAGATTAAGAGGTGACATGATTGAAGTGTTTCAAATTATGAAGGGAATTAGTACAGTGGATCGAGACTTGTATTTTAAAATGAGTTCATCAAGAACACGGGGACACAGTTGGAAACTCGTTAAGGGTAAATTTCGCACAAACATTAGGAAGTTTTTTTTTACACAAAGAACAATAGACACTTGGAATAAGCTACCAAGTAATGTGGTAGACAGTAAGACGTTAGGGACTTTCAAAACTCGACTTGATGTTTTCTTGGAGGAAACAAGTGGACAGGCCTGGCGAGCTTTGTTGGGCTGAATGGCCTGTTCTCGTCTAGAGTGTTCTAAAGTGAGCATTGGGTGCTTAGTCACTCTTTAACTAGGACTGTTCTCAGCTAGGACAGCCAGACAACTCTAGAAAGGGTCTCTGCAGTTCCAGACTTCTTACATTTAACAATTATTCAGGCCACAGTGCTTCTAGGAACACTCAAAGCGCTAGAAGTGGTCTTATCCCTTTGCCCTGATATATGACTCAACACAAATTGTTTGTGGGGGCCTACAGGGAGTTCTTTGGCCTTCATGGACCTTCGTTTATGTCCTGACATGCAGTGTGAATCATGGGATCGTATATACACAAGTGTGTGTCTTTCTTAATGATGTCCAATCAATTCAATTTGCCATAGGTGGACCCCAGTCAAGTTCTAGAAACATCTCACAAAGGATTAAAGTGAACAGGATGCACCTGACCACAATTTGTAGTGCTAAAGCAAAGGGTCTGAATACTTACATGAATGAGAGATTTCAGTTTTTGATTTTTGATAAATTTGCAAACCTTTCTAAAAACATGTTTTCATATTGTCATTGTATATTACTGTGTTTAGATAGATGGACAAAAATGGTAAGTATATCTATTTAAAATGTAATCTACAACACAGTGATTCTCAGTCCTTCCTAAATCTGCTGTATATGGAGGAAGTCCAAATACAGAACACTAGGCCCATCCATAATACTGTTTGTCATGGGCCGGTTCCAAAAAATGCTGTTAACATCCCAGCTACTCTCTCCTACAGTAGGTAAGCAGTGTTTCTGAAGGTGCTTTAATAATGTATCTTGATAACTGCTTCAAATACCTGAAATTATAAAATGAGTGTCACAGATGTCTGGGGTTCTTACCTGGCCGGGATGCCTGGAGGGACCGGAAAGGGACATTATATGCCTATGGTAAAGTCATCCCTGATGGAGGATCACAGGAATCATGAGAAAGAGGGGTCCTTTCATCGAGCAGCGTTCAGCTGTGGCATGGCCAAATGGGGAGGCAGCTAGATGGATGAGGTCTCCAGGACTCTAAAAATATCCAAACCTAATTATGTCACATCATCTACTGTTAAACCGTACTTCTAAAATTTTTATTATTATGCTGTCTTAAGGAATTGTTCTGTTCTGTATATTGTATTGTATTGACCCCCTACTTTTGACACCCACTGCACGCCCAACCTACCTGGAAAGGGGTCTCTCTTTGAATTGCCTTTCCCGAGGTTTCTTCCATTTTTCCCTACAAGGTTTTTATTGGGAGTTTTTCCTTGTCTTCTCAGAGAGTCAAGGCTGGGGGGCTGTCAAAAGGCAGGGCCTGTTAAAGCCCATTGCGGCACTTCCTGTGTGATTTTGGGCTATACAAAAATAAACTGTATTGTAATAGTTTCCGGGTCACGAGGGGGCAACTGCCCTGGATTAGGAGAGGACCACAGGGAAGGAACAAAGAGGTTCTGGCCTGTTGGGAACAGTGGCCACCACCAGGGGGCGCCTCAAGCCTCGTGGGACCCGGAGAACTGTCATTTCCACCACACCAGGCAAGATGGCGGATGAACCTGCCAGGGACGCCCAGAGTGCTTCCAATGCAAAGGGTAGCACTTCCGCCACATCAGGAAGTGCTGCTGGAAGATCGTCATCAGCCACCTGGAGCACATCCGGGCGGGAATAAAAGGTGCCACCTTCCGACAATCGAGGCGCTTGGGTGGGAATGGGATCAGGACAAAGCTCCCAGGAGGACAGTAGAGGCGTCTAAGGACTGAGATATAAAGAAGTTCATTGTGAGGGATTATTGCTGAGTGCTTTGTGTGGTGTTTGGGACTGAAACCTGTAAATAGTGGTGCTTAATAAACGTGTGAGTTTTATAAAGATGTGGTCTCTGACTGGTGGTGACCGGGCAAGTCTCACATGAGGTTAGTTGGCACTGGGGATTAACCAGTTGAAGAGACTTCCTTATGAAAACGAACAGCCATTTAGCCTCAATGGTTTTAAATATAAAAGGCTTTTGGGAAGAAGATATTGTAAGTGAAGTTATGCCTAACACAATAAAGATAAATGGTGACAGAGGAAAATTAATAATATATAACCAACCAAAAGATATAAATAGGAGGAGAAGATGTAAACATACCATATGCATATGGTATTGAGGTGTATTAGGTGCATCAGAAAAGCAGAAAGGGTCAGATGCAAATCTCCATTGCATATGGATGAAGAAGAGAGATACAGTATATAAACTGTGTAATAACTGAAACTGGGTACGCTAATAGCTACTGTAGATCAGAAATACTCAAGTTCAGCAAATGGGCTGTAACAAAAACCTGCGGTTACTGTGCCCTCCAGGACTGAATTTACAAGACCCCTGCTATAGATAATATTCCAACAATAGTGGTAAAGTGGGTGAACCTCTAGTCTACAGAGAGAAAGTAACAGGAGGAACTGGAAAGAAGAGAGTACAGGGACACATCCATTGAACATCAGACACCACGTCTACATGACTGCAACATGCTTCATTACTACATTAGGGTGGTGTCTATGGACAAACTGCACACAAATAACAAGAGTAATACAAATAATAATACACTACTAATATTAATTTTAGAAAGTTAAATTAAATGATGCAACACAGTATTGACAATGTGGCGCTAGTAGACCAAAATAAAGTTGACCTGCTTGTAGTCTAATTTGTCATTTTAGAGAAAGAAACTTATACCAGATTGTACGATCTCTCTCCCCTCCAGTGAGGACATTCTTAAGGACAGATGCAAGAAGAAGATCGCCCTCTGCGTTGTGAGTGACTCCTTACACCCCTCTCATGGACTGTTCACTCTCTTGCCATCTGGTAGCAGAAATCGCTCCATAAAATCAAGAAGAGGCAGAATGTGTAATTGCTTCTTTTCACAGGCAATAAGACTGCTAAACTCTCTGTAACATGCACATAACAAGCAAGTTTTTCCATCCATCCATCCATTTTCTAACCCGCTGAATCCGAACACAGGGTCACGGGGGTCTGCTGGAGCCAATCCCAGCCAACACAGGGCACAAGGCAGGAACCAATCCTGGGCAGGGTGCCAATTGTGCCACTCTGTGCAGAGCCTTGTAGTCCTGCTGCATGCTGTTTGATAGTTAGATACAGCACACAAAGCAAGTTTTTATGCACATAATTATTTATTTTTGACTATAGTATTTATTTGATTATTTTACGTTTTTAACTCAGGTATTGGTTGGACTTTGTGAACTCATCACTGTCTTTGTATTGTTTTTTATTTTCTTTTTGTGGTTTTACTTTTTTGTGGGTTCCCCTTTTCCTTTTTTGCATATTTTCTCGTCTTGAGAAACACATAGCTGGAATGACAAATAAACCGAACTTGAGAATTTTTTTTTTTTAAATAAGCCTTTGATATGTATGCATACTGTGTAAATTCTTAGGACCACTATACTAATCCTGGGTAGGTGTGTCCTTTTTAGGGTGCAATTTAAGCTCCCTAATTGGAATAAGTTCTTTTATAATTGCGCCGTTTTAAGTAACTGAAAAATCTAGAATATTCTGATATTAAAAGGCAATATCCCTCCCATAGTGATACGGCGGTAAAAATCACATAAGAGAAAATAACTTAGCTTTCTTTACTGACATTTTACGCGGCATTACAGATGGGAAGCCATACTAGCAAGACAATACCAAGGTGCGATCTTGATTTATACAGTCTGCCGTTTTTTCATCGCTGTGCTGGAAGGGTTTTCGAGACGAATGACGATATCACCCATCCATCCGTCCGTTGGCTTCAAAGTATTTGGCTGCTGTCCAAGTCTTTTTATTCTGTCTTCTCCACGTGCAGGCTCTTACAACAGCAAATAGTCCATTTCCAAACAAGGAAAGAAGATCCCGTGCTCACTTCCAACAGAGGACAAAATAGCATACACCTGTCTTTAGGCTGCCTACACATTCCTCAAGCTGTCTCCGTCCATCTTGCCCTATGCTTGGCTAAGCACTTCTAAATGCTGAGAGCCCTTTTGGCCTGGCCTGTACATGTGAATGGATTTATAAAATAATGTATTGCACAGAGCACAATGACATTAAACTTACATTCCTGTTACAGTAGGGCCTCCTTTAACTCTTTAAACAGCCTTAGTTCTTCATGGCATGGGTTCCGTAAGATGTTGGAAACATTCCTTTCAGATTCTGATCCATGTTGACATAATTAGCATCCCTCGGTTTCTGCAGATTTGTCAGCTGCATGTTCATGCTGTGGATCTCCAATTCTACCACATCCTACGGCTATTCAATGAGATTCAGATCTGTGTGACTGGTCACCACAGGTGTAAAGAGTGGCAATCTGACTTTCTGTCTTTCTGCTCTGACATCTCTCACCAAGAAGGCATTTCTGTTTCCTGCTTTCAGTTTTTGTGCCATTCTGAGTAAACTCCAGAGATGGATGTGCATGAAAATCCCAGGAGATCAGCAGTTGCAGAAATACTCAAACAAGCCCGCTTGGCACCAACAGTCATGGAATGGTCAAAATCCATGAGTTCACATTTTTTCCCCATTTTAGTGTTTGATGTGACCAATAAGTGAAGCTAAAGACATGTATCTGCAGGATTTTATGCACTGCATTGCTGCCACATGATTGGCTGATTGGATAATTGCATGGACGAGCAGTTGCACAGGTGTCCCTAATAATTTGTTCAATGAGTGTATATCAGACATACCAGTTTTAAAAAACTGATTTCAGTGATCAGCTTTCTGGAAGACCAATTTATATCATACAGATATTACAAAGTCACACGTTGTAAGATATGGCCGGCCATGTACCCCGGCCAATACCCCCAAGCCGCCAGGTGGAGCCCTCCTTGCAGCATGGAGGTCTCCAGAAGACCAGCAGGGCATTATGGACCATGTAGTTTTTATGCACCACCCTGCTGGATGCCATGGGGGCCACGAGAGGGAGCTGCAGGGAGGACCAAAGAGTTCTTCATGCCCTATGGCCCGGAAGTTCGTCATAGGAAGAGCGACGGGCTTCCGGGGTGAGAAAAAAAAACATTATTTACCCTGACCCGGAAGGAATAAGGACTTGTGAACTGTTGGGAAGGAACACCTCCGGGTCAAGGGATATAAAAGGACTGTGGGAGCTCCCAGACGATGAGCTGAGTTGGGAGGCAGGGTGGCTAAGCGTCTGGGAGTGGAGGATTGTTTATTATTGTGGTTTATTGTTATTGTGAATTGTGGAGAGGAGCATGCTTTGTGCACTTATTATTATAATAAATATCATCTTTGGACTTTTACCTGGTGTCTGACGTATAGTCTGAGGGTACAAGGGTGCGAGAAGCATCTTATTCTGTTACAACGTGTATTGTCTTTATAGATAATACGCTACCGTGGCTGTTCGTTTAGTCTGTCCAGGATTTTAAATCTCCTGTAGCATGCAAGCCATTTGACCGATTGACCTGAAATTTGGTACACATATACTACTTGACGTTTACTATCCACTTTCGGGGTGATGACTGACCTCAAAGGTTATTCCTCTTTTTATTTTTATTTTATTTTATTGTAGAATCAACTCTCGGCAGCGGCCACCAGGGCGGCTGTGCAGCGCATGCCTATGGGTGCCGTTCTCATTCCCTACCACCTTTGCCGTCACTTCCCCTAGCTCTTCATATCTTAAATCATTCTTCTTTCAGATTGAAGACTTAAGTGAAAAATTAAAGGAAACATACTAAATAATTGCAATACAAGCACTGACTTAATCAGTTTTAATCAATCAATCAATCAACATTTATTTATATAGCACATATTCATACAAAAAAATGTAGCTCAAAATGCTTTACAAAATGAATAGAAAAATAGAAGACACAATAAAAAATAAACATAAGTCAACATTAATTATCATAGAATAAGTAAGGTCCGATGGCCAGGGTGGACAGAAAAAACAAAAAAAACTCCAAAGGCTGGAGAAAAAAATAAAATCTGCAGGGGTTCCAGACCACGAGACCACCCAGTCCCCTCTGGGCAATCTACCTAACATAAGTCAAACAGTCCTCTTTGTATTTAGGGTTTTCATGGAAGGACCTGATGATGATGGTCACGTAGACTTCCGGCTTTCAGTCCATCAATGTTGGTGCATCATGATGCTTTGAGTAGGTGGTGGTGGCCTGGCCACCACAAAGAAACCGGAAAGATGCCGAGGAAAGAAGAGAAGAAGCGGGCCACTAGGTTGGAGAAAATAAGAGCTGCTCAGGAAGCAGCAACCACATCAACCTCTGAGTAAATGAATGCTAAACGCACAGAGAAAGAGGATGAAAACTATGAATGCTTAAATCAAGTGCAGTGCTCCTTTACTGGTACTTTATATACTGTGTTCTCATATGATTGTCTGATCCAGGAATGTCCTTTAGCTGAATAACTGGCATCAATTTCTAGAAAACTGTGGATCACTTACAGGAGTCCAGAGGGAAATGCTGACTCTGAGGAGACTCCCAGAAGTTCCAGCAGGCTTTGGGTGCCTGGTGTATTTGGGGTTTTGGGTTTGTTTTCTGTTTTTTGTCTTGATTTGTAGTTCTGGTTTCTTATTGTCCATGCTGACATTTGTTTTAACATGAAGAAAGTAGCACAGAAAATGGAGTATATTGCCTCTGTGGTATAAAAGCACTTTGTCAGTTCTTAATAAAATCACATGCTTTAAGGTTTTCATATGTTAACAATGGATCATTATGTCTTATATAAAAGCTGATAAGAACACTTATGACTATGTATTTTTGCTGAACTTTAAACACGTTACCTGCAGGATAATTTGACCTTAGAGGTACTCAAGTTCTTACTCATTGTGTACGAAGGCACTTTCTGAACACTGGAGAATTTTTCAACAATGTTTCATAATGTTAAAAGGGATTGGTGATGTTTTCTCTCTTAGTGTGCTTTAATTAATTACTGAATTCTTGAGGACACCCAGCTACAGTTCTATAAAATCCAAGTACATGATACACTTTATAAAGGGATTCATTTAATGCATTTTCAGTGATTTGTAGAAGTTTTGTTACTTTATGTAAAACATTCTATTCTTGTTTTGAGCACTTTATTTTAACTTTGCTTTCAAGTCCCCAGTAATATTTTTGGTAATCACTATTATTCACAATGTCATTCTCTATGTTCTGCTAAAATTCTACTTTTTAAGCACTGAAATTATCACGAATGTTAAAACATTCCACAAGGTCATAAATAATGAGCATGTTGTTTCCTGTAATGTGGCTAAAGTATATATATATATATATATATATATATATATATATATATATATATATATATATACTCAGCAAAAAAGAAACGTCCCTTTTCAGGACTGTGTATTTCAACAATAATGTTTTAAAAATCCAAATAACTTTACAGATCTTCATTGTAAAGGGTTTAAACAATGTTTTCCATGCATGTTCAATTAACCCTAATCAATTAATTAACATGCACCTGTGGAATGGTCGTTAAGACCTTAACAGCTTACAGAAAGTAGGCATCTAAGGTCACAGTTCTAAAAACGCAGGACACTAAAGAGACTTGTCTACCGACTGTGAAAGATGCCCAGGGTCCCTGCTCATCTGCGTGAACGTGCATTAGGCATGCTGCAGGGAGGCATGAGGACTGCTGAATAAATTGCCATGTCCGCACTGTGAGACGCCTAAGACAGCGCTACAGGGAGACAGGAAGGACAGCTGATCATCCTCGCGGTGGAAGACCACGTGTAACAACACCTGCACAGGATCGGTACATCCGAATATCACACCTGCGTGACAGGTACAGGATGGCCACAACAACTGCCCGAGTCACACCAGGAACACACAATCCCTCCATCAGTGCTCAGACTGTCCGCAATAGGCTGAGAGAGGCTGGACTGAGGGCTTGTAGGCCTGTTGTTATGCAGGTCCTTACCAGACATCACCAGCAACAACGCCGCCTATGGGCACAAACCCACCTTCGCTGGACCAGACAGGAGTGGCAAAAAGTGCTCTTCACTGATGAGTCACGGTTTTGTCTCACCAGGGGTGATGGACGGATTCGTGTTTATCGTCGAAGGAATGAGCGTTACACCGAGGCCTGTACCCTGGAGCAGGATCGATTTGGATCGATGGCTAGAGCCATTCCCCCCAGAAATGTCCAGGAACTTGCAGGTGCCTTGGTGGAAGAGTGAGGTAACATCTCACAGCAAGAACTGACAAATCTGGTCCAGTCCATGAGGAGGAGATGCACTGCAGTACTTCAAGCAGTTGGTGGCCACACCACATACTGACTGGTACTTTTGATTTTGAGCCTCCCTTCATTCAGGGACACATTGTGAAACATTTTTAGTTTATGTCTTATGGTGTTGACTCTTTTAGTGTTCATACAAATATTTACACATTAAGTTTACTGAAAGTAAAAACAGCTGAAAGTCAGAGGACGTTTCTTTTTTTGCGGAGTATATATATATAAAACAGCATATTCAAAATCCATCAGTCCAACCACATCAAATTTATTTAATCCATTTCAGGTTAGTTAGTGATTATAAATCATATATAAAACATAGAATGAAAAATTAGATATCATTGATGATTTTTTTAACTTAGTATTTTTATAAAAATTACAAATGGCTGATAACTAACAGCATTTAATATGTATTCAATCTCTACCCCATGCTATTTTTTTGTGTTTCCAAGCAAAAGTTTCTTAGAAACTGGTAAAACACTGAGTGGATTATGGAAATGCAATTTGTAATCTGTACGTTTAAACTGTAAAAGGAAGAATATACTTTTTAGTCAAGTCAAATTTAAATTACTGCAGCCCAACAGGCGGCACACAATTTTTAAATTTAACACTTCAAGAAAAGAATGCACACAATAACCTACTAGTATAAAAGTGCCATGAGACACAATAGGATCAGTGTAAAATAAATTGAATTTGTGTAAATTACATTGTCTTTTACGAGTTTAATAGATTGCCACACACACATGCCTGGGAGACAACTTCAGGGCTTGTCGTCTTGTAATTCCACTCCGATAACACAGCATACACTTGTTAATTACAACCATTGGTTAACTGGTATACTTATCGTTCCCAGTCTAATCCTACCAACTACACCATTTTAATAAAAGGCAAAGAGAGATTATAAAGGGTTGGGGCACCAAATTTGTTCATTTCAGACTTGATTCTGTGACTAGACCGGTGAAAGATGGCGGTGACACAGAAAGAACAGGTCGAGGAGCCTCAGAACCAAACTTGATATCACATGCCCTTGATATCGTGATGTTGACATCTGGATTTTCAACGGGAAGGAAAAGAGAGGCATTACAAGACAGCACCATCCCATGTCTTGGGGAGGAATTACAAGTCACCAAGCCCCGAAGTTGTCTCCCATGGCATGCATGTATGACAGTATACACACACTAGATGGCAGTATAGCTGTAGTACAATTGCTTGGCCGCCTGATGGTTAGCGTACCTTCCAGACTATGGAGGAATGTTTTAAACAGAGCTAAATAAATAAATTAAATATGCAAATAAACAAAAAAATAACAAAATGATAGGTGAGTATAAATAATTAAACGTGTCAAGAAATGTATTTTTTGTTGCGTATTCGTTTATTCTTTCCCTTAAAGACAGGGTGAGAAGCTCAGTCATCCGGGAGGGGCTCAGAGTAGAGCCGCTGCTCCTCCGCATCGAGAGGAGTCAGATGAGGTGGCTCAGGCATCTGATCAGGGTGCCTCCTGGACGCCTCCCTGGTGAGGTGTTTTCCGGGCACGTCCAACCGGGAGGAGGCCCCGGGGAAGACCCAGGACACGCTGGAGGGACTATGTCTCCTGGCTGGCCTGGGAATGCCTTGGGATTCTCCCGGAAGAGCTGGAAGAAGTGGCCGGGGAGAGGGAAGTCTGGGCCTCTCTGCTTAAGCTGCTACCCCCGCGACCCACCCTCGGATAAGCGGAAGAGGATGGATGGATGGATGGATATTCGTTTATGTACTTATTTAAGTATTAATTAAATAAGTACACCTGGGTGAAACCCAGTTTAACAATCACTTTGGCACAACAGAAAAGCTGGCTTCAATATCTCAAATAAGTGCTCTTTTTAAGCATAAACACTCTGAACAGGAACTCTGTCCCAGAGAGGGGTGAGAACCGACAAAGATGCCTCTTTCCAGTCATTCGTCTTACATTATAGCCCTGGACCGAGTCTCTTGGAGCTGTAGGGGAAAGAGAAAAAGTTGTAAGCATTATCTTGTCCTGGAGTGATGACGCTTACCTTAGCAGAAACCTTGAAGGTGATTCCCAAGCACGCATTTGTGACATGATCTATCCTTATATCTTATACAGACTTTAGTGTCAGCATACAATGGACATTTCTTATGCTCCCGATTTGAAAACAACTCAAAAGGCATAATTTTTGCTTATTTTTACCCATTTTTTATTTCTTTTACTGTAAGGCATGTTCTCTTTCTCTGTGCACTATTCAAAGTAAGAACTGCTGCTTAGTTTCATTCAAAATGTAAATGCCAGCAGTTGTGATTTTTATCCTGTAATGTTTCCTTATTAATTTTCTTTAGAAATGAGAAGTCAAATCTTTCACCTGACAGGATTATTTACTTTGGCTGTTGGCTTTGGTTTTCTTCTCCACGTGATGATAAAAAATGCAAAGCCATAAGCAGAACCACGAAGCATTTCAAAGAAAAGGGTTTTGTATCAGGATGAGAAAGACAGATTGTTTTCTCGGGCTTTGCCATCTCTGTGTCTTATCTGAAAGTATTGTACTTCTAAAGGTAATAAAAAGTTTACATTTATCTTTCTAAGAAGAGAAAAGGCACAGTTTTGAACAGATTATCCTCTAATACATATTTTCAGGAATCCATTCTGAATACAAACAAGCATTTCCTTTGACTTCAGTTCTGAGTATCCATAAATGTATATTTCTCAATTGCCAGTGCAGAAAATTAAATGATAGTGTCAAAATATGCAATATTTACTATCGGAGTGGAAACACCATTTACTTTAAGTATTTATTTGAATTTACTTTTAAGTCATTTATAGATAAATAGTGAGAGAGAGGAATAACATAAATGGATGGATAGATAGATAGATGTGAAAGACACTATATAATGAAAGTAATTGTATGATAGATAGGTAGTTTGTACTTTATTGATCCCCATGCGGAAATTCACTTGCTGCATCATCAATGTTGTGACCAGCAATTCTTATTACATTTTTGCAAGTTCCCTGAACTGATTTTATTAACATCTATATCTGTTTAGGAGTTTTAAAATGCAAGAACTATAAAGGTCACAAATATTTTGTCTACAAAACATTTTGAGAAAGTTATAGTTTGTAAGTGTTACATCGCAATGGCACCTTTGTTGGGAGTCCTGTTGTTAAGACATGGTTCCTGGCTGTGACACAGGTCATGGATGGATGGATGGATGGATGGATGGATGGATGGGTAGGTAGGTACTTTATTCATATTGGAAATTCACATACTCCAGCAGCAGCATACTGATAAAAACAATATTAATTAAATAGTGATAAAAATGCATTGCGAGTTAAAAAATGCAGGGTGGAGAGTGCAATGTAGGTATAACAGACAATAACTTCGTATAATGTTACCGTTTACCCCCCTGGGTGAAATTGAAGAATCGCATAGTGTAGGGGAGGAACGATCTCCTCAGTCTGTCAGTGGAGCAGGATGGTGACAGCAGTCTGTCGCTGAAGCTGCTCCTCTGTCTGAAGATGATCCTGTTCAGTGGATGCAGTGGATTCTCCATGATTGACAGGAGCCTGCTCAGCGCCAGTCTCTCCTCCACAGATGTCAACCTGTCCAGCTCCATGCCTACACTAGAGCCTGCCTTCCTCACCAGTTTATCCAGGCGTGAGGCATCCCTCAGGTCATGACATCTAACGTGATGAATGTAATAGGTTAAAATGTTGGATCCGGTAGTCACTTCTCATCCAAGTTTGTGGATAAATACCTGTGTTTGTGTGGAAAACTTCTTAGCTTTAGAGTTACATTTCTTGATTTCTACTACCTGGAAATGTATGTTATTAAATGTAGAGAAATATTTTGAAATAATCATGCAAACTATGATCTACCTAACCATGCTATTAATTTCCCAAATGTACGTAATCCAGTCTTAGGGTTTTATCAAGATAGCATTAAACTAATTTAAAAATACAGTCAAGGCATTACTAGTGTTGCTAATGGCTATTACTGCTTTAAATGACTGATTTTAATTTTTCTATTCAAATATGACTGCAAAGTCCCATTTTTATCAGCCATTCCTTCAGTGACCTAATGTTGAAAGCCCTTAGCTTATCCTTAATAAGTCATGTATAAATGCTATTTGGTTATTAGAGAAACCTGCATAATTGCATTAGCACTGCTGAAATCTGTTGTTCTATTTGCTTGTGTTTGTGAGGTATTGCCATTCCTAAAGTGTAGTTCTGGGTTTAGCTCGGGGTTCCTACAGTATGCTGACCATAATACATTTTTCCAATCATCTTCCATCCAATATGTGTTCTTTTACCCGTTTTAGGCTGACCTCACACTCATACGAAAAGATCATTTCCCCATGGGGATTAATATTGTGTACCAAATACAAAAATAATCTTTTTTTATTTTCCAATTCCAGAAACAACTTTTTCTTTGAAGCTCTGCCGTTTAGACCAGCATTCTCAACAGCTTAATTTCACTTTTGTTGTCTACCTTCATTTTGATTTAAGACTTGTTTTGTTTTAATATTATGTTTTTGCAATGTCACAATGCCATCTTGCTTTACAGCAGACACAACCATTTTGGGTGTTCATTGTAATGACATAATGACTTATTGTTAGGCGTGGCCCTGAAAATCACAATATGTTACATCATCAGTGTGACAATACTTAAGCTATAGCAACACCTGTCTCTCTCATGGTCCAAATTTATGGATACTTTCTAAAAACCTTTTAAAAGAGTTACTAATGTCTTTGGCTAGAAAATGTTGACTTTGGTTTTTGTATAATATATTGGCTTTGATGCATGATCATTTTCCTCTCTGGTTTCTATCCCTTTGGTTTTTTGGTTTTTGATTTATTTTCTGATCTACTCAATTACCCGCCTGCCAGATTCCATCTTGTGGCAGGACAAATATAAATTGAACATGCTTGTCTGTTCAAAATGTAAAGGAAGCCAGATAATATTGCTGCAGTCCAAGAACTCTGAAAAAAAAAGAATTTTGGATGAGTGTTAAAGGGACTTTAAAAATAAACCTCCCTTTTTCATAATTGCTCTGTGATAGACTGGTACTAAGGGTTGATTGCTCTTTGAGAACAGTGCTGCCAGGATCGGCACCAGCTCCCAATAACCGTGTTCTATTGTAACTGACCCAGGACCAACGTAGAGGTTGATTTTATAGAGGAGATGTTGTTTTCCTTTTGTCTTTCCGTCAACAGGACATGCCTTATGTTAATGAGCTTGACTTGACTTGACTTGATGTTCATTTTAACCATTGAAAGTGCTCTGTTTTACTGTTAAAGTAACATATTGCAGATATGAAAAGGGACTATATATTAGGTATGGTTCCTTCAAACAGTATTCAATGAACATAGAGATAATGAGAAGTACTAAATGAATAAATAAATTAACAGATACAGTGCTTTTAGATAGATAGATAGATAGATAGATAGATAGATAGATAGATAGATAGATAGATAGATAGATAGATAGATAGATAGATAGATAGATAGATAGATAGATACTTTATTAATCCCCAAGGGGAAATTCACATGTATTTAGATCCCATCAATTGTTCTCTTTTTTATGCTGCAGCCTTTTGCTAAAATCAGTTAAATTCATTTGTTCCTTCATGAAGCAACACTCAAAACTGCAGAATGACAAAGGGCAAACAGGATTTTAGACATTTTTGCTAATTTATTTAAAATAACTAGCTAAAATATCACATTCAGGAACAAGTGACTACCAAAGAATAAGTCTAATGACTCTAGTTCTAATGATTTTTCAACTGACTCATTATGACTTGCATAATTCTCATTCACTTGTGAGTCTATAGTGAAACATCTTAATGACGCATCTTAAATGTTTTATCATGGTTTGTATATGGAAACAGGGCAATGATGTATGAATTATCATATTAAATATGTAATTATATATTTCCACACACGTGCGATTCGGAGACAGCTAAAGGGCCTGAATGGTAGTCATTCCACACCAGACCAGGGGGTGGTGAGGTGCACGACTTTCTTTCTCAATGCCTTGCAGATCATCCACAGGAAATCCCGCATGGTTCCAGTGCCACTGATGATGTCACTTCCGTTGCTAGCACCACCGATGGCGTTACTTCCGGTTCCGGTGCTCCTGATGGCGTCACTTCCAGTAACAGCGCCTTTGATGACGCCACTTCCGTTCTCGTCATATAAATCTGCCATCTTTGGCAACCAAATGTCAGTTCTGTTTTGGACTTGGACTTGTGAACATCTCACAATTACTTAACCCTTTTGCAGCCAGGGCACATTATATGGGTGGCTGCCCCAAACGATTTGATGACTTTGTGTTGTTATTTGTGACAATATTTGTGTATGATAATTATATATAACCAGTTATATCTATATATATAATTCACTAAGGCAAGACAACCATGAAAAACACGCCGGAAGGGGTGTGGATTCACTAAGCCGCCGACAAGTGAGACACCTATAGCGCACACAGGAAGGAGCCACGCCCACCAACTCCAAGACCATTGGATACGACGACAACTCACAGAGCCACGCCCATCAACTCGGACGCGACGACACAGAAAAATCGGCGTCATTTATATTTATATTATAGACTGTCATAGAGGTCACATGCAGCTCCGACCCACGTTGACTGTTCATAGAGGCATGTTTCTCGCGGAGGTGAATCACCATATGCGGCATGTAAAACTGTTTGCGAGGGGTATCCCTCGGGATCCTTAAAACGTTCCTTTACAACTGAGGTTAAAACACAATGAAGTGAGCAGCCTTTAAAAAACGAGTTTTCGGTTACGACGCACGACGGCGTGCACCATAGCAAATTGTTTTACACGCTACATACAGCAATTCACATCCGCGACAAACATGCGTCTTCTTAGATACTCCTGCACTTTGTACACACCCCCTTCCCACCGTGGTCGGATGTCTTGGTGGATTATACAGTAATCCCTCGCTATATTGCGCTTCGACTTTCGCGGTTTCACTCTATCCCGGATTTTAAATGTAAGCACATCTAAATATATATCACAGATTTTTCGCTGGTTCGCGGATTTCTGCAGACAATGGGTCTTTTAATTTATGCTACACGCTTCTTCAGTTTGTTTGCCCTGTTGATTTCATACAAGGGACGCTATTGGCGGATGGCTTAGAAGCTACCCAATCAGAGCATGTATTGCATATTAACTAAAACTCCTCAATGCTATAAGATATGCATCCCGCGCGGAGTTTGATTGTTTGCTTGTTTCTGCCTCTCTCTCACCCTCTCTGAAATTCTCTTCACCTGATGGAGGGGCTGTTTGCACAGAGACTGTTTGCTTAAAAGATGCTGACGCTCCTCTAAAAAAATGCCGCTTTATTGCGGTGCTCGGCATATTTAAAAGCACAAAAGCACACGTATTGATTTTTTGATTGTTGCTTTAATCTCGCTCTCTCTCTCTCTGACGTTCTCTGCGCCTGACGGAGGAGATGTGAGCAGAGAAGCTGTTTGCACAAGGCTGTTTGCTTAGAAGATACTGACGCTCCTCTAAAAATGCCGCGCAAACTTAAAAGCACACGTATTAATTTTTTGATTGTTTGCTTTTCTTTGCGAGCGCTCTCTCTCTCCCTCTGAAATTCTCTGCTCCTGAAGAGAAGAAGATCTATTTGCATTCTTTTAATTGTGAGAAAGAACTGTCATCTCTATCTTGTCATGGAGCACAGTTTAAACTTTTGACTAAAGGGTGTTATTTCATGTCTAGAGGGCTCTAATAATGTTAACAGTGTGGGAGAGTTTATAAGGGCTTAAAATATATAAAAATAACTACACAAACATATGGTTTTTACTTCGCGGATTTTCGTCTATCGTGGGGGGTTCTGGAACGCAACCCCCGCGATCGAGGAGGGATTACTGTATATAGAAAGGCAGCCAAAACCGCACAGAGCAATGAAAAGTCTACGTGAGTCACAGGTGCATCTGGACTGTACAAAGACGACAACGACTCGAGTGACGAGTTGGAGGTGGGCACATGAGCAGGCAGTGTATACTGAACAAGAAATCAGCAGACTAGCATGACGGAGGGAGCGGAGTGGATGTCCTTCTCCTCTCCTCCCATTCTGCCCTGAGCGCCGCACGGACGATTGTGTGTTGGTTCATTCCGTGCATTGGTTAAAACCCAATGAAGGAAGCAGTCTTTAAAAACCAATAAGCCCTGTGCCTCTGTTTCATTACCGTCTCACCTGCTTCTCCAATGTAGGCCCCGCAACAGGCGATCCGGCGTCATTCCCATGACCGCCGGGCAGCTAACCGGTAACCAAAGTCTTTGGGTTCAGGGGGAGTATGGTTACAAAGCTGAAACTTAAAGGAATTGACGGAAGGGCACCACCAGGTGTGGAGCCTTTCGCTTCATTTGACTCAACACAGGAAACCTCACCCGGCCTGGGCACGGACAGGATTGACAGACTGATAGCTCTTTCTCGATTCTGTGGGTGGTGGTGCATGGCAGTTCTTAGTTGGTGGAGCGATTTGGCTGGTTATTTCCGAAAACGAATGAGACTCACGCCTGCTAAATAGTTACACAACTCAACAGCGGTCGGCGTCCAAATTCTTAGAGGGGACAAGTGGCTTTCAGCCACATGAGATTGAGCACTAACAGGTCTGTGATGCACTTGTATGTCCGGTACTGCACGCGCGCTACACTGAATGGATCAACGTGTGTCTACCCGGCGTGGATAAGCCATTGAACCCCATTTGTGATGGAGACCGTGGTTTCCAATTGTTCCCCACGAACGAGAAATTCCCAGTACGTGCGGGTCATACGCTCGCACTGATTACGTCCCTGCCCTTTGTAAAGCCCTCCATGGTCGGGTGACTTGGTGGATTATATATAAAAAAGCAGCCGGAACCGCAAAGAACAATGAAAAATCAACGTGGAAACCGACTGAGGCGGTGTTTGGAAAATTAACAGTCAACGTGACTCCCAGGTGCGTGTGGACTGTACACAGACAAAAGTGACTCAGGTAGGGAGTTGGGGGCGGGCACATAAGCGGGCAGTGCGTACTGAGCGGCGCCGTTCAACCCCGTCCTTCGCTTTGGAAGGAGAAAGCGCGACGGCGCTCCTCCGGTTTTCAGTCACAGACAATTGTATGTTGGTTCGTGGCGTGCATTGTTGCAATGTTACTTTTCTTGGTGTTTTATTAAATTACGGATTTTTCAAATGTTTATTTTTTCCTCTGTGCTTAAAAATCATTTAAAAAGCGGCTTGATTATGCGGCGTATGCTACGCCGCGGGTTGGCTAGTATAAATTAATATACAATTATATTGCTTATATACACACAAACATATACTGTATATCAATATAATGTATGGATAATGTAAGAATCAAATCAGTAAAATGAATCAAAATGCTCATCACTAGCAGTAATAAAATGCATTGCATTTGCCATTCCAACAAATGTTTGTGTTGCGTCATCTGTTGGAATGGCAAATTCAACACATCTTATATCAAACTACATTACAAAATATATTCCAATTGATGGTGCACTGCAAACATTATTAATTACTTAAATTTCAACAAATCTTAGACAGGTAAAATGGCTAGTGTGTTAAATGTTCATACTTCTGGTGTCTATATTGGGATTATTATTAATTTCTTTATTTGCCCTCTCAGATTTTCAATTGTTTGGATTTATTTTGAAAGTTTGGGAGTTATTTAAGTGTGTATGGTTGTTGTGGTTCTGACCTCAAAAGACTTTCGGTATTAACATGGCTGCAATTCCAGTTGTACTGTAATTAACCTCCAGTTGATTCACAAACGCAAACAGTACTTTAGTGATAGTTGTATCCCTTCTGAGTAGGCCAAATGCTAGGTTTGTTTCGCATTTATTTTTAAATTTTACTTTAACTTTTAGGTCATTCGAGTGGTTTGGTTGCCTGTTCGCTCTTTTTGATTTCCCAGCTTTTTGGCTTTAGTCTGGCACTGACTCTGATTTCTGGTTTACATTTACATTTTTTTTTTGCCTTTTTGTCTTCTCACAGTAATCCCTGGAGACTTTGTCTTGTTTCAGTATGTAATGTAACTTGACGAAAATAGGGTATATATATCTGGATGCCACAGTAGCAGCTAGTAGCTAATATTTTAGCAGAAAAACCCTTTTTTGGAGGGTTTAAATTACGGGTGTTCCCATTTGGAGTTGAGGAAGGAAGTGTGCCTCGCAACTGGCTCGTTAGTAGTGACTATCACCACTGGCTAGAAGAATGGAGCGCCATTCTTGTCTCTCAGTTTTCATTGGCCAGATTACTATGGCAGAAGACCTTGAAAAGGTGGTGTGTTCGCTTGGTGAACCTGTTGTGTGTGCTCAAATTGTTGTACCTGCACTTGCAAAAAGTTGTGGTGTTTTCTCAAAATGGGCTATATGTGTTTGCAAATCATAAAATGGTTGCTTAAAATGTCACTTGGGCTTACAAATGAACGTCGTGCTCGCTCACCAATGTTTAGCAGTAATACTATGCAAGAATATTGCCGAGAACCTATATTATTGACATTTAAAATGAGCCACTTGCTCTTAAAATGTCGTACGTATGCTTGCAAAACGCAAAACTTAATGCAAGCTTAGAAAACGTTTGGAGTTTTGGCAGTTGTCTAACCCTTTGGAGGGGATTTTGCATTTTAAGCCCTTCACAATATACTTATGGCATTTTCAACAGACTGATTAACAGAATTACCTTCCTGGCTTTGCCCCTCCTAACTTCTAAACCTTCTGATAAGCAAGCAAATAACAAGAGAGAACAGTAAAACAAATTCTAACAAAAACTATTAACTATACAAGTAACTTACTTTTCCTTTTTTATATTATTATTTCTGTGTGTTTGATGGCACCTTTATCCAAGTTTAAAGTCTAAAGCCTTGGGCACAACAACTCACTGCCGTACTGTATTTAAGTCTTCTTTTTATTGTGTCCCATGCAGAACATCCATAGCCATGAATCTTCATTTAAAAATTCTCTGGCCAGGATTTCTTTGAATGTCATGTAGCTGTCGTATTAATGAAGGATACAAATAAACTCCCCAAGCCTTCGAGAAATGGGGGTTGTTGGTGGAAGTGTTCCTACTACCTCATCATCCACTATTGCTCATCACACAACTCACTTGTTCATTAAGAGATCTCATTAGTGGCAAAGCCAGTTGCTACCTGCCATGTATTTGTCGTTTCTATAAACCTGTGGCTTTTTAATTGAAACTGCTGGAAATGTATCTTTCACGCTTGGTTGACAGACCAATAGCCTGAAGCCATTTGAAATTATACCGTTTATCAGTTCAATGGGGGTCAAGGTGCGACTTCCTGGAGCCTTATTTCATCTGCGGTGTGAGCAGCAAATCCAAGTGCAGCTTGATTTTTCTTACTCAAGTACAGTACACTTGATTATAAAATGCACCCCGTGTTGAGTTTATTTTTGATTTTTTAGAAAAAAATGTAAATTATCACTTCCTTCTCCATAGCAACCCATTTTTTAAACTAGTGTATTTAATTGCCTGCTTCAAGGTGTCTCAGGTAAAGTTATGGAAAATTGTTTAAAGGTGGCATGCCCTGGAATTCACAGCACATTGTGTAAAGAGCAGTGATTTATTTATTTTTGATGAAAGTAACAGTAAAAATTCATTATTTATTAAAACGCTCGCTGTTTGAATTACGGTCAATTTGATGCGCCAAGCAGTGTCCGTGTGACATTGCTAGGGGTTTTCGATTCATTATCTGTCAGACGATCCAATTTCGCCCAGGGCTACATGCGTTCTGTAGGCTTCCACACATCTGTAATTTACTGTGGAGGAAAACTAATTTCTTAACCACTTCTGTAAAATAAGAGTGCAGTTGTAAAATTATGCATAGCCTGCTTGTTATTAGGTGAGGTGTGAACAAACACGCACTGTGCACAGCCTTCGCAGAGGTGCAAATGTTCATATATTCATATCATTACAGTGAGATCCGAAAAGTGCAAAAATCATCAATAATCCACCAGTGAAGCTACTATGGTGCCCACGTTCATTTGTTTGTTTTGCCTTTTAAACTGTTGTCAGCTTTACCGATGATGTATTGATAGATTTTTGTAACACCTGCGTTATGACAGCAAATCCCTGCTATTTGTACGATCAGATAGCTACAGTCTAGTCTTTTGTCTCGATTTTCAGTTTAGTGAATGCTTAGTATTCTTATGTTGCAGACAGATTGATTGATTAAGTGATGTAATTATTTTTAAGATGTACTCCTCATCCATCCATCCATTATCCAACCCGCTATATCCTAACGCAGGGTCACGGGGGTCTGCTGGAGCCAATCCCAGCCACCAAATCCCTGGGCAGGGTGCCAGCCCACCACATGTGCTCATCATCCCAGTCTGATTTCCTTTTCTTTTCTCTGTGTTTTCCGCACATTCTTTACACGTGTGATTACTTTCTTCACCTATCACTAGGTCACTCTCTGTGGTAACACTTTTGCCAGGATTTTTCTCCACTATTTTATTTTGTTTCCATTTTGTGCTTTTTTTCCCCCCTGGACACCTGCCCTTTGTTGTTTTCCTTATCTGCATGGGTGAGGCTTTTAATTGCCCCCAGAATTTACCCCTAGCAGCCTAATCCTAAACTCAGATGGCAGACCTCTTACATACTTACACAGACCCAAAAATGGGGTTAAGGCTTTTTAAACTTCTTATTCTCCAAAGTTTCCAGAATGGAGGAGAGGAATACTATAAATCTCTGGTAAGTTCCTTTATAAGAGATTACAAAAGGTAAGGCAAGAAAATGGGAGCAAAATGGTGGAAGCTAAAGCAAACAAATCCATTGCAGAACCAGTAAAGAGTAACTTAAAAGGAAGTAGTGGTCATTGCCAGTAAACACAAAAATCAAAGAGAAACAAAATAAAGAACAGGAATCGAAAACACCAACACAATGTTGAACCTACTACTTCTTATCCCCAGCTGCATCAACAGGCCTAAGCAGGTTAGAAAATGAATGACTGACTGACTATTACCATCTATTCATGGCTATTTACTGTAAGAAGATGGTTGCCTAAATAAATGCAGGTTCTTTCTGAAACCTTGATGTTGATGGGTCTTTTAGGAACCAAAAATGGGTACCCTATGGCATTGCTCTAAAGCAGGGGTCACCAACTCCAGTCCTGGAGGACCACAGTGGCTTCAGGTTTTCATTCTAACCATTTTCTTAATTAGTAACCTGTTTTTGCTGCTTTTAAATTCATTTTAATTGACTTGTGTGGAACTGGACCTGGACACAGACAGACGGACATCGTTGTTCACCCAACACATGTTTATTTACAATGACAATGTCTACAGTTTTATCAGTGCACATCCCAGTGCCTCCAGCACCGATCCCCCAAAGTCCAGGCCTCACAGTCACCAAATGCCTTTCCTTCTGGCCGCCTCCACCCCACTCTCGAGCTCCGTCCTCTTCCACCCGACTCTTGCTGATGACGGAAGGGAGGCGGCCCCTTAAATAGCAACCCGGATGGGCTCCAGCTGCTTTCCCGGCAATCCCCCGTGGACACACCCCCGTGTGGCGGAAGTGCCGGCTGCGCACCCGGAAGCCCTCCAGGTGTCCCCAGTCTTCTTCCCTCCAGCACTTCCTGGTGTGGCGGAAGTGCTGAGGTCCAGGATTCTTCAGGCACCGGGGTGCCGCCTGGCGGTGCCCACGGGCCCCTACAGGGTTGGGCTTCCATGCCCTCTACCCATGGCCCCCAACACAACCAGGGCGGTCGCCCCCTCGTGGTCTGGAGGAGGCACCAGCCCTCCTCCGGTCCTCCTGAGCGTCCCGGCTGGGCTCCAACCCCAGCCGCATGCGACACTTGCTTTTTTAAGATTTGTTCCCCTGAAGTTCTTCATCTTTGCTCTGATTTGCTTTATTTATTTCCTTAAATGGAACCCAAACAGAAATGAAATGTGAAGTGACTGAGCCAACAGGAGACCAACTAAGTCAGCGCCTCAAACTCCAACCAATTTCACTCCAACCCGCAGCTTAATTAGGTGCTAAGTCTTGTCGTTAATTATACTCGTTCTATAATTCCATGGCTTGTTGCTGCTCTCATTGTTTAATAGCATATACACTGCTCACAAAATTTAAAGGAACACTTTTTTTATTGGGCCTGGCATGAAATCAATTAAACCTGTCTGATCATTTTCTGGTTGGTTAAGCAGCTGAGGTCATTGTTAATCACTTTCAGCTGTATTGGTGTTCATGGACTTAACGACAGGTGCACTAAAGTGGCAACAATTAGAAAACCCTCAAAACAGGACTGGTTTTACATGTGGAGGTCATTTCAAGTTTCTCCCTCTTGATCTTTTTTGGCTGGTTTTCCACTCGTGCTAGTTTTGGCTTGAGTAATTATCTCTACTGGCAGTATGAGGCGATTCCTTAACCCTACAGAAGTTGCACAGGTTGTCCAACTTCTCCAGGATGGCACATCCACACGTGCTGCAGCAAGAAGGTTTAATGTGTCTCCCAGCACAATCTCCAGAACATGGAGGAGATTTCAGGAGACTGGCTGTTATTCTCGGAGAGCTGGACAGGGCCGTAGAAGGTCCTCAACCCATCAGCAGGACCGATACCTGCTCCTTTGTGCAAGGTGGAACAGGCTGAGCACTGCTCGTACCCTACAGAATGACCTCCAGAGGGCCACTGGTGTGAATGTCTCTACCCAAACAATCAGGAACAGACTTCATGAAGATGGCCTGAGGGCCCAACGTCCTGTAGTGGGCCCTGTGCTCACTGCCCAGCACCGTGGAGCTCGACTGGCATTTGCTCAAGAACACCAAAATTGGCAAGTCCACCACTGGCGCCCTGTACTTTTTACAGACGAAGTTAATTAGCAGCACAAACAGGTCACTAATTAAGAAAATGGTTGGAATGAAAACCTGCAGCCACTGCGGCCCTCCAGGACAGGAGTTGGGGATCCCAGCTCTAAAGAACCACTCTGCCACCTTTATCGTTAAGAGTTTGTACACATGCCTGGCAACAAGCCTGCCAGTGCAAACAGCGGCATGTTGGTCTAAGCAAACCTTTTCTTACACGTCACACAAAATTTTTAAAACACATAAGTGTGATCTCTGCCTCTTTGATGAGGCAAATAACAAAAAGCACTCCAACTTTCAAATCAGTGAGTCACACTTGAATGTTACGCTATGCATACATTTTCCATCTTGTTAAAATAAGAAAGTGCTTATTTTGTCAAAATTAAAATACTCAGACAAACTTTAAAACTGCAGTTTTCTGTCATTTAAATATTGTTTAATTGTATCTGCACTTTTTTGTAATTTCAACGTTTTAAACGTGTTAATGTAAATGAGACATGCTTCATATTGTAAATTTAAATTACTAACAATATACCATATTAGATTAGATTAGTCATTTTCCAACCCACCTAACACAGGGTCACGCTGGTCTGCTGGAGCCAATGCCAGCCAACACAGTGCGCAAGGCAGGAAGAAATCCTGGGCAGGGCGCCAGCCCTCCACTGTAGATTAGATTAGATAAACTTTATTAATCCGAAGGGGAAATTTAGATGCATGTACAGCAGAAACATAAAAAATGAGAATACAGAGTCATGGGATAAATAATACAATCAATCAATCAATCAATCAATCATTAAATCAATAATGTATCTGATTAAAATTGTAAAAAGTGTATCAGCATTTAGTTTGGGGCATCTGGAGGAAGTATGGAATTGCCCGATAGCAGTGAGCCAAAAAGACCTCCACAGCCACTTCTTAAGGAAGCACCTTCTGGATGAGGGGATTTTTCATGATGGTGTCCAATTTTTCCACCATCTTCTTCCCCACGATAGCTTGCGTCCAGGGTTTGCTTTGTGATGAAGCAGGTTTTCCTGATAAGTTGGTGCATCTTTTGAGCTCAAAGTGTTTCCCCTGGAGATCACAGTGTAGAACAACATGCTGGCTACTGTGGACTGATAGAACATTTCCGGCAGCTTGCTTCGTACATCAGAAGACCTGAGTCCTCTTTGGAAGTACAGTTTGCTCTGGCCATTCTTGTGCAGCGCCACTGTGTTATCAAACCAGTCCAGTTTGTAGCTTTAATAATATTTGGCATGAGATGTGATGTAAATATGAAGCAGTCTGCTTTTTGTTAATGTGTTGTCTAGCCTTGCCAAACCAAAATGTCAAGCTTTGCCCATAGGTGGGGCACTCACCTATTAGTCGTCGTTTGTCATCTTTCACTATCCACATCTTTTCCATTTTTTGTGGCGGGCTGAGCAGATGGGGGCACCCTGGTGGCCGCAAGGCCTGATGCAGCTGCTTATTTTCCTTGTGCCTTGAAGCTGACTATGAAAATAATCAAAAGTACAACTGTTTTTACTGAAAAAAGTCACAGGAAGACTGAATCATTAAAACAAACCAAAACAACAGATGGAGAACGTGTTGTGATTCACCTCTCCTGTAAATACAAATCTGCATGTTGAGCTACTAATAATGTTCACACCGAGACCTGTCAAAGTATGACGTGACATTTCAAGATTTATTCTCTACTGGCAGTGTGTGCAGGTTTGGTTCTTGTCATACACCCAGTACTGCTGGGATAGGCTTTAGGCCGGATTGAGGAGATTAGACAATGGATGGTTGAGTTTATTCTGTATTTAAAGAGATATTCAGTTTTGAAATCTTGAAAATCTTTTTTAATAACTCTGCACTTTAGTAGGCTTTCACTACATTTTATTTGCATTACTGTAGCCATCCCCTCCACGGCTTTATTAAGCACAACTTGACATGTTAGTGCCAGGCCCCGACATGCAGACAGCCTGTGTTGACTCTCATATGGCAGTGGGGACTGCCCTGTAATGAAAAAAAATATCCAATGGAACAAAAAAACAACATTCACATAGTAATAATTATCCATCCATCTATTATCCAGCCCGCTATATCCTAACTACAGGGTCACGGGGGTCTGCCAAAGCCAATCCCAGGGCACAAGACAGGAACAAACCCCAGCACAGGGAACACATACCAGGGACAATTTAGGATCACCAATGCACCTAACCTGCATGTCTTTGGACTGTGTACTGCTGAAAACACATTACTTTAACATGGCCTTTTTATAACTTCATTTTAATCGGAATTTAACTTAATCCTGATACTCTATATGTTCAATCTCCTCAAAATAACTATTCATGGTGGCTCTAAAATCGGTACTGACCCCTACTCTCTTTTCTGTTTCTTTTTCCGGTTTCTTTGTGGTGGTGGCCTGCGCCACCACCACCTACTCAAAGCTTCATGAGGCTCAAACAATGATGGACGGATTAAAAGGCAGAAGTCTACGTGACCATCATCATCGTCAAGCCCTTCCGTGAGAATCCTAAATCCAAAGAGGACTGTTTCATTTATGTCAGGTAGAATGACCAGAGGGGACTGGGCGGTCTCTTGGTCTGGAATCCCTACAGATTTTATTTTTTCTCCAGCCGTCTGGAGTTTTTGTTTTTCTGTCCCCTGGCCATTGAACCTTACTCTTATTCGATGTTAATGTTGATTTATTTTGTTTTATAATTGTGTCTTTCATTTTTCTATTCTTTAATATGTAAAGCACTTTGAGCTACTGTTTGTATGAAAATGTGCTATATAAATAAATGTTGTTGTTGTAGGAAACCAGAGCACCAGGAGGAAACCCACGCGGGAAGTGAACCCGGGTCTCCTAACTGCGCGGCAGCAGCGCTACCCACTGCGCCACCGTGCCGCCCCAGTAATAATTATTGTTTATATTAAATTGATTAATTCTGAATATATTATTTATATTAGAAAGGGTAATGAACATGAATCAGGTGGATATTAAAATTCATACATTTGTCTCTGATTTCAACATGGCACAGCATTCTGGAAAGAACAAGTGAAGCCATCTGAATTGCAATAATTAATACAATTCAGAGTTACTTTGTTCTGGAAGGTTTTTAGCTATTGTGTTTGTGTGGTTTTTTTTTTTATTTTGTTTGTTTATTTGTTAGAAATGATCCTAGAGACAAAGTGGGTTTTTTTTTCTCAGATATTCAGAGTGGCTCATGAAGTCAAGTATTTGCCAGTTGTCCTGGTTTCATCTTTAAAATATAAATGTAAAAAAGTTTTATCAGGGAAAATTGATAATGAAATGCACTTTAAACTCTAAGATTCTTTTTATATTGGTGAACAAGTTATTACTGGAATTAGCTAAATTATTAGCCTTAAATTACAGGTAAACTCCACAAAACTTCTTTGATATTCACTCATCCCTCCGTTCTCAACCCAACACACTACACTTTATGATTGATAGCACTTCATTCTCACAAGCTGAACACCTTAGCAGGGGCCGATGCAGATCACGAGTCACACTCCTGTCGGGATTCACGGACATGTTGGTCCACTTTCAGACTGCACTCCCTGAAAGGGCTGCAGTTCAGAACACCTCAGCAAAGGCCAAGAGCCGGTTCAAGAGCTACACTCCTGCACGCATGACTCTCCGCTGCCAGATGGCTACCGCTGAAATGGCTGCACAGACACCCAAGCAGAAGCCAAGGGCTTGCTTGAAAAACATTCCCTTGCAGTGCTGCACATGTGACAGTCTGCACTCGATCCACTATCCCTGAAAAAATGTATCTTGAAGAAGCTTGATTCTTCAAATGAGAGATTGCTAAGTGTTACCAAACAACAAGGTAACTTCAGTGAGGTAATACCCAATCTTTATTTCTGCCATTACTTATGTTTATTTGCAGTAAAACCAGGCGTAAATGTTAGATATGAAAACATACAACCTGAATGAGTCAAAGCAGGGTCACAACAACAACAACAAACATTTATTTATATAGCACATTTTCATACAGAAAGTAGCTCAAAGTGCTTTACATAATGAAGAAAAGAAAAATAAAAGACAAAATAAGAAATTAAAATAAGACAACATTAGTTAACATAGAAAAGGAGTAAGGTCCGATGGCCAGGGTGGACAGAAAAATCAGAAAAAAAAATTTCCAGACGGCTGGAGAAAAAAACTAAAATCTGCAGGGGTTCCAGGCCACGGGACCGCCCAGTACCCTCTGGGCATTCTGCCTAACATAAATGATCAGTCCTCTTTGTAGTCAGGGTTTACAAGGCAAGCTTTATATCAGGTGGCTATAGCTTTAGTTGTTGCAGTCTTTGCAAGGTGCGATGCTTGCGGTGTTGGGGATAACATATTAAAAGTAATGCGGGTTACGTAGTCAGATGACTTTTTAGGATAACACATTAAAAGTAATGTGGGTTCGTAGTCAGATGACTTTTTAGGATAACATATTAAAAGTAATGTGGGTTACGTAGTCAGATGACTTTTTAGGATAACACATTAAAAGTAACGTGGGTTACGTAGTCAGATGACTTTTTAAAGTAACAAGTAACTAAATGCAATGCTTAATTTACTAAAGTAAAAATTCTTGCTTTACTTAGAAAAACAGATAAGGATTACTGGATTACTATGAAAGCTTATTCCTGCCAATTCAATAAATAAATAAATAAATTACTGATCTATTTTGCAGAAGCATTGTATTTTTTTTTTTGCAAATATGCAACCTGCTGCTGTCGGTGTAACATCATGCACATATACTGTGGCCATCTTGTAGCAGAATAGGAGGTTAAGCACATGTGTAACATGCAATCAAGTGAAAAGAACTGAACAAAAGTCATCTGTACTGCACATATTTGTAAATGCTGAGGGATTCATTTAATCTGCCCAGTTTAGGGTCACAGGGAGTCAGTGATTATCGTAGCACCACTGGGTGTAAGGCAAGAAGCTAACATGGTGGACTCTACACCGGTCCTGTGCAGAGTTCAGTGGCACAGCCAATCAGAAAGGAGTGTTCTGTGTGCCGTCCAGTAGCAAAAACATATAAATAAAGTGACAGTTTACTTTTAATCCAGCTGTTTACTATTGATACATTGAAGCAGAAATATCTGGCAGTGTAGCAGCTAGGGTTCATACCATGAATCTTTGGGGGCTCACGCTGGGGGCAGAAAAAGGGGGTGGATATTATTTACTTCACAGCACATGAAGGAGTAAATGTACTTAAAAAAGCACAAGAAAGTTACCAAATTTAGCTGTGCTTTTGGACAGTTTCATTAAGGTTCATATGTGAGTTTAGGATTTAATAACAACTTCTGGCCAGTTAAAGGTTCAGTTTTTCGTACAAAAGAAGAAAAAAACTAATGTCAACGTAACACACTATTTGTAATGCATTACATTTTATTATAAAAAAACTATATAACACATTTACTTTTTTTAGTAAGTTTGTAAAGGATTACATTCTGTAATAAGAAACTGTGTAACATATTTACCTTTTATGTAAGTAATTGCAGTACTTGTAAAAGTAACGTTTCCCAACGCTTGATAGTTTAGTGTGGAGAGAAGGTAGATAACAAATCTGACAGATTTGTCTTCTCTATATGGTTGTTCTGATGTCTCTGAAAATGCTTAAAATCTTTTTCCTTATAGGGTGCATTTGACGGCTATTTTATATAAGATCTTATGCCAGCCAAAATCAGAGAGCCGGTAAGTTCCCACAAGGTCTGGTTAGTTGTCAGTGAAGCTACTTTTAGCTATGAGAAGCAGGTTGACCAAACCCCTATTTCACACTTTCTTACAAGCATATACACACTGGTTAGTTTGTTTTTTTTTATGTTAAATGTATACATAGATAATATAACCATTAGACTCTTAATATTTACTTTTACATTTGTCTTCTCAGAATTCTTTAATCTGTTTTCATTCCTTTTGAGCTTTTATCCGATCTTTTGAAAAACATCCTATGAGTCATTATCATGTGCTTATATATGTCTGGCACCTGCCCGCTAGTTTCTTGTCAAAATTAACACTAACTTTAGTCACACAGTTTAAAGCTACATCTAAATAATCCTAAAATAAAACACACAAGTTAAATATTATCAGTCATGTTTATCAAACTGTACAATTTTATCCTCATTTCAAATTCCCTTCATTATGTGATATGAAGAACCATAATAGTAATGACGGAAGGTGCTATATAATATATATAAAGTTGCTGACTGATGCTTCTCCCTTTCCATTTATTGCCTATTCTTGCTGATGTTTATGTTAACTATACTATGGGGATACGTTCAATTATAAAGAAAGTCCAGGTGTGTAAAGCATATGCATAATGTTTCTTAGATTGTGTCTTTTTGATTGATGCAGCATTTTTAAATATACAATATATAATACAGAAGTAAAAATGCACCATATGTAGAAAAGGTTAGAAAATGCACTATAGATAGATAGAAAGATAGATGTGAAAGGCACTATATAATAGATAGATAGATAGATAGATAGATAGATAGATAGATAGATAGATAGATAGATAGATAGATAGATAGATAGATGTGAAAGGCACTATATAATAGATAGATAGATAGATAGATAGATAGATAGATAGATAGATAGATAGATAGATGTGAAAGGCACTATATAATAGATAGATAGATAGATAGATAGATAGATATAGATAGATAGATAGATAGATGTGAAAGGCACTATATAATAGATAGATAGATAGATAGATAGATAGATAGATAGATAGATAGATAGATAGATGTGAAAGGCACTATATAATAGATAGATAGATAGATAGATAGATAGATAGATAGATAGATAGATAGATAGATAGATAGATAGATAGATAGATGTGAAAGGCACTATATAATAGATAGATAGATAGATAGATAGATAGATAGATAGATAGATAGATAGATAGATAGATAGATAGATGTGAAAGGCACTATATAATAGATAGATAGATAGATAGATAGATAGATAGATGTGAAAGGCACTATATAATAGATAGATAGATAGATAGATAGATAGATAGATAGATGTGAAAGGCACTATATAATAGATAGATAGATAGATAGATAGATAGATAGATAGATAGATAGATAGATAGGATATAAAATGTAATGTATAACAGATAGATAATAAAGGCACTACATGATAGGTAGATAATTTTAAAAGCCTCTCTTCTTCTCCTCCTCTGTGAGTCAGTAAATATGCTGAATCGACGATATTCTCATGTAACCCTTTTGCACTGATATTCCACTAGCCCAAGCCTGCTTCGTTTTACATCTTCAAGTTGTCACCAGATCTCTGACATATCTAAAAGCTCAGCTATTTGTGGTTGTATAATTAAGTGGCAAAAACAAAAAGTTGCAAGTTGCTAAATAACCTGGTGCTCTAAATATAAGATGAATATTTGCTAGTCAGTAGCTAATTTTACCTTTCCTACTCTTGGGTGTCCGGTTTAACTTTTAATGCTTAATATGCTTTTTCAGTGCCAAAGTAGAGCACCCATTCTCCTACTTATTATTAGTTGAAAGCCTGCAGAAATTAAATAATTGTAAAGGGACAGAGTTGAGAGCTTTTCCAGCCTGTAATTAAAAAAAAAAGCTAAAGACATTGAGGTGAACACAAGAAAGTGGAATTTATGATATGTGCAAGTTACAGCAGGACACTTCTTACAGTGCTTCTCTGTCAGACATCTTTCGTTCTGCCATCTGCTGACAGCTGGAGGTAATTATTTTATTAATGATGATTCCTTATTTTTATAAAATGTTGTTCATCCAGAGATTCTCATGTATGTCTTTAAGCTTTCTGGAAATGTACAGGTATTTCTTTCAAAATCAGTGGGAAGTCTTTGAAGTTCTGAAGTGATTCAAAAATTCCAAAAGTGAGAGAAATTAACCTCTTGGTTCCCCTGGTCCTGGTAAGCTGTATGGAAGAACAGGACCCAATGAGAGGCACCATGTAGCTGATAAGCAGTGCACTAAAAGCACTGTAGTTAGCTGTCCAGCTGCTGTAGTCTAGGAGATACCTGGTTGTGTTTCACAGTTCACAGCTCATGAGCAACCTAAGTATGTATTGTACTGTATACGTATACAGTATTTAGTTATTGTGTGCTCCAGTTTGAATTGTAGTATCTATTAGGCTGATTACCTTAGTAATAGTGAGTGAGTATGTGAATGAATATGCCCTGCACCTTGTTAAATGGTGGTTTGGGCACTAAACCTATTAGTCCCTTTTCACTGTGATAGTTAATTAGACTAAGCAAGATGAGATACAGTGGATATAAAAAGTCTATACACCTGCCAAAATCCCAGATTTTGCGTAATAAAAAAATGAAACCAACATAAATCCTGTCAGAATTTATTCCACCTTTATTACAAAATTGCAATCTATACAAAGAAAGTGAAAACAAATCAGAAACTTTTTAGTGAGAAATGGAGAAAAAATTCCTACAATAAACTGGTTGCATTAGTGTGCACACACTTCAATAATCAAGGATGTGGCTGTGCTCAGAGTCAACCAATCACAATAAGTCTCATCTCAAATAGTAGTTAGCATACAGTGGCTCTGATTGAGCTCAGATAAAGTTTAGCTGTTTCTGTGGGATTATTCTGATATCCTCTTGGCTGCAACATACTCCAAAAGTCATGATTTGCAAAGAGCTTTTAAAACATGAATGGGATCTCATCATTGAAAGGTATCAATTAGGACAATTGTACAAAAAAGTATCCAAAGCATTAAACATCCCGTGGAGCACTGTGGGATCTAATCAACAAGTGGAGAAAATATGGCCCAACGGTGACTCTACCAAGATCAAGACATCACTCCAAGATTCATGAGATGACAAGGAGAAAACTGGTCTGGGAGGCCACCAAGAAGCCTACAGCAACACTAAAAGAGTGTGATTTCCTGGTTGTTCCCTACATGTGATAAAAATCAGTTGTATTTTTTATATGTCTCGGTTGTGGGTTAGGGTAGCAAGACAAAAGCCATTTCTCACAAAGAAAAACATCCAAGCCCAGATAGACTTTACAAAAAATTATACACAGTCTCCCACATCCATGTGGATAATGTATTGCGGTCTGATGAGACCAAGGTTAAACTATTTGGCCATAATTCCAAAAGGTATGGTTGGCGCAAAAATAACACATCACATCATCAAAAGAACACTATGAGACCCACAGTGAAGTGTGGCGGAGGCAGCATCATGCTTTGTGGCTGCTTTTCTTCAGCTTCAGTCAAGGTGGATGGAATCATGGATAGCTCCAAGTATTTGTCTATTTTGGCAAAAAAAAAAAACTTCAAATATCTGCTAAGAAGCTGAAGAAGAAGAGGAACACCTATCAGCATGACAATGACACAAAGCATATATCAAAATTAACAAAGCAATGGCTTCATCAAAGGAGGATGAATGTTCTGGAATGGCCCAGCCAGAGCCCAGACCTTAATCCAATTCAGAATCTTTGGAGTGAACTAACAAGAGACGGCCTCGTAATCTGATGGATCGGGAAATTGTTTGCAAGAAGGAGTGGGCAAAAATTGCAGAGTCCTAATGTTCCAAAAGGTTAGACTCTTACCTAAAAAGACTGAGTGCTATAATAAAATCAAAAGGTGCTTCAATTTAATATTAGTTTAGAGGGTGTGAACATTAATACAACCAGGTTTTTCTAAGATTTTTTTCCCTTCTTCACTAAACAGTTTCTTATTTGTTTTCACCTTCTTTGTATAGATTGCAGTTTTGCAATAAAAGTGGAATCAGTTCTGACAGGATTTCTCTTGTTAACATTTTTTATCACACATAACCTGACATTTTGGCAGGGGTGTGTAGACTTTTTATATCCGCTCTAGATAGATAGATAGATAGATAGATAGATAGATAGATAGATAGATAGATAGATAGATTAGGTTCTAGAGTATCTCTGTCAGAAAATCAAGAACTTCTGTCGACATGGTATCACAATGAGGTTGGTTTGAATGCCTGCTTTCCACACCGTGATTCCATTCAGCTCCTTGACCTGTATCTCAGTGCCTCCTTGTGCAACTAGATCTTGGACTTCCTGACTGGCAGACCTCAGCACTTCTGGACTGGAAGACATAGCTCCTCTATGCTGATCCTGAACCACTGGCACCTCTCAGGACAATGGACCAGTTCCCTATTGTACAGTACTTTCTGTTAACTCATGGCTATATGGCCAGGTATATCACCAATACTATCATAAAATTTGCTGACGATTCCACCATCTTAGGCTTGATCACAGACAATGATGAGACAATCAACCAAGAGGAGATAAGGCTCCTGTCATGATGGTTTCAGGACAATAACCTCTCTCTAAATGTCAGCAAGACTAAGGAGAGGATCATTGACTTTAGGAAGCAGCAGGTAAATCACACCCCCATTTACTTTGGGTTATAGTGGGTTACCATCACTATTGATTTTAGGTGGACAGAAAACAAGAAGGTCCATCAGAGAGTGTCCCTTCTCAGACGTTTGAGGAAAGTCCAGATGTCTTCAGTGGACCTCACCAACTTTTAAAAATGTTTTGTAGTGTCTATCCTGACAGGCTGCATGGTGTACTGGTATGGCAGAAGTTAGGCTAAGGAACACAAGACATTGCAGAAGATGGTGAAAACAGTGCAGATAATCATTGGCATATGGATATCATCATGACAGTTGCAACATGAATCAAAAAGGACCCCAGTCACTCTACAAAAACATTTTTCTCCCTTCTTCCATTAGTCACTGTAGAACTATTAACAACCGAACTGTGAGATTTAAGAACAGGTAATAACGCTGCTCAACTGTCATTCGTGATAAACTGCCTGTAATCAGCCAGGTGATATTAAGTGCTACATCTTCTTTGGTTCTAATGTACGTAATGTGGAGTTTAGTATTATTTACTATCCTTGTTATCAATATTAGATTTTTGTTTGAGATGTTTATCTGAGCCTGATGTTTCATGTTGATTACTGTGTCTGCAAGTAACATTACTCAGGTAAGGATTTAATTGTACATGTGACAATAGAAAGACCTTGACTTTGAATGCATCAAACAGAAATGAGAGAAAACTGAAAACCTACAGGTAACAAAAGTGGCTTCAGTCAATCATTTAATTAATCCTTATTTTATATAGTGTCTTTAACTGCCAGCAGCACATAAGAAATCAAATAAGAACACCTAAATATCTCTCTTTAAAAGTTATAAACTGTCATTTCTGAATGGGAAAAATGTCCAGAATTTATTATTGTAAATATGTGGAAAAGCATGCATGAGAGCAATGAGCGTGTTTTTACACCTAAAGTTAAAGAGGTGTAAATGCCACAATCACATAAGACAACTGCGAGAAGCATTACCATTCATAAATTAGCAACAAAAGGAATTTAACTCTGATTATTAATGTGGAACAACTGAATAACTTACATTTTACATATTAATAACCCGATCCATCCTGATTTCCATAAGAAATGAGCAACGTTTGCTAGAAGAATAGGTTTTTTTTTCCAGAGAAGAGTGCAGATGGCACTTTGATTTTACTTTAACACCGCCTTAGGAAATAGGAGTGCGATCATCTGCAGGGTTTATCCTATGGTTGGGTAGCCATTCTCTATCCTGCTCTACTGTTGTAGCTTAATGAATCCCCCTTTCATTTTAGTAATAAAATGCCAAATCTGAAAATTAGAGCTGCATTTTTAATGTAATTCAAGCTTTGAATATCTCCTTTGACATTAGGTGCTTTGTAAACTGGCTTGTTATCAATTGATTTCACCCCCATGACCCTGATCTGGATTAAGCAACTTGAAAGAAGCCAAGAAATGCACCAACTGGTGTCCATACATCCATTAATAAACCCATTTAACCCAGTACAGGGTGCTTTTGAGGCAGCATCACACGCAAGACAGTGACTTTAGACAATGACTTTCATTTGCAGTAATTTTGAATGGCCCTTATTTTCACTTATAATAAGATATTTCTTTTACATCAGCATTATAGCTTTGAAGCTTTCCTTTTGTGATCTTTATGAAGTCTTTCAGTTCTGTCCACTTAGTAGCACTTCATTCTGAACTAAAATTTGAATAACATGCACCTGTATTCCCCAAGATATAATATAATATAATCTCTCTCTCTCTCTCTCTCTCTCTCTCTCTCTCTCTATATATATATATATATATATATATATATATATATATATATATATATATATATATATATATATATACACAGTGGTGTGAAAAACTATTTGCCCCTTCCTGATTTCTTATTCTTTTGCATGTTTGTCACACAAAATGTTTCTGATCATCAAACACATTTAACCATTAGTCAAATATAACACAAGTAAACACAAAATGCAGTTTTTAAATGATGGTTTTTATTATTTAGGGAGAAAAAAAATCCAAACCTACAAGGCCCTGTGTGAAAAAGTAATTGCCCCTTGTTAAAAACAACCTAACTGTGGTGTATCACACCTGAGTTCAATTTCCGTAGCCACCCCCAGGCCTGATTACTGCCACACCTGTTTCAATCAAGAAATCACTTCAATAATGGCTGCCTGACACAGAGAAGTAGACCAAAAGCACCTCAAAAGCTAGACATCATGCCAAGATCCAAAGAAATTCAGGAACAAATGAGAACAGAAGTAATTGAGATCTATCAGTCTGGTAAAGGTTATAAAGCCATTTCTAAAGCTTTGGGACTCCAGCGAACCACAGTGAGAGCCATTATCCACAAATGGCAAAAACATGGGACAGTGCTGAACCTTCCCAGGAGTGGCCGGCCAACCAAAATTACCCCAAGAGCGCAGAGACGACTCATCCGAGAGGTCACAAAGACCCCAGGACAACGTCTAAAGAACTGCAGGCCTCACTTGCCTCAATTAAGGTCAGTGTTCACGACTCCACCATAAGACAGAGACTGGGCAAAAACGGCCTGCATGGCAGATTTCCAAGACGCAAACCACTGTTAAGCAAAAAGAACATTAGGGCTTGTCTCAATTTTGCTAAGAAACATCTCAATGATTGCCAAGACTTTTGGGAAAATACCTTGTGGACTGATGAGACAAAAGTTGAACTTTTGGAAGGCAAATGTCCGTTACATCTGGCGTAATAGGAACACAGCATTTCAGAAAAAGAACATCATATCAACAGTAAAATATGGTGGTGGTAGTGTGATGGTCTGGGGTTGTTTTGCTGCTTCAGGACCTGGAAGGCTTGCTGTGATAGATGGAACCATGAATTCTACTGTCTACCAAAAAATCCTGAAGGAGAATGTCCGGCCATCTGTTCGTCAACTCAAGCTGAAGCGATCTTGGGTGCTGCAACAGGACAATGACCCAAAACACACCAGCAAATCCACCTCTGAATGGCTGAAGAAAAACAAAATGAAGACTTTGGAGTGGCCTAGTCAAAGTCCTGACCTGAATCCAATTGAGATGCTATGGCAAGACCTTAAAAAGGCGGTTCATGCTAGAAAACCCTCAAATAAAACTGAATTACGACAATTCTGCAAAGATGAGTGGGCCAAAATTCCTCCAGAGCGCTGTAAAAGACTCATTGCAAGTTATCATAAATGCTTGATTGCAGTTATTGCTGTTAAGGGTGGCCCAACCAGTTATTAGGTTCAGGGGGCAATTACTTTTTCACACAGGGCCATGTAGGTTTGGATTTTTTCTCCCTAAATAATAAAAACCATCATTTAAAAACTGCATTTTGTGTTTACTTGTGTTAAATTTGACTAATGGTTAAATGTGTTTGATGATCAGAAACATTTTGTTTGACAAACATGCAAAAGAATAAGAAATCAGGAAGGGGGAAAATAGTTTTTCACACCACTGTATAAATAAAATCCAACATCTGTTTGTCTGTCTGCTTTTCATGAGAGAACTACTTAACGGATTTAGATTGGTTTTGTTTCTGTAATTTGTTTGAGCATTCCGGTTGATTTTGCAACTTCTCTCATTGTGCTATGTATCATAGTTCGCTTGTGGTACTGACTTATTTGTGTGAATCTGAGAGACATGCTGAGGGGAGGGGGATGGAGCCCTCCTCGCTCACGTGCCAGTCTTGGGGCATTCCTTACCTTAGCTAGCGAACGAGAGAACAACTTAACAGATTTAGATCAGGTTTTTTTTCTATAATTTGCTTGAACATTCTGGTTGATTTTGCGACTTCTGACATCGCGCTAAGAATCATAGTCCACTTGTAGGAGTGATATAATCCGAGATCCGAGACAGAGGCTGCGGGCAGAGTGGAGGGGACAGCATGATGTCAGGAGTGGGGAGCCCGTCAGAACCTTCCTCACTGTCCTGCTTCACTAATTAAATGGGCAGAGCCATTGGGGATGCCTAGCATAATATAATCCATCCATCCATTATCCAACCCTCTATATCCTAACTACAGGATCACAGGGGTCTGCTGGAGCCAATCCCAGCCAACACAGGGCGCAAGGCAGGAAACAAACCCACCGTAGGTAAAATATAATATAATATAATATAATATAATATAATATAATATAATATACCAGTAACAGTGTACTACACGATAACGTGCAGTGAATACACTTGACTTGAGCATTCCTAGTTTTCATCCTCTTTCTCCGTACGTTTACCATTCATTTTCTCCGAGGTTGATGCGCTTGCTGCTTCCTGAACAGCTCTTCTTTTCTCCACCCTAGCGGCCCGCTGCTTCTTTTCCTTCTTCAGCATCTTTTTGCATTAAAACTGATTAAGTCAGTGTTTGTGTTGCAATTACTTAATACGTTTTTCACTTAAGCTGTGATGGCTAAGGTGGTAGGGATGAGAATGACTTCCGTATGCATGCACCACATGGCTGCTGCCGAGAGTTGATTCTACAATAAAATAAAAATTAAAAGAGGAATAACCTTGGAGGTCAATTATCACCCCAAAAGCGGATAGTAGATGTCACGTAGTATATGTGTACCAAATTTCAGGCCAATAGGTCAATCGGTTTGCGAGCTACAGGTGATTTAAAATCCTGGACAGACAAACGAACAGCCACGGTAGCGTATTATATAAGAAGAATATAATTCAGTATACAACCCCAAATCAGAAAAATCTGGGAAGGTAAGGAAAATGCACATAAAAAAGTAATTCTTAATTATACTTTTACTTATATTTCATTGCAGACAGTATGAACTCAAAATATTTCAGGTTTTGTCTTGTCACCTTCATTTCATTTGTTAATATACATCCATTCCTGCATTTCAGGCTTTCAACACATTTCAAAAAAAGTTGGGAGGGTAAAGCATTTACCTCTTTGTTATGTCACCATTACTTCTCACAACACTTACAAAATGCTTTGGCATTGAGGCTACCAAGCGATGAAGAGTTTCAGGTGTTATTTTGTCCCATTTTTTTTGCAAATATGTCTTAAGGTATGCAATAGTATGGGATTGTTGTTGCAATTTTTGTTTTAAAATTCTCCACACATTCTCTATTGGGGACAGTTCACTACTGCAGGCAGGCCAGTCCAGCACCCGTACCCTCTTCTTCTGCAGCTGCACCTTTGTAATACGTGCAGAATATGGTTTTGCATTGTCTTGTTGAAAAATGCATGGATTTCCCAGAAAAGACGTTGTCTTGAAGGCAGCATATGTTGCCCTAAAATTTGAATGTACTTTTCTGGTTTAATGCTGCCATCACAGAAGTATAAATGACCTTTTGCCACACATCCCATAACATGACACACCCCGGCTTTTGGACTTGTTGCTGATAACAGTCTGGATGGTTCTTTTCGTCTTTGCTCTGGAGCACACAGCGTCTATTTCTTCCAAAAAGATCTGGAAAACTGATTCATCTGACACACAATATACATTTTCTCTGTGTGATGGTCCACCCCAGATGCCTCTGAGTCCAGAGAAGTCGATGCTGCTTCTGGACATGGTTAACATAACACTTCATTTTTGCATAGTAAAGTCTGAAGCGTCATTTGTAAATGGAACTTTGTATTGTAATGCTTTACAAAGGTTTGCCAAAGTCATCAGGCCTTGCCCATGTGGTTCTATCAGCTATTGACGAGTGACAGTTCTTGATACAGTTCTGTCTGAAGGACCAGAGATCACAGGTGTTCATCTTAGGCTTGCACCCTTGCCCATTTACACATTAAAATTCCTCCAGATTCCTTGAATCATTTAATGATATTATGGACTGTGGAGGAAGAAATATGCATAGCCCTTCCAATCTTTCTCGGAGGATAAAAGTTTTTAAACATTTCAGTAATTGTCTTGCACATTTGTTGACAAACTGGAGATCCTCTACCCATTTTTGCTCCTCAAAGACTCAACCTTTCGTGGATATGGTCTTTGTATCAAATTATGATTACAACTATTTTACCTCATTACTGGTCCTAACTTTGTTGGAATGTGTCGCAGGCCTGAAATGCAGGAAAGGATATTTATTAAAAATGAAATAAAGTTAACCAGACAAAACATGCAATATCCTGGGTTTATACCATCTGCAATGAAAATAAAAATAAAAGTAAATTTAAGAATCACTGAATTTTTCTTTTATTTTCATTTTCCATACCTTCCCAGATTTTTCTGATTTGGGGTTTTAATATAATCTATATATATAATTCACTAAGGGCATGCAAGACACTTGAGCGCAAGCAATACACTGAGGGCACGCAAGACAGTGAGTGCAAGCAAGACAGAGCCCCGCCCGCCTACTCTAAGACCATGGGATACGCTCGACAGGGCCCGCCCGCCAACTCTAACCCTCCTACCGCGTCATGGAATACGCACAACAGAGCCACGCACACCAACTGTAACCGTCCTCCCGAGTCCAGCGTCGCTTTTGAGGCACGCAACAATTTACCAAACACAGCCTCAGTTGCCTTGTCTGTGCAAAAGTGCACAGGCACCTCTGAGCCACGTTGACTTTACACTGCATACAAGACAGAGAGCCACGATGGCCAACTCACAGAGCCCCGCCTGCCAACTCTAACTAAGGGCAAGCAAGACAGAGAGCGCACACAAGACAGAGAGCCACACCTGCCAACTCACAGAGCCCCGCCCACCAACTCTAAGACTATGGGATACATACGACAGAGCCCCGCCCACCATCACTAATCCTACTTCCGCGTCCACCGTCACTCTCAATCAAACAGCAATAATTAGCAAACAAACAAAGATAACTGGTAGTAACCGTGCAAAATTCACAATTGGTATGCCAGTTTTGAGAGTAGTTTTAAAATGTGTTATTGAATCGAGTTAATGTATATGAGAGAAAAGAGAATTCCCGAGTTGAGGAGCACAATTGGCGCTTTTCCACTGCATAGTACGGCACAGCACGGTTCAGGACAGCTCACCTTGGTTTGGCTCAGTTCGGCTCGGTTTGCGTTTCGACTGCAGTTTAGTACCACTTTAGAGTGGGCGGGATTATTCACGTGGCGTTATAGTTGCGCCGCCTCTACAGCCGTGTTCGCTGGTCTAGCTCCGTAGATTGCGTCCATTTGGTCGAAACACTTCCACGAGCGCCTGTTTGAACCACTCCGGCTGTTGTGGTCCTTTATACTCCTGTAGTCGCTCTTCATTTTTTTTAACTTGTCCCTACACTGTTTGTAAGTCCGATGGTAGCCGTGTGCGCCCATGAGCTTAGCGACCTCCTGAAAAACTTTTTTATTCCGCGTCGCCCCATCCAGCTCTCGCTGAATCCGCTCCTCGGCTACCAACGAGAGGAACGTCTGTACTTCCTCAATAGACCACGAAACAGCCATTTTTGGTTAAAACAAAATGGTGTGTCCGAACCTTCGCTGGCTGTACTAAAAATCTAGCGGGTCTGTTGTGTCTCGTGTCACAAGTTCAGTGACGCAGTAATGACGATTTTCTCCGGCCAATCAGTGACCAGCAGAGTTTACACGTCACGTTTTGGTAACGGTTCGGCGCTTGGAACCTCGGCTGAGGTGGTACTAAAAAAGGACCAGGTACCAGGTACTAGGTACTGTTCCCAGTGGAAAACCCCCCAAAAGTGAGCTGAACTGAACCGTGTCGTGCCGTACTATGCAGTGGAAAAGCGCCAAATGAGAGACGCTCGAGGTCCCATAGCACAGAGTTTGATGTGTGGTACAGAAAGTACAGCTGCAGATGAGAATCAGAGTGAGCGAGACGAGTGTCAGTCTGTAGGAGATCAGTGAGGTTGTGGAGAGCTTTAAATGTTAAGAGCGGTATTTAGTATTGTGTTCAGTAGTGAACAGGGAGCCAGTGAATTTGAGAGAGAACAGGTGTGATATGTTCAGTGGATTTAGAACGGCAGGTTATTATCCTGGCAGCAGAGTTTTGAATAAATTGTAAGCGATGGATACGTTTTTGTGGGATGACAGATAGAATACCATTACAGTAATCTATACATGAAGTGACTCTGGCATCAACCAATACTTTAGTACTGTGTTGCGCAAGAACAGTCTAGAATAATTAGAACAGTCTAGTAATTATTATCATTATTTAATAATTGCCATTATTAATGTATAAATGGATATAAATAATTGCATGTAAACGATTCGCCAAAATCTGTTGTATGTAAACGATACTGTTTAAAAGCGTTATTGTTTTTCATCAGAAAACCGGTTTCCATGTCTACCTGTATTAGTTTAAATGGCACTTTTACCACTCGCAATAGGGCGGACACGCTGACTTATCGTGTCGACTGGGCAACACAGTAAATGCGGCGTCTATCTATATATGTCTGTTTTCCGTAGCCTGCTACAGGAAGGTACTCTCTCGACCATTGGCATTGGTTTCGTTCCTTGCTATTTTCGTTATACTGCGACGGTGGTTTCCTAAGCCTTTGTTATACTGAATTCCTTTCTCACTGTTTTCCGTTCCTATTCTTACACGCGCCGTATGGTGCAGGGCTTCGCTAATATAATATAATATAATATAATATAATATAATATAATATAATATAATATAATATAATATAATATAATACACTACCGTGGCAGTCTGTTTGTCTATCCAGGATTTTAAATCACCTGTAGCTTGCAAACCGTTGACCTGAAATTTGGTACACATATACTACGTGATGTATGCTATGCACTTTAGGGGGGATTATTGACCTCCAAGATTATTCCTCTTTTTATTTTTATGTTATTGTAGAATAAACTGTTGGCTATGCAGCACATGCTTACTAAGTAATTGTAACACAAAAACGGACTTAATCAGTTTTAACACGAAAAGATGCCGACAAAAGAAGAGAAGAAGTGGGCCACTAGTGTGGAGGAAAGAAGAGCTGCTCAGGAAGCAGCAAGCGCATCAACCTCTGAGCAAACGAATGGTAAATATACAGAGAAAGAGGATGAAAACTAGGAATGCTGAATTCAAGTGTATTCAGTGCACGTTATCGTGTAGTGCGCCGTTACTGGTATAATATAAATAAAGATACTGCATAGTGTGGCTGGGCTCCTTCTCTGAGATGCAACGATTTGAGCATACAGTAAGGATGACTGCACACTGGAATTGGATTAATCATATTTAATAATGAATAAATTAACAACATAATATAATATAATACAATTTAATGAGGTTAATGCTCTGTTTTGTTAGACCAACTTTCAGTGATGCTGTTAGGAGCTCAGCGATATAGGGAGACCTGAGTCAACTGATTTTCTGGATCAAGGAGAACAATTGAGGTTATTTGGGCATGTGGTGTGGATGACTGCACACTGATATAAATGAATGAATAAAATGTATAATACAATTATTATATTTATTTATGCTAGCAGCCATATCACCTGTACTTCAAAATGGATTATCTATCTGAGTTAGGCATGTTTGGGCCTGGCCAGTACTTGGATGGGACACCAACCAGAGAAGCTTGGGTTGCTGCGGAAACAGCTATTGGTGAGGCTATTGGGGTGACAGACTACAAAAAGGGTCATTATGAAATGAAGGTATTTATTCTGCAAAAGAAAAAAATATCCAACGCTCAAAATAGGAACAAAAATAGAGTTGCCTAAAAGGCAATCCTTAGCTAACATGTTCCAATTAGTGATCCAAAATTCATAAACTACAAAAACAGCATTAAACTATCAAAATATAGTTAATCCAATAACTGAACAATACTTAACAACTCCAGCAGACTTCAGTGTGTTATTGACCAGAGCTTCCTCCACTCAGACTTAAATAGCCAGAGGGAGGGCCCAGGAGTGGCGTGTCAGAGTGGCCCCACCTCTTAGAGCAGCGTTTCTCAATCTTTAAGTATTTGCGACCCGAGTTTTCAGAACAGTTTTAATCGTGCCCCCCTAAGGTTTTTTTGAAAGGAGCCCACTAATACCAATTTGTTCTTTTTTAATTAAAGATCTATCATAGATGCATATTTTATTATACCTACTTAACTTTTATTGACATGTATCTAACAATATATTTATTTTTCTAGTATCAGAATCTAGTATAAGTTCATTTGTTTTGGTTTCAATAGATGTATTTTTCATATTTTCGATTCTTGTTTTCTTTTTTTCACATCTTCACGCCCCCCTTTTTGTTACTTCGTGCCACCCTAGGGGGTCCCGCCCCACAGTTTGAGAACCACTGTCTTAGGGTACCACCCACAAAACACAAGGAACATAGGAGAACACAGATTTACACTAACAGAAACATTATAGTGATGAATTAAATAATTTAACAAAACAAAGAAAATCATTTTATTTTAAAGGAAACAAAAATCAGAAATAACATAACAAATGCAGGTTGGGTGATTGGTGATGCTAAGTTAGCCCTAGAGTATATATATATATATATATATATATATATATATATATATATATATATATATATATATATATATATATATATATAAAAGAATAAAACACAGAAGACAGCGTAAAGTGTTGGGGTTTCCGGCCCCGTATACTGTAACAGAAAACAAGGTCAATAATACAAACAAAAATCTTGTTCATACGCGCGACGCCTTCACATGCGCCGGCGGCCATTTTTATATAGGAGGAGCGGAAGTGGAGGAATGCTGGGAAGGAGGCGTGAGGGATGGCGGGATTCGTGACGTCAGGGAAGATGGCGGAGGAAGGGCGGAAGTGGACGTGGTGCGGTCAGGTTATGATGGCGGAGCGTCTTTTTCCTGAAAGAGAGCAGAAAGGTTAGTACCCGCCATTCCCTACCGACAAACGTCCTTGAAGCAATTTCGGTCCGCCAGCGCCTCCTACTCGCATGCGTGACCGACCCCTCAGCCCAAGACCGTCCGGTCGGGCGGACCTAACCGAGAGGTCGTGGACGCGAGAGAGGGCATCGGCGTTGGCCTGAAGGCCGCCACGGCGATAAGTGACCGCGAACTTATAGGGCTGCAAGTCCAGGAACCACCTGGTGACCCGCGGATTCGACTCTTTGTGAAGGGACATCCACTGAAGCGCAGCGTGGTCAGTCACTAGAGTGAATTCGCGGCCCAACAGGTAATACCGGAGATAAGTCACGGCCCACTTAATAGCCAGGGCCTCCCTCTCCACCGCCGTGTACCTGGTCTCTCGGTCCAACAATTTCCGGCTTAGGTACATTACGGGGTGTTCAACACCATCAACGCTTTGGCTCAACACGGCGCCAAGGCCTGTGTCCGAAGCGTCGGTCTGGAGGACAAAGGGTAGTCCAAAATCTGGGGTCCGCAATACAGGTGCTGACGTAAGGGCCTGTTTCAGGTCACTAAATGCGTGTTCTGCTTTGTCGTTCCATACCACATGCAGGGGAGCGCCCTTCTTTGTCAAGCTAGTCAAGGGTGCTGCCCTTTCGGAGAAACGGGGCACGAACCGGCGGTAGTACCCGCTAGCCCCACAAAAGCCTGCACCTGTCTCTTGGTATTCGGACGGGGCCATTCCAGGATGTCTTTGACTTTGGAACATTGGGGTCTCACCTGTCCTCGTCCCACAAGGTAGCCTAAATACTTGGCCTCCTTTAAGCCAAAAAAACATTTACGGGGGTTAATGCGGAGGCGGCTTTAGCCAGTGTCGCGAGGACGGCAGAGAGCTGCAATAGATGCTCCTCCCAGGTGCCGGAATAGATGACGACGTCATCCAGGTAGGCGGCACTATAGGACTGGTGGGGCTTCAGCACTCTATCCACCAGATGTTGAAAGGTCGCAGGGGCCCCGTGCAGCCCAAATGGGAGAACCTTGTATTGCCAATGTCCACTAGGGGTGCTAAAGGCAGTTTTTTCTTTTGCAGATGCCGTTAAGGGAATTTGCCAATACCCTTTTGTCATATCAAGAGTAGTCAGATATCGAGCCGCACCCAGCCGCTCGAGGAGGTCGTCAATGCGGGGCAATGGGTAGGCATCGAACTTGGAGACCTGGTTTAGACGTCTGAAGTCATTACAGAATCTCCAGGACCCATCCGGCTTAGGAACGAGGACAATCGGACTGGACCAGGGGCTGTGGCTTTCCTCGATGATGTCCGAGTCCAGCATCCGCTGTACCTCCAGTTCCACCTCGGCGCGTTTTGCCTCCGGGAGTCTATAGGGCCTCTCCCGGACGACTACTCCGGGTTCCGTGACTATATCGTGGGCAATCAGCGTGGTCCGGCCTGGCGACTCGCTCACCACTTCGGGGATGGCGTAGATGGCCTGGGCAATCTCCCGCCGTTGTACGGGCGTTAGCTCGTCGCCGAGGTTAAGGGCAACCGTGCTAGCGAATAGGGAGAGGGATCTATGTGTTTCGGGAGTCTCCTCCCTGTCCCTCCATGGCTTTAACAAATTAACGTGATAGATCCTCTCGCTCGGTCGACGATTAGGTTGCTTGACTAAATAGTCGACGAGCCCCTTTCTCTCCTTAACCTCGTAGGGCCCCAGCCAGTGAGCTAGTAACTTGGAGTGGGAGGTGGGAACGAGTACCATCACTCGATCCCACGGGTGGAACTCCCGGAGGACAGAGTTGCGGTTGTAACACCGGGCCTGCGCTGCCTGCGCACGAGTCACGTGCTCTTTGAGGAGAGGCCTGATTTTGGCCTGATTTTGGTGAGCCTGTCGCGCAATTGCGCTACATACTCCAATATATTAGAGGAGGGAAGGGCCTCAGCCTCCCAGCCTTCTTTTAGGATGTCCAACAGTCTCCGGGGTTGTCGCCCATATAACAGTTCAAAAGGGGAGAAGCCCATAGAGGCCTGGGGCACCTCCCGGTAGGCAAAGAGCACGAGCGGGAGGAGTTGGTCCCAATTCCTGCCATCAGCGCTGACTACCTTGCGAAGCATCTGTTTAAGCGTCTGGTTAAAACGTTCTACCAGACCGTCTGTTTGGGGGTGGTAGACAGACGTCTTCAGGTGCTTTATTCTCAGTAATCTGGCAACCTCCCTGAACGTATCTGAAGTGAAGGGAGTACCCTGGTCCGTGAGGACTTCTTTAGGGATACCCACTAGTTCCCGTGCGATGTTTTTGGTAGTAGCGGAGCGCAGGGGAACCGCCTCTGGGTATCGGGTTGCATAATCAACCATGACCAATATATACTTATGGCCACGGTTGGAGGGCTCCAGAGGTCCTACTAAGTCGACCCCTATCCGGTCAAAGGGAACTTCTATCAGGGGTATCGGGGCGAGAGGAGCACGGTCCCTCCTAGGAATCTGGCGAATCTGGCAGTCCGGACAGGACTGACAGAAGCGCCGGACCTCCTCGTTGATCCCGGGCCAGTAAAAGTGGAGCTTGATCCTCTCCAGTGTTTTCTCGGCCCCGAGGTGGGCGCCTAAGAGGTGTGCGTGTGCTAGCTCACATACCTCCCGCCGGAAGGTACGCGGAACTAGCAGCAGCTTCCGCACCTCGCCCTCGTGAGTTGCCACCCGATACAACTGATCATTTTCCAGGACAAAGAAGGGGCCACGTGGCATGGAACCATCCGCTTGTGAGCTGTCTGGCAGAACAATCGCATTCCTGGCAAACCGCAGGGAATCGTCATTCCATTGTTCTCTCTTAAACGAGGCGGGCGTGGAGCGAAACTGGTGGTCCAGGCCAGTCAGGGGATCTAATGAAAGGTCGGGGGGATGTGCTCCTTGGCCCGTCCCTTCGCCGGTGGGAGGTCCCGGCTCAGAGCGCGTTGCCTGAGAGACCACCCCCCTTGTGCCTGCGCCATTGTGGCTTGCCTCAGTGCATGGCGTGGAGACCGCGGGAAGGGTGGCTTGTCCCTCCATAGCCAGACCCAGTGAGGCCCCAGGAGCGGTGCGTGCCTTACCGCTTTTTCTTTGTGACCAGTCTTGTCCCAGGATCACTGGAAAGGGGTTCGGGCAACACCGCGACCAGCAGTTTGGACAATTCCCCCCTCCAGGAAAGATAGCATGCTGCGGAACGGTAAGCCCTGGTCTCTCCGTGTACACAAGTGACCCGTACATGTTTGTTTAGCCACTGTCGCGGTAAGACATAGCGGCGGCGACAATAGTTATGTTGCTGCGGTCGAAGAGCCACCACCGAGTGCCCGTTTACTAACACCACTCCCGTGTTCGGACTTGCTAAGGGGTGCGGCGGAGTACAGTACCTTTCGGCCGAGGTCCAGGTGCAGTCCATCGGCTCCATGGGGGTGTTCAGCGGGCAGGTTGGTAGCAGGTGGCCGGTCTCCCCACACTTGCCGAACCTGCTGGGCGAGGGAGCCGGGCAGTGCGTTGACCAGGCCCTCACAGGCCACCTGCTCAACGACCTTCCGGGCTTGGGGGCGTAATGCCGTAGCGTGCCAGGATCTCCTGTTTCAGGAGCTTATAGTCCATGACCTCCTCCTCAGGAGGTCATAATAGGCTTGCTGCGGGCCCTTTAGGTAGGGCGCCAGAAGGGACGCCCACTCGGACCACTGCCACTCGTTCCGGGTGGCCGTCCTCTCAAAGATCCCCAAATAGGACTCAATGTCGTCCGCCTCCGTCATCGGTACAAGGGACGGAGGTTTCGGACGAGGTGGATCGGCCCTTACCCTCTCGGCATCCGCGAGTTTCGCCTTCGCGGCCTCCAGCTCCCGGGTAGTGGTGGCCTGTGCTTGCTGCAGGGACTGGATCTGGGCGTTCATGCCCTGTAGCACGGTGTTGAGGTCCTGCCTTTCAGTCATTACGTTTTCTTCGGTGCAGTATCCTGCCGACTACGCCACTGTAAAGAATAAAACACAGAAGACAGCGTAAAGTGTTGGGGTTTCCGGCCCCGTATACTGTAACAGAAAACAAGGTCAATAATACAAACAAAAATCTTGTTCATACGCGCGACGCCTTCACATGCGCCGGCGGCCATTTTTATATAGGAGGAGCCGGAAGTGGAGGAATGCTGGGAAGGAGGTGTGAGGGATGACGGGACTCGTGACGTCAGGGAAGATGGCGGAGGAAGGCGGAAGTGGGCGTTGGTGCGGTCAGGTTATGATGGCGGGCGTTTTTTTCCTGAAAGAGGAGCAGAAAGGTTAGTACCCTGCCATTCCCTACCGACAAACGTCCTTCGAAGCAATTTCGGGTCCGCCTGCGGCCTCCTACTCGCGCATGCGTGACAATATATATACTGTATGTGTGCATGTGTTTATCTTCAGACAGACTGACCAATATCCAGAGATTGTTCCTGCCTTGCTCACTATGCTTGCTGGGATAGGTTACAGCTTCCCCATGAATCTGCTCAGGATAAAGTGGATTTGGAAGATGGATTGATGGGTGGATGGATGAATGGAAACTTAACATGAAAAGCATTAAATACATCAAAAATAAACTAAACCAGGGCAATAACATTATAACATTATTCAAAGTTATTCTCTGTTTTTACATGCATTTTATTACTCTTTAATTTAATATTGTTTTTTTTTTTGTATCAGTATACTGCTGCTGGATTATGTGAATTTCCCCTTGGGATTAATAAAGTATCTATCTATCTATCTATCTATCTATCTATCTATCTATCCCTGCCTGAGCCATAAAAATGAGTAGACACTGCAATGAAGTGGTGTTCACAGGCCCTCCACAACCCCAGACTGGATTAAGTGGGTTTACTAGAGTACATTATAATAAAATACAGTATAATATTGGGTGACACTGTAGTGCAGCTGCTTCAAGGATCCAGCATCCATATATTTCATTAAATCCATCCATTTTCCATGCCCACTTTTCCAAAGCAGGAGCCTCACTCAGTAATCCCTGGATAAGGCACCAGCCAATCACAGGGTGAACTCACTGCTCCCTTCCAAGTCTGTCAGTTTAGAATCCTCAATCCACTTAACCAGCATGTTTTTGGACTGTGGGAGGAGGACCTCTATGCAGACATAGGGAGAACATGTATCCTTGTTGGAATGCGTAGTGCTACCATTCTGCCACTATATAATGTGACATGTTTTATTATTATTTTATTAAGAAAACATAAATGGCACAATATTCACAAATACCTTCATAAATAATAGACTAACAAAGTGGCTCCCAAACTCATTCAGGGATACCCCTTGTGGCTGCAGGTTTTTGTTCCAACCAGCTCTTGTCTGGACTCCTAGCCCAATTGAGTGAGCTGTTATTTCCCAGTTTCTGAGTTTTGAGGTCAATGTAGAAATCATTGGACAAAGCTAAGTTAGGTATTTTTTTAATTAAAATGCAGTTATATTGGGATAATGTCTTTTTTTATTTTTAAGAGTATTTTCACTTCTGCTTTTCCAGGCGTTCTGTTAATTTAATCCATTGTTTACTAATTAGTGGGTCTGATGCTGATATAGTTGCATCCTTTCATCATTCAGTGTTCTTTGTCTGGGTGTCTGCTGTGCTTGTTTTAAATTGTCATTATTAGAAGATGATGAAGTGAACAAACTACATAGAAAAAGGGCAAAATAATCAGAAAGCAACAAAAAAATGAGTTAGGCATTTAAAGCCATAACAGAATCTATATATATAATTCACTAAGGCAAGACAACCATGGAAAGCACGCTGGAAGGGGCGTGGATTCACTAAGCCGCCGACAAGTGAGACACCTATGGCACACACAGGAAGGAGCCACGCCCACCAACTCCAAGACCATTGGATACGACGACAACTCGCAGGGCCACGCCCATCAACTCAGACGTGAACACAGAAAAAATGGCATCATTTATATTCGTCTGTCGTAGAGGCCACATGCAGTACAGGTCAAGTTAATGTCAAGTGCATGTAATGCACCTCTGAGCTACGTTGACTGTTCATAGAGGCATGTTTCTCGCGGAGGTCAATCGCCATATGCATTGTGTGAAACGGTTTGCGAGGGGTATCCCATGGGATCCTTAAAACAATCCTTTGCAACTGAGGTTAAAGCACAATGAAGTAAGCAGTCTTTAAAAACCGACTCTTCAGTTACGACGCACGACCGCGTGCACCATAGCAAACTGTTTTACACGCTACGTACAGCTATTCGCATCCGCGACAAACACGCGTCTTCTTAGATGCTCCTGCAGGAACATGGAAAACGTTTTCCTGCCCACCAACTCTTCTTTTTCACCGGCCGGCGTCTACCCTCGCTCTCTAGGCATTCACACTGCCTGCCCATTTGCCTGGACGCAAAAACTCACCGACCACCCAGTTAGTCCCTTTCATTTGTGGTAAGAGTCCACATGCACGTCTGAGCCACACGGCATTTGCTATCCCGCGGGTTCACTATTGTGTTGTATTTTGCTCTCTCCAGAGTTCCATCTTTTCATTTACTTACTGTTGTATTCTCACACCAACCTGTTTTAGACAACCGTGTCTTTCCAGAAGTGTTTAGTATTCAATAAATAATTATGCACGAGATTGACCGTGTGTCTAGCGCAGAGAGGGGTGGGTAAGCCGTTGAACCCCAGTCGGGCTGCAAGCTGTGGAATTCCCACTAAGTGCGACTCATACGCTCCCACTCATTACGTCCCAACTGTTTGTACGCACCCCCCTCCTACCGTGGTCGGGTATCTTGGTGGATTATATATAGAAAAGCAGCCAAAACCGAGGGGTATCGCATGGGGTTCTTAAAACATTCCTTTACAACTGAGGTTAAAACACAATGAAGTAAGCAGTCTTTAAAAGCCGAGTTTTCGGTTACGACGCACGACCGCGTGCACCATAGCAAACTGTTTTACACGCTACATACAGCAATTCACATCCGCGACAAACATGCGTCTTCTTAGATGCTCCTACACTTTGTTCACACCGCCCTCCCACCTCGCTACTACCGTGGTCGGGTGTCTTGGTGGATTATATATAGAGAGGCAGCCAAAACCGCACAGAGCAATGAAAAGTCTAGAGTTCCATCTTTTCATTCACTTTCTGTTGTATCCTCAAACCCTCCCTTTTTAGACAACTGTGTCTTTCCAGAAGTGTTTGTGGACACTTTTTCTATGGTGTCGTTTCTTGTGACTGAAGACAGAGAGATATAATTAAAGTTAGTAAAAATCTTTTATTGATACACACCAGGCAAAGGTAAAATGACAGAGAAGCACAGTCCTAGGACACCGCCCTTCATCTGCCCCGAGGGGTCGGTGTCCCAAATTTTTATAGGGCTTTTGTCTTATGACTTTAGTTACACGAGTATTTCAAAATATTAGCCTGAATCAGCACTAACAGAAATCTACAGGTGGAATACATCTGTTAGTTTCCTTAGTTTGGGGCTCGATGAGTCCACACTTGTGGTTTTTTGTGTAGTAACCTTAAAACAAGAAGTAGCACTTAGCACGCATACTTTGGGCATGCAGGGTCTTCATGACCCTTGTCACGTACACCATGGGCAAGCAGGGTCTGCATGGCTCTTGTCACCTACACCAGATTGATCAAGCTGTTTTGTATTTTTCCACATGTTCAACCATCAATAAATAATTATGCGGTGTTTGTTATCCCGCGGGTTCACTATTGTGTTGTATTTTGCTCTCCCCAGAGTTCCATCTTTTCATTCACTTACTGTTGTATTCTCACACCAACCCGTTTTAGACAACCGTGTCTTTCCAGAAGTGTTTAGCATTCAATAAATAATTATGCATGAGATTGAGCGTGTGTCTACCTGGCGTGGGTAAGCCGTTGAACCCCATTCGGACTGCAAACCGTGGAATTCCCACTAAGTGCGACCCTTTGTACACACCCCGCTCCCACCTCGCTACTACCGTGATCGGGTGTCTTGGTGGATTATATATAGAAAAGCAGCCAAAACCGCACAGAGCAATGAAAAGTCTACGTGAGTCACAGGTGCATCTGGACTGTGTAAAGACGACGACTCAAGTGACGAGTTGGAGGTGGGCACATGAGCGGGCAGTGCATACTGAACGAGAAATCAGCAGACTAGCATGACGGAGGGAGCGGAATGGACGTCCTTCTCCTCTCCTCCCGTTCCACACTCCGCGCCGGGCACCTCCATCCCTCTGTCTGGCAGGAGAAGGCGCGAGGACGGTCCGCCAGTTTTCAGTCACGGACGATTGTGTGTTGGTTCGTTCCGTGCATTGTTACAGTGTTGCTTTTCTTGCTGATTTATTACATTACCGATTTTTCAAATGTTAATTTTCTCCCTGTGCTTAAAAATCATTAAAAAACTGGCCTGATTATGCGGCGTATGGTAGGCCGCAGGTTGGCTAGTCAGAAATAGTTCCAAATGGCTGATAAATGTAAAAATCCTACTGCTGTGTTTTTCTAAATGCAAAATAAAAAGAAAAAAGACCAGCTAATTAAACAATATTCATTATTATAACTGATTGTGAATCTGACTGAAATGAAAACCTGCATCCACAGTGTGTCCCCAGGACTGAGTTTGGGAACAACTGGACAAGCAGGATAGCACTAATGAAAAACACAGAGAAGCTGAGACACATGGGATAAATCACCAGATAGTGTGGCAGAAAGTAGAACTCTAAGGGCCATCAAATCTCCACTTGCTGTTCTTTTGCAGATATTAGGTGTAAGGGTTAGCAAGCCTGCGGTGGGCTGGCGCCCTGCCCGGGGTTTGTTTCCTGCCTTGCGCCCTGTGTTGGCTGGGATTGGCTCCAGCAGACCCCCGTGACCCTGTAGTTAGGATATAGCGGGTTGGATAATGGATGGGTTAGCAAACTTTGTTGAGCTGAATGTCCTCTTCTCATCCAAATTATTTTAATGTTCTAATGGTGGTGTGGATCTTTTGACTGCTTGATGCCTACTGTATGTGCACTTTATATCACTTATTAAAAAAAAAAAACGTGCAACAATAGCTGTACATGCCTTAAAATAAATGAGCCTGATATTAGTGTGCTGTTTGATTTTTTTTTGTATTATCCATTTAAATTTTTTGGAGCTTTTGGTGCTTTCTGATGTATACTCTTTGAACAGCTCTGCCGCTTAGAAGTTCAACCCTTGATATTTAGTGCATCTTAATTTGATAAAAATGGCTTTGCCTTCAGAATATAATGTTCTTCCCATTACCGTTGTGTGCGTATTATTAGATAAACTTTGACACACATGAGGGTAAATTAGCTCTAAATTTGACACTAATTAATCTAAAGCCACTAGGATCCTTATTTGAAAGTCTTGCAGTCATTTACATGTTTTGAAGTCCTTTCAAAAGCATTCGGGGACTTTATAATGACAGATTGCTTTTATTTACATTTATTACACCACACACGTAAAAAAATAAAATAATAATAACAACAACAAAGCTTCTTGCCATTACTATGCACGCTTTGAGCCAGGTTTCCGATAATGACTTGCCATCTGTGTCATATTAGATCAGAGCTCCTGCTTTTGCGGTTGTTTCACTGTACTGGAGGCAACTTCAGTTTGTTTTTTTGTGGTTGTAATTGTACACTGCTTGAGTGGGCTGTGCTGAAGTATGCATAGTTAAAAATGACATGGATAACCTAGGTTTTAACGTGGATCAGACACCAGTGGCTCACCTGATGTACCCTGGAGTGTCCTATGTTCCTTACATCCCACTTCCCCGACCCGGGTTGTCCCATTCCCATGGGCTGCATGTTTTACTCACATGAGCAATCGTATCCTCGGTTGACCTGCATAATTCGTCTTGTCTGATTTTATTTTGTCATTCCCTTACTCAAGCAGCTCTTGCCGAATCTGCTAATTTTGCCATCTGCATGGCCAAAGCCAGGAATGTCAGCCACTGATGAATGTTGTGGGACTTAATCACCGAGCAAAAGCTGTTAGAGTGAAATGACTTATGGTGAGATCTGACTGAACAAAATAGAGGCGACATAGCACTCTTAGTGGCCTACTGATGCTCTGGTTAAACCTGTCCATGTCACAATTAGTAGGGGAGACAGAAGGCAGCAGGCAGCTATCCCAGGGCTGCTGTCCAGGGATATGAAATGACACGGCCTCTTATTGGATCTAATGAGGAAAAATGAGATCAGCCATGTGGCACTGGCATGTCCATCACGTCATCAGGCTGGCAATCGTGACTTCAGCTGCATGTTTATCTCACTTTTGTGTTCAAATCAAATGTTTTTTGGCACACGCAAATTGTACATATAGTATAGTGTATAGTAGAGAAAAGCCAAGCAAAATGACACCTTTTATTGGCTAACTAAAAAGATTACAATATGCAAGCTTTCGAGGCAACTTCAGGCAAAGATGTAATCAATATAGTGTATAGTGAAATGCTCAGCTGTTCAACTCAAACGGCTGTGCTTTTAAGAAGAATATAAAAGGATAATAACAATAATACATGACTTAATAATTGTCAAGAATCATGAATAGAATTTGAAATATGTAATAAATAGTAACTAAAATAATATAATAACTCAATGTAAGAGAGTTTTTAGTGTTTAGGTATTATTTGTTTCAGTGTTTTCAGTTATTTGTGTATTTTAAGTCCTAAAACAAGAAAAGCACACATGTGCTGATTTGTCCCACTGCCTTTTTTTCTAGAATTGCCAACTTGAAACAAAATTATGAAATTACAAATTTGAGAACATATGAAAAATGTCAGATATTTTACAAATATCAGAGAAAAAATTCTTTCACAAGTATAGCTTATGGTCATAGGGTATGAAAATTCTACAGGAGAAATGTTGGGGCGCCAACCCAGCATTTGCTTCAAGGTCTTTGGTTAACAAATATAAACAGAAAATGACCCTCAATGGCATGGTTTACACACATAAAACAAAGGTAGCCTCCCTTGTGTTCTCAAAATCAGTTTGTTTCCTTGGCTCTGTTTTGCAGGCTACAAGTCCAGAAAAAGTCATCACTTTCTAGCTGGCTTGGCATTTATTGGCCGGCGACCAGAAGGGGCGGAGTCAGTTTCCCTCACTGGGTTCAGTTACAGACCTCCGCAGCTCTGCGATTCAGTAGCTCTGTTGGACAGCCAGGTTTTTGTCACCTGGTTTAGTCAAGTTGAGTCAGATAACCGTCCCCCAGCCCTAAATCTTAACCATAGTGTAACCAGTCATATCACTGACATATAATGTAAGGCGACAACCTCCTCAACAGAGTGGTGCTCTGGAGGTCTGCAGCTAGACTCTTTTGGTCTCTTTGATTATCTTTTTAATAAATATATTTGTTGAAATTTTATTTTCTATTTTATAACTGTAACTTTTATTTAGTAAAATCTATTGCCCCATGAAGATTGCTTTCCATTTAGTTTTCTTCTTCTTCACTTATCTGCCATAAGGCTGTCCTTTGATCGTCATTTTCTACATTGGACTCTGTCTTCTCCTTTTCTTTTTCCTTTCTTGGTGTGATTTACCCTCCTTTAGGTAATATGTCTTGCCTTGGCCTTCCTCTTGATTTCTTTCCCTCCAGTTTACCCTCCAGCACTATTGCCTTCTTCTCACTGTTTCAAGCATTTCCATTTAGTTATTAACGTCAATATGTATTAAATAAATAATTAATTAATTAATTGCCTGTACTCAGTATGGAAGATTTTATGCTTTGCTGCAAACAGCCCCGGATTAACCATTAAGCTAAATAAGCATGTGCTTAGGGTATCAAAGAAAGGGGCACCAAGAAAAGTGGGGCACTGCACAGTTTTTCTATATCTATCTATCTATCTATCTATCTATCTATCTATCTATCTATCTATCTATCTATCTATCTATCTATCTATCTATCTATATATTATATAGTGCCTTCTCTATCTATCTATCTATCTATCTATTATATAGTGCCTTTCATATCTATCTATCTATCTATCTATCTATCTATCTATCTATCTATCTATCTATCTATCTATCTATCTATCTATCTATCTATCTATCTATCTATCTATCTATCTATCTATCTATCTATCTATCTATCTATTATATAGTGCCTTTCATATCTATCTATCTATCTATCTATCTATCTATCTATCTATCTATCTATCTATCTATCTATCCTTAATTGACTCAGTCAGCTAGTCAATAAGCCAATGAGCTGATGATGGCTCATCTTAATCTTATACAGCACATTTTCTAATGCGTACTATGAAATTCTTCTTAATAAATAAACATTCAGTCAACCAATTTCATTCAAAATGTACAACTAAAAATGTGCCACCTCTCCATAAAAAAGTGAACAGAGACAGTTAAGGATGAAGCGAGCTAACAAGCCAGAAAACTGAGCAATTATTATGATTTTTTTTTCCAACCACATTCAGTAAATATTTTATTGTTTCTTTTTAAGATAAGAATCAGGTGAGCGCTGAATCATGACTGCTTCAAGGAAGCCCTTTGCAATAGAAAAAGCAGAAAAAAAGAAAAATGCTTTCAGGTTAATCCAAACCACAGCATATCAAAGGAGTGTTGTCGTGCCAGAAGTTCTGTCAGCTTGAGTATTTTCAGGCCATTTTCTGACTTGCAAGGCAGACATTAAAGGCGCACTTAACGTTTTTATGGCTCCCAGTGGCACAAATAAACCTTCTGTTTTCATGAATGAAACTAGGGGCCCCTCTGTGCTTCACTGGCTTATATGTGTGAGATGAAGCAGTCCAGAGGATCAGTGATTCATATCCCGGCTGCTCCTTTTTGCCAGCTCAGACAGGAGTGAGTAGAAGACACACAGCCCTGGGCTAATGTCCCCAGCAGAAGTGGGGGAGGTGTTTTTGGCCCAGCCAGCACCATGGACAGTTCTAATTTGTCTTTGGTGATATGCTGAGAAGTAAAGGTACTGATACAGTCAGCACATGTTTTCAGCATTTCAAAGTGGTGCTTGACTCCCTGCTGCTTTGACCAAACCACTTTTCCTGGTCTTTGGACAGGACATTAGACTTGATGGGGGACAATGGCCATACCAATATATGACAGAGCATCACAATCAAATCAGGGTCTCCAGTTTACACCTTAGAGTACTGAAGACTGCCTGGTGGGGAGCTGGTCAGCCAGTTGGCCTTGGTCAGATGGACGATGACTTTTCCCATCTGTGGATTCCCAGAGGTATTCTATGTTACCAGATAGCCTTTGCTTAGCTGAGTTCTCTAAATCCTTACTTTCCTTTGAAAAATGGAGAACTTAAAATGCTAATTCAAGTCAACATGTGCTGTATATGTTCAGTTTATTCTTGTTAGATGCATTTCATCTGCAGTATTTGTGGACTTTTGTGTGTGTCTTTCATTATGGGTTGTACTTTATTCTGTGTATTAGTGCAATATATTGAAGCAGTCCATTAGTTAAAGCATTTTTAAAGCAGAATGTGTTGAATTCTTCATCTTCTTTCAGCTGCTCCCATTAGGGGTTGCCACAGTGGATCCGCATATTGATTTGGCAAAATTTTACACCAGAAGCCCTACCTGACGTAACCCTCCCCATTTATCCGGGCTTGGGACCGGCATGAAGAAACACACTGGTTTGTGCATCGCCTGTGGTTGGGTTATAGGAATGTGTTGAATTAAACTAACCAAAAAAATGTTGGAGTTCAGCTTCTCACCTCTGCCCTCCAGTGGTGGGACAGCCTTCCCAATTTTTGCAAAGAACCAAAATCCAAATCCTTAGACATGAACTTCTTGATCGCCGATTTTACATCCTCACTTATACTGCTAATTATTTCTTTTCTTGTATTGTTATTATACTTCATTTGCACTTGTCACAGACAGTGTTAACCACTACTATTGGAATAACTGTGACATATTAACTTGCCTTTCCTTAAATGATTATGATCCGTGATTCACTTTGGCTGAATGCATCTGTTGAATAAAACTTCTGAAAAAATCCTCTATTATGGCTGTCGTCAGTGTGTCACATGTTGACACCACCCAAATGTACAGTATGTATTTTCTGAACCGGTTTACTGTGACTTGAAATTGGGAATCACCAATTACATCCATAATTTACTGAAGTCTAACAGTAGAACATTAAAACATCATAAAGATTTAGATGAGAACAGGCCATTCAGCCCAACAAAGCTTGCCAGTCCAGTGGCGTAGCTCAAGTTCATGACGCTAGGAGTCGGGCTGGTGCTTCAATTTGCTGCTCTCCAACATATCTGAATATGTTAACCTATTTAAATTGAAAATTAAAATGATGTATAGAGAAAAATGAAGATACATTTTGCGTAGATGTATTCATACAGTCATATGAAAAAGTTTGGGAACCCCACACAGCCTGCGTAATAATTTCTTCTATTTTCAAGAAAAAAGATAACAGTGGTATGTCTTTCATTTCCTATGAACATCTGAGTACTGCGGTGTTTTACAAACAAAGATTTTTAGTGAAGCAGTATTTAGTTGTATGAAATTAAATCAAATGTGAAAATCTGGCTGTGCAAACATGTGGGTCCCCTTGTCATTGTGCTGATTTTAATGTCTGTCACTGCTCAATGCTGATTACTTAGAACACCAAATTGATTGGATGAGCTTGTTAAGCCTTGAACTTCATAGACAGGAGTGTCCAATCATGAGTGGTAAAAGGTATTTAAGGTGGTCAATTGCAAGTTGTGCTTCCTTCTCTTTGACTCTCCTCTGTAGAGTGACAGACAGCATGGGATCCTCAAAGCAACTCTCAAAAGATCTGAAAACAAAGATTGTTCAGGCTCATGGTTTAGGGGAAGGCTACAAAAAGCGATCTCAGAGGTTTAAACTGTCAGTTTCAACTGTAATGAATGGAATCAGGAAATGGAAGGCCACAGGCACAGTCGCTGTTAAACCAAACCAGGTCTGGCAGGCCAGGAAAAATACAGGAGTGGCATATGGAGAGAATTGTGAGAATGGTTACAGACAACCCACAGATCACCTCCAAAGACCTGCAAGAACATCTCACTGCTGATGGTGTATCTGTACATCGTTCTACAATTCAGCGCAATTTGCACAAAGAACATCTGTATGGCAGGGTGATGAGAAAGAAGCCCTTTCTGCACTCACGCCACAAACAGAGTCGCTTGTTGTATGCAAATGCTCATTTAGACAAGCCAGATTTATTTTGGAACAAAGTGCATTGGACTTGTGAGACAAAAATTGAGTTATTTGGTTATAAGAAATTGCTTTGCATGGTGGAAGAAGAACACCGCATTCAAAGAAAAACACCTGCTAACTACTGTCAAATTTGGTGGAGGTTCCATCATGCTGTGGGGCTGCATGGCTAGTTCTTGACTGGTGTCCTTGTTAAAGTCGAGAGTCGGATGAATTCAACCCAATATCAACAAATTCTTCAGGATAATGTTCAAGCATCAGTCACAAAGTTGAAGTTACACAGGGGTTGGATATTCCAACAAGACAATGACCCAAAACACAGTTTGAAATCTACAAAGGCATTCATGCAGAGGGAGAAGTACAATGTTCTGGAATGGCCGTCACAGTCCCCTGACTTGAATATCATCGAAAATCTATGGGATGATTTGAAGCAGGCTGTCCATGCTCAGCAGCCATCAAATTGAACTGAACTGGAGAGATTTTATATGGAAGAATGGTCAGAAATACCTCCATCCAGAATCCAGACACTCATCAACGGCTATAGGAGGACAGCGTCTAGAGGCTGTTAGATTAGCAAAAGGAGGCTCAGCTAAGTATTGATGTCATGTCTCTGTTGAGTTGCCCAAATTTATGCACCTGTCTAATCTTATTATGATGCATATTGCATATTTTCTGTTAATCCGATAAACTTAATGTCACTGCTGAAATCCTACTGTCTCCATAAGGCATGTCATATATTAAAAGGAAGTTGCTACTTTGAAAGCTCAGCCAATGAGAAACAAAAGTCCAAAGAATTAAGAGGGGTTCCCAAACTTTTTCATATGACTGTATATAGAGAAACAGCAATAATTTTTCACATATAATTATTTATAAGCATCAACTAGACAAAAATATAGTATAGACGCACTAATTATTAGTTTAACATAATTATGCTGCAAAAACCAGAACCAGCATAGTGTAAAGTGATAGGTGAGGATGTTTTCTGCGCAGAGCAAGAATGCATTCGGATTGATAACAAAACAAAATTATAAATTGTAAATAAGTTGTTTATCTTCCTAGAAATTACTATCGGTGTAATGTTTATGTTTATTTTTTTTATTACTTCATAAATTTCAACTGCTGTGTCGTAGGCCGTCTCAAGCACACAGTTTGAAAATTAATTTTGAATCATTTGTGGACAAAAATCAGAGATTTTTACTTTTTTCATTATTGAGTGATATTTTTCAAACCCTGCTGCTTACACACAAATTGTACTGAGCCTGGCCAATAATGCCGCCCCCCAAAAATGTGGCGCCTGGGGCAGACCGCCATCTCCACCCACCCCAAGCTACACCACTGTGCCAGTCCTATCCACTTAATTTCCTCCAAAATACCATCAAGTCTAGTTTTGAAAGTCCTACTGCCCACCACACTACTTGGCAACTTATTCCATGTGTCTATAGTTCTCTGTGAGAAGAAAAACTTTCTAAAGTTTGTGCAAAGTTTACCCTTAACAAGTTTTCAACTTTGTCCCTGTGTTCTTGTTGCACTCATTTTAAAGTAACAGTCTCGATCCACTGCACTAATTCTTGTCATAATTTTAAACATTTCAATCCTGTCACCTCTTTGTCTCCTTTTGCTGAAACAGTGAAGACTCAGCTCTTTTAATCTTTCCTGATAATTTACCCACTGCAGTCCTGGCATCAGCCTAGTTGCTCTTCTCTGGACTTTTTCTAGTGCTGCTTTGTCTTTTTTGAAGCCTGGAGACCCAAACTGCACACAGGACTCCAGATGAGGCCTCACCGTTGCACTATAAAGCTTGAGCAGAATCTCCTTTGACTTGTACTCCACACATCCATATAACTATCGCTATATAACCTGACATTCTGGAAGCCCTTTTAATGGCTTCTGAGATCTCTGTTGATGAGTCCACTATGACTCTTAGATCCTTCTCATAAGGTTTACTTTCAATCTTCAGAGCTCCCATTGTGTATTCAAGTCTAACATTTTTACCTCCTACGTGTAATACTTTACATTTACTGACATTAAATTTCATCTGTCACAAATCTCACCAGGCCTGAATGATGTCCAAGTCCCTCTGTAATGCTCAACACATCTGAGACCACATGCCAATCCACCTAGCTTGGTATCATCTGCAAATTTAACTAGCTTGTTATTTATATTCCAATCCATATCATTTACAGCATATATATTAAAAATAGCAGCAGCCCCAGCACTGACCCCCTGAAGAACACCATTCAGTGAATTATCCATCCTGTCTTTTCTTTTTATGCATCTTTTATCTGCTATGTGGTGCCTTGTCAGCCTGAATGGAGTGTTGTGGCACTATGACATACATGGGATTATATCATCAGTCAAAGAAAGGCACTCCGTTACAAAGACATGAATCACAACAGGATAAAATGTTAGACAATCTCACTGCTGGGGAAAACAGAATAGATGCAATAGCAGCGATGGCAGAGCTGGCATTCCATTCGGCACCTCTGCTTCTTGATCTTTCTGTTTATCCCCCTGGAATTTATGGCCTTCTGTTCTGTTCTGTTCTGATCTTTATCTTTTTTTTTTTTGCAGTCGCATACCTGAAAGTAGATGCCAACCAACAAGTCCTGATGCCTGCTAAGCTTCATAGCAGCATTACTATTCATAAATCCCATTCAATTCAGAGTCACCATAGTCCTACAGAGTGTGACAGATTGGGGGCGCTATTGCTCCCTTGAACCCTTGTCCAAGATGCCAGACACCAGATAAAAGTCCAAAAGTAAACTATATTTATTCTGCACAGTGCACAAAGCACACTCTCCTCCACAATACTCATCCAATAACTCACAATAATCACAATAAACAATAATCCTCCACTCCCAGACGCGTTGCCACCCTTCCACCCAGCTCAGCTCGCTGTCTGGGAGCTCCCATAATCCTTTTATAATCCCTGACCCGGAAGTGTTCCAATCCCCAGCCCATGTGATCTCCTATCACTTCTGGGTCAGATCAAAAGTCCTTTTCTTCACCCTGGAAGCACGTCATTCTCCTTGGTCATGTGACTTGGGCGTACTTCCGGGGCGTATGGCAAATAAACATCGTTCCTCCCTGCAGCGTCTCCTAGTGGCCCCCATGGTATCCAGCAGGGCTGTGCATAAAGACTCCAATGTCCATACTGCAGAGATGGCTGCACCTGGCAGCTTGGGGGTATTGGCCGGGATGAATGGCCGGCCATACACCACAAGAGTCATGGGATTCTACTTGGTCAAGGTGTATAATATGGAACCCTGGAGGAACTATGGAGGACTGTTTGACTTATGTTAGGTAGGTTGCCCAGAGGGGACTGGGCGGTCTCGTGGTCTGGAACCCCTACAGATTTTATTTTTTTCTCCAGCCTTTGGAGTTTTTTTTGTTTTTTCTGTCCACCCTGGCCATTTTTCTATTCATTTTGTAAAGCACTTTGAGCTACATTTTTTATATGAATATGTGCTATATAAATAAATGTTGATTGATTGAACCCCAAAAGTCCAGAAACAGCAGGAACAACCACGTAACACATAATGAGATGACAACAGGGCACCAGAACAGGGCACACATGGAGTATAAATGACTGCTTACTGTCAGAAGAGGTGAGGACAGCAGTTAGATGGAACAATAGTCCAGCGGTGAAGCCCTTATTATCTTGCATTCATTATCCTGCCCTATTTTGCACAGTAAAAAGTTTCCATAAAAAACGTATTAAATTAAATATATATTTTCAAAGTAAAATAAATCTGTAACACAATTAATAGTTAAAAAATATATTAAAGTAGATAAGAGCATGTATGTTTATGTTTAAGCTGTGTTTTAGAGGCAAATATCAATTAATTGGTTTTGTGTGCGGCTGTGGGGCATCTGTTGGTAGAAAGGAAGAAGAAAGATTCACTGATCTCGAGTTTGCTAATCTTTGTGGAGTCAATGGAGGCTCGGGGCTTTTGAGTGACTGAGCGAGGAGTCTGAGTGTCTGGGCCTGTGAGTCTCCTGGATAAAAATCCACATCCAGGTCTTTACTGACCTCTTGGGCACAGCCATCAGCAGTGTGTCTGTCTGAGGAGAGAGTATCGATCTCATTTATAGGTTTACTTACCTCAGTAGTGACATTTGTGTCTCTGGTGACTCTTCCTATGAAGTCAGTAGACGGATGGGAGAGTATGGGGGGTCATAAAGTCACTAGAAAGGTGTGTGTGGTGCTCCTGATATCTCTCCAAAAGGACAAAAGCCCAAGTCTTTAGAGTCCTGGTGCCTCCTATTTTGCTATATGGTTGTGGGACATGGACACTATCCAGTGACCTGAGATGAAGACTGGACTCCTTTGGTATGGTGTCTCTTTGGAGAATCCTTGGTTACCACTGGTTTGACTTTGTATCGAATGAGCGGTTGCTCATGGAGTCCTGAATGAAGCACATTACCTGCATTATGAGGAAGCGTCAGTTACAGCACTATGGTCATGTGGTGTGATTACCCCTCATTTTAGAGGACCCAAGTGGCTGGACCAGGCCAAGGGGACACCTACATAATGCCTGGCTGCAACAGATAGAGGATCATTTCTGGGGGGTGGGACTGGACCGCGTGTCTGAGCGGTTTCGTTGTGTGGTTGGTACGACAACACATTGTACAAGTGCATGCTCCCCAATCTCACCTGACCTGACCTGAGCATGCAAAAATATTTTTTAGATAATTGTTGTATTGGTGTAGACTAACAATGATGCTGAATTCAAACACTAAAATAAAATAATTAATAATTATAATAATAATAATACAATATACAATGATGTACGTTTTAATAAAATACAAGTATAATACAATAAGAATACTACAAGTTTTCACAATATACTAAAAAATTAACTCAAGGTGCTATTTTTTTTATAAATCTATCATTAAATGAATTTAAAAGAAAACAATTGTATATGCTAGCTTCATATACTGTAACTATTGCTAACAAAATAAACACAATACATTACAATATAACATATTTTTATATAGTGTCCATCACTGAGTGCAGATGCAGAGCGCTGTGAATAATTCTCAGTTAAAATACAAGTAGATTAAACCAATTGCTAAATTTTGAACTGGTACACATATAAAAAGTTTCAATGGTGCACCTTATTTTGCAATCTGTGGATTCTCTGAAATGTTGTTTACTGCCATTTTTGCTGCTATTTTCGGCGTCATTGAATGGTCATTAAAAGTGACGTTTTCAACACAATCAGTCAGTGCTGTTATGATTCATTCACTTTGAGATTTTTTTTCTCTTAATATACATTTTTAGAACAAAAATATCCATTGGAGTATGGGTTAATTTTCTGTTTAATGTTTCCTGAATATAATGATAATTAATTCACGGGGCTACAACATTATTTTGTTTTGCAATTGAGTGCTGCCGTGTTAACGTTACTGGTTGCTGCTCCTGATTGCCATGGAACATTGATTTAGACATCACTGTGCTTTGTGTCATCAGTGGGACTCTTTAAATCTGGATTCATTTCATGATTTGGATCAAAACACTGTGAAACCTAGTGAGTATTTTCTTGTCAAATTTTTGGCTTCCGATTTTATTGTTTTCTTTCTATGATTTTTTGGTTAGTGATGACTCTTTAGTACAAAAACGGCTTTGTCAATGTGGGTTTTAGCTCATTTCAGGTTTTTACTGCATTTCATCTCCTGGTTCTCTTCCTGCCCTTGGGCTGCATAACCACGTACATTCCCGGCTTTTCTAAGACTGATTTAAATAGAGGTTTTGCGATTCTTATTTTTTATGACTCTGGTCAATAGAAAGTACTAACCAACCCGCATAATCAGGCCAGTTTTTTAATGATTTTTAAGCACAGGGAGAAAATTAACATTTGAAAAATCGGTAATGTAATAAATCAGCAAGAAAAGCAACATTGTAACAATGCACGGAACGAACCAACACACAATCGTCCGTGACTGAATTTCTCGTTCAGTATGCACTGCCTGCTCATGTGCTCACCTCCAACTCGGCACTCGAGTCGTTGTCGTCTTTGCACAGTCCACATGCACCTGTGACTCACATAGACTTTTCATTGCTCTGTGCTTTTGTGGCTGCTTTTTTCTATATAATCCACCAAGACACCCGACCACGGTAGTAGCGAGGTGGGGCTTCGTTGTTCCTTTTGCATGGTTTTTCATGGTGGACGCGGTCGGGTGTCGAAACCGAAAAGAATAATGAAAAGTCAACGTGGCTCAGACGTGCATGTGGACTCCTAGCACAGATGAAAGGGACTAACTGGGTGGTCGGTGAGTTTTTGCATCTGGGCACATGGGCAGGCAGTGTGAATGCCTAGAGAGCGAGGGTAGATGCGGGCCTGTGAAAAAGTAGTGGTGGTGTGCAGGGAAACGTCTTTCATGTTCCTGCAGGAGCATCTAAGAAGACGCATGTTTGTCGCGGATGCGAATTGCTGTATGTAGCGTGTAAAACAGTTTGCTATGGTGCACGCGGTCGTGCGTCGTAACCGAAAACTCGGTTTTTAAAGACTGCTTACTTCATTGTGTTTTAACCTCAGTTGTAAAGGATCGTTTTAAGGATCCCATGGGATACCCCTTGCAAACCGTTTTACATGCTGCATATGACGATTCACCTCCACGAGAAACATGCCTCTATGAACAGTCAACGTGGCTCGGAAGTGCATGTGGCCTCTACGACAGACGGATATAAATGACGCCTTCTTTTTGTGTCGTCGCGTCTGAGTTGGTGGACGTGGCTTTGCGAGTTGTCGTCGTAATAATGGTCTTGGAGTTGGTGGCCGTGGCTCCTTCCTGCGTGGTGAGGTGTCTCACTTGTCGCGGCTTAGTGAATCCACGCCCCTTCCGGCGTGCTTTCCATGGGTGTCTTGCCTTAGTGAATTATATATATAGATCTTCGTACTTTTGACTTTAATTTGTGGTTAGTGATTTGGATTTAAAGACTTTCTTTCTGAATTCCAATATTGACTGACCCCTGTCTGTTATTGACCATGTCCTTTTATCTTGGTCATTGCTCTTAAAGGTTTTTCACTGACTATCCTTTCAGTCAGTACGTCTGCTGGCTTCAACTGGAGTACAGTAGGCCGAAAAACAGGGAACTGGTAAAATAACCATAAATATCTTTAAAATAAAGAGAAAGCCCTGCAAGGAGAAGGATAACCATCAACCCTGTTTATTCACAAAAGGGCAACAAAGGATCTCAAAAAAATCAAACATTTAGTAATAAAAAATATATAATAGAGCACAAAAGCTCAATGGAGCAAAACGGGCAAAGGAAGAGTTGCTTGAAAAGACAATGCACAGAAAACAAAATCCTTAAACAATGCAATAAATAATAAAAACAGAAAAAACAGAAAACACCACAATAAAAATACAGCAATACTCACAGAAACTCTTCAAATGAATAATTCCCACTCCTGAGCCTTCTCATCTAGTTTAAATAGCCTGAGGAAGGGCTCAGAAAAGGTGATATCAGGGTGATCCCGTGTATTGGGGCACTACCCACTTAGAACAAGGAACATAAGTAAATGTATGGAGCTAGTACACAATAATAAACATGACAGAAAATATGTAAAAAATGTGATTACTCTTAAATAACAATGAAATACATACACTAATACATAACACCTTATAAAAACATTAATATGCAATAATAAACATAACAGAAATCACATGGAAAAAATAAAAACTATGCAAAAATAACCAAAACAACAAACAGGAAATACCCTAAGCCAGAAAATAAACCCTGGCTGAGACATATGAATGGCCAACAAAAAGGCTGTCTGTATGCAAGGCCATCTAGTGGCTAAGGTGTTGTATTGTAAAGAACAAGTACAGTATACTGATTCAGTCCCCATCTGAGAGAGAATGACTCAAACACAAAATGAAGAAGTATGGAAACTGTTGAGCTTAAGTAATTACATGCCTCAGGCTGGAGTTTACCATGGGAAGATGCTATATAAAATCACAATGCTGTTCACTGAAACCATAGCATAGCCTTACTGAGTGGTCTGAATGAGTCATTTCACATTTCAGGAGCATGGAAAAAACTTGTAATGTGCTAGAAAGATGTCATGTGATGGTGTAATCTATAAAAAGGTGCTCTACCAGATCACATGATGGGCTGGTTCTGCCTCACTGCTGTCTGACGTCACCTGCTGGGGCTTACATCTGAGAAGTATATCAATAGCTGTAAAGCATCAGTAACTTGTGTTAGGGTGGAGTCCGCCAGAAGTGGCTATATACAAAAACAAGGAAGTCGCGCTACCACACTGTGCGAGCCAAATGAGCCACTTCCCCTGATAGAAATGAGAAAAATCACACTGAGAATCATAGAAATATGGAAAAGATTACCAAGTAGTGTTTCACTTGGGTGACCCCCAAAGCTCAACCTGTCGTCATTTTGGAAAAATCAGGAGAATAGGATCCATATTCTAATGTTCTGTCATGAGCTGTTCTTCTTACATCTCCGAGGTTGGTGTTTACTATAGGAAGGTACAAAGCAGTTCACTGAATCTCACTGACATGAATGATTCAGTTTGTCTGCCAGATTTCACATTTTATCCATCCTTTATTAAACCTTGTTGTTAAAGTGGTTTGCATTGGTGTTCAATATCTGGTCCTTATCTGTGTCAAATTTGTGCCTTCCCTCTGTGTCCGTGAGGGTTATATATCCATAAAGACATAAGCACTACATTCATTGTCAGTTCTAAACTTGCACCGAGGTGAGTGAGCCTGTGTGTGTGTGCCGTGCGATGAACTGCCGCCAGTGTTTCCTGATTCGAGAGCCCCTTCCCTTTCCAGGACTCACATTCCAGAAGTATGGGCACTCTTGTGCTGTACCTGCAATGTGCCTCAGGACAGTTTATCAAAACATCCATCCATCCATCCTCTTCCGCTTATCCGAGGTCGGGTCGCGGGGGTAGCAGCTTAAGCAGAGAGGCCCAGACTTCCCTCTTCCCGGCCACTTCTTCCAGCTCTTCCGGGAGAATCCCAAGGCGTTCCCAGGCCAGCTGGGAGACATAGTCCCTCCAGCGTGTCCTGGGTCTTCCCCGGGGCCTCCTCCCGGTTGGACGTGCCCGGAACACCTCACCAGGGAGGCGTCCAGGAGGCATCCTGATCAGATGCCCGAGCCACCTCATCTGACTCCTCTCGATGCGGAGGAGCAGCAGCTCTACTCCGAGCTCCTCCCGGATGACTGAGCTTCTTACCCTATCTTTAAGGGAAAGCCCAGACACCCTGCGGAGGAAACTCATTTCAGCCGCTTGTATTCGCGATCTCGTTCTTTCGGTCACTACCCATAGCTCATGCTATATAAAAATTACAGAAATGTTGGTTTCATCCCCAGCCCTGATAGTCCTGGGCAAGTCACTTTATCTGGCTTAACTTATATTGTATAAATGTAGAACAATTATACACTAACTAACATGACCTTGGCGTTGGTGATCACTATAGAAAGGCGCTATATACTATGAAATCACAAGGTCTGTTAGTTCGTACTTCAGCAAACTGCCCCCCCGTATCACCTGAATATCCACTTTGCCTGCCACACTGTGAGATGTAAAAGTATGGAAACTCTTATACGGCCCCAGTTACTGCACATGCCTTACATTGGTGTTTTCTATAGAAAGGTGCTATATGCAGTGCCAATAAAAAATATTCACCTCATTGGACATTTTCACATTTTATTCTTAACCATCCATCCATTATCCAACCCGCTCTTATACAACGCTGAATTTAATTTGGATTTTTTGGCACTAAACAACAGAAAAAGTGAAAACAGATCTCAGCAAAGAAGCCTAAAGTACAGTAATTACACATATAAAAACACCAAATAATTAATCTCGTAACTATTCACCCTTTTCAAGTCAGTATTTAGTAAATGAACTTTCTGTCATCATGACAGCCTTGAGTCTGTGTGCACAGGTCTCTTGCTTCATCAGCTTTGCACATCTGGACTCGGCTGTCTTTCCCCATTTTTCTTTTCTGAACTGCTTAGGCTCTGTCAGGTGTCATGGTGATCATAACTGAACAGTCTTTATCAAGTCCAGCCATCAGATTTCAACTGGATTCAGATCTGGACACAGACTCTGCCTCTCCATTACATTCACATTGTTGTTTTGAAGCCATTCCTGGGTAGTCTCGGCTTTTTCGTTTGGGGTCCTCATCTTGTTGGATGGATCGTATCAGGTTTTCTTCCAGGATTTTCCTGCTATTTTTTTTTTCTAAATTCAGCTTCCCCTAAACCCTCACAAGCCTTCCAGTGCCTGCTGCAGAGAAGCATCCTCACAGCATGATGCTGCCGCCACAAAGCTTCATGGTGAGGATTGTGTGTTTATTGATAATGTGCAGTGTTTGACTTAGTGCATAATTAATGACTAAAAAGCTCAATTTTGGTCTAATGAAGACAAAGAATCTTCTTCCATTGTCTTATGCATTGTTTCTCTTTGCTGCTCCTCCATGACGCTGTGACTGGTGAAGCACCCAGGCACAGTTTTTGTCTGCACAGTCTCTGCAATCTCAGCCTCTGTAACTTGTAACTCCTTCAAAGTTCTCAAAGGACTGTTGGTGGTCTCCTTTACTTGTCTTCTTCTTGCTGCTCTGGGCAGATTTACTGTTCTGTCACACCATTTTATTTCTTCATGATTGAGTTACCTGGACTCCAAGAGATATTCAGAAACTTGGAAATTTTGTCCCCTAACCTTTGCTTTTTAATTCCCCTTTTCCTGGAGTTGCTTGCTGTGTTCTTTTGTGCTCATTGTGAAGGATGGTCCACCATACTGACTCACCATAAATTGGACCTTCCACATTCAGGGACATTTGGACTACAATCAAGTGAAACCCCAGACAGGTGATCTCCATTGAATTGATCATGTGACTTCTAAAACCAATCGGCATTACCGGTGATCATTTTAGGGGTGTCTTATTAAAGGAGTGAATGCTTTTGCATTTAATTTTCATATCCAACCTGCTATGTCCTAACTACAGGGTCAAGGGGGGTCTGCTGGCGCCAATCCCAGCCAACACAGGGCGCAAGGCAGGAAATAAACCCTGGGCAGGGCGCCAACCCACCACAGTGCGCGCACACACATACACACTAGGGACAATTTAGAATCGCCAATGCACCTAACCTGCATGTCTTTGGACTGTGGGAGGAAACCCACGCAGACACGGGGAGAACATGCAAACTCCACACAGGGAGGACACGGGAGGCGAACCCGGGCCTCCTAACTGTGAAGCAGCAGCGCTACCCACTGTGCCACCGTGCTGCCCAATTTTGTGTTTTTTATTTGTAATCAATTTAGATCACTTTGCACTTTGACATTAAAGATTCTTTTTCTGTTGCTCAGTTTCAGGAAAAATGATTAAACCCACTGTCATTCAATGTTGTATAATAATAAAGCATGAAAATGCCCAAGGGAGTGAATACTTTTTATACGCACTTTATAAAAATAACAAGAAAGTAAAGCTATGAAAAAATGTCTTTACTGTTCATTACGCTGAAATTTTGAGAGAAATCTAATGTTTCACTGGTATAAATTTATTCAAAGAAAAAATGAAATCCTCAAAAAAAATTACACTTTTTTTTCTTAAAACATATACTCAGCAAAAAAAGAAACGTCCCTTTTTCAGGACTGTGTATTTCAACAATAATGTTTTGAAAATCCAAATAACTTTACAGATCTTCATTGTAAAGGGTTTAAACAATGTTTTCCATGCATGTTCAATTAACCCTAATCAATTAATTAACATGCACCTGTGGAATGGTCGTTAAGACCTTAACAGCTTACAGAAAGTAGGCATTTAGGGTCACAGTTCTAAAACGCAGGACACTAAAGAGACTTGTCTACCGACTGTGAAAGATGCCCAGGGTCCCTGCTCATCTGCGTGAACGTGCATTAGGCATGCTGCAGGGAGGCATGAGGACTGCTGAATAAATTGCCATGTCCGCACTGTGAGACGCCTAAGACAGCGCTACAGGGAGACAGGAAGGACAGCTGATCATCCTCGCGGTGGAAGACCACGTCTAACAACACCTGCACAGGATCAGTACATCCGAATATCACACCTGCGTGACAGGTACAGGATGGCCACAACAACTGCCCGAGTCACACCAGGAACACACAATCCCTCCATCAGTGCTCAGACTGTCCGCAATAGGCTGAGAGAGGCTGGACTGAGGGCTTGTAGGCCTGTTGTAAGGCAGGTCCTTACCAGACATCACCAGCAACAACGCCTATGGGCACAAACCCACCTTCGCTGGACCAGACAGGAGTGGCAAAAAGTGCTCTTCACTGATGAGTCACGGTTTTGTCTCACCAGGGGTGATGGACGGATTCGTGTTTATCGTCGAAGGAATGAGCGTTACACCGAGGCCTGTACCCTGGAGCGGGATCGATTTGGATCGATGGCTAGAGCCATTCCCCCCAGAAATGTCCAGGAACTTGCAGGTGCCTTGGTGGAAGAGTGGGGTAACATCTCACAGCAAGAACTGACAAATCTGGTCCAGTCCATGAGGAGGAGATGCACTGCAGTACTTCAAGCAGCTGGTGGCCACACCACATACTGACTGGTACTTTTGATTTTGAGCCTCCCTTCATTCAGGGACACATTGTGAAACATTTTTAGTTTATGTCTTATGGTGTTGACTCTTTTAGTGTTCATACAAATATTTACACATTAAGTTTACTGAAAGTAAAAACAGTTGAAAGTCAGAGGACGTTTCTTTTTTTGCTGAGTATATATGTTACAATTATTGCCACACATAGAAATTCTTGCAAATTCTAATGTACGTATTTTCCTACATTTAAAAGCACAAACACCTAACTCTTTATAAGCCAGTAATTTTAGTGGGACTGGTAATGAAAATGTCCACAAAAGACAATCAAGCCTCTAAATCAGGGGTGGGCAAAGTCCTTCCTGGAGGGCCGCAGTGGCTGCAGGTTTTTGCTCCAACCCAATTGCTTAATAAGAAGCCCTTATTGCTCAAGTAACACTTCTGCTTCACTTTAGTTGTCTCGCTTGTTAAGATTTTGAACGCTTATTGCTTATTTTGTCTTAAAGAGCTCTATTCTCAGTTTTTAATGGCTCTTTATTAGCAATAAGCTGCAAATGACAAAAGAAAGCAGCATTTCTCCATTTTTGCTTGTTTCCATTTACACCTGTGTGTATTTATCATGCACTATGTGGTTTAATTAAATACTTGGAAGGAAAGTCCATCCATCTTCTAACCTGCTGAATCCAAATACAGGGTCACAGGGGTCTGCTGGAGCCAATCCCAGCCAACACAGGGCACAAGGCAGGAACCAATCCTGGGCAGGGTGCCAACCCACCACAGGACACACACAAACACACCAAGCACACACTAGGGCCAATTTAGAATCGCCAATCCACCTAACCTGCATGTCTTTGGATTGTGGGAGGAAACCAGAGCGCCCGGAGGAAACCCACGCAGACATGGGGAGAACATGCAAACTCCACACAGGGAGGACCCGGGAAGCGAACCCGGGTCTCCTAACTGCGAGGCAGCAGCGCTACCACTGCGCCACCGTGCCGCCTGGAAGGAAAGTGAAGAGGAAAAAGTGAAGGACTTCATATCATTTGGATATGCGAATGACCTGACATGGCAGAGTTAAAGCACTAACAAGCCATGAAATTAAATTATTGGCAAGAATTGGTTTCTAATTAAGCAACTGGATTGGAACAAAAACCTGCAGCCACTGTGGCCCTCCAGGACTGACTTTGCCCACCCCTGCTCTAATTATTCTTTTGTAGTGGTGGACAATGCCTAAATAATGTTCCTGAGCTTACTAACCTTGTCTCGCATGTTCACCTGCAATACTCACCTCTGCAATCCTTAAAAAAGTGCAGCCACAAATGCAGGCCAATCTTGTTCCCAATTTTACAGCACCTTAATGATGGCTCAGACCAAACTTGAACACAGTTTCTCCCACTGTAAGGAGTGAACCATTCCCACCTGACATTGACCACCCTAAAAGAATTGCTGTTAACATTTTAAGAAAGGCCATGAGCCTGCTCTCACCAGGATCACAGACCACCACCTGATGTCATTTCACTGCCTCTGAAAGGACTTAACCTGGATGAGCACATCTTGTTATATTTCTGAACCTTTTTACACTTCTGAACGGGACTAGGGTCCTACACAACCTGGAGAAGCATCTCAGTCTCTCATCCTATCTAACCCTTGACCCATGGGGATGGTCCTCTCAATAGATACACTGTGTTACTAAAATAAGTTTCAAATAAAGGGTATTGTTTTCCTCCATTTATAAAGCCAAGCCTAATGTAAATATGTTAATAATCACTGAGTATCCAGTGTAAGCATCTCTACCTTGTAGTAAGGAGTCCAAGTGCTTTACTTTGGGGAGTCTGCATGGGTTTGCTCCAGTTTCCCCCCCCACAGTCCAAAGAATTGGTGATTTTGAATTGGACTGTGTGTGTGTGTGTGTGTGTGTGTGTGTGTGTGTGTGTGTGTGTGTATGTGTGTGTGTGTGTTCAGCCTGTGATTTATGTCCACCCTGTCCAAGAGTTGTTCCTGCCTGCATTCGTTGCTTGCTGCCGTAGACTCCAGCCGCCTCATGACCTCCCCTGGTGAACAGGTTTAGAAAGTGGTCAGTCATCGAATACTATAATCCATACTGCCCTAAGCAATTCTCTTTCTAACCTTATCCCTGACCCCAACCTTGAAACAAAGAGAGAAACATTTTCTACAATTTCAATTACAAATTAGTTTATTGTTTCAGATTTCGCCTGAGAGAGGTCATTTCAACTTGTATATTTTGTCTACAGTATTTTCCTCTTTTTACGCATTCGATGTCTGCACTTGTAGGCAAAACAGATCGTCAGTAGTCAGCATGAGCGATTGAAACGACAAAGCACGTGCCCGGAGCAAATCCCCATCACATGTCACACATACCGTTATGACAAAATATTTTAAACACAGAAGTGTGATATCTGTCTCTTTGATGAAGCAAATAAATAGTTGAAAATGCTCTCAACTTTCAAATCAGTTAACCAAGTCCCCAAACACATTGTACATTTTCAAATATTAAAAAAAGAAAATGCTTATTTCGTCACAATTACAATAAGCAGACAAACAAATAATCAACATTTTCAGTTATTTAAATAACATTATCAGTATTTGTGTAAGTTTATTAAAAGTGTTCATGTAAGTCGTATCATTTTCTAATGCACTTAATCCACATGGTGGCACAGTTGGTAGCGCTGCTGCCTCACAGTTAGGAGACCCGGGTTCTCTTCCCAGGTCCTCCCTGCGTGCAGTTTGCATGTTCTCCCTGTGTCTGCGTGGGATTCCTCCGGGCGCTCCAGTTTCCTCCCACAGTCCAAAGACATGCAGGTTAGGTGTGTTGGCGATTCTAAATTGTCCCTAGTGTGTGCTGGGTGTGTGTGTGCGCGCCCTGCTGTGGGCTGGCACCCTGCTTAGGGTTTGTTTCCTGCCTTGCACCCTGTGTTGGCTGGGATTGGCTCCAGCGGACCCCCGTGACCCTGTAGTTAGGATATAGCGGGTTAGATAATGGATGGACTTAATTGGGAGGTAGAGCCTATACCAGCTAACACAGGGCACAAGGCAGAAACAAACCCCGGGCAGGGTGCCAGTCCATCCCAGAGTGAACACGCACACCCACACACACACTCTTGGGCCAATTATGCGTTGCCAGTTCACCTAACCTTCATGTCTTCAGACAGCAGGAGGAAACCCATGCAAACACTGGTCTGCTTACCATAAGGCAGCAATGCTACAACTGTGCCACCATGCCACCCTGGTCATTTAAATGAGACATAATATTGTAAATTCATATTATTTATGATATCTGGCATGGAATGTAATGTAAATATGTAGCAATACAGTTGTGACTCTAAAAAATGTATTTATTTTTATGGTTTCTCTGCAACCCCCCAATCACACACACACACCCCCCCAGCCTAAATGTGATTTTCCACTAAGGCTCTGCCCATCTGATGGTTGCTACTGTCCGTAAAGATTAAGGCAGGTTCAGTGAGATAATAACAAACTTTTCTTCAATCTAAATTTATTGTTGATTTACAGAGAAACTGGAGCTCACATTTTAGAAGTATGGAAGCTGTTGTTTGTGCCTCGAGATGGTGTTCAGTTTTTAAAGTATTAGAACAAAAGGCTGTTGGCTCAAACATCATCACAGCTTCACTGTATGACCTAAGTGAGAAGCTTCTGCTACCTGAGTTCACTGTCTAGGAATATGGACACTGTATCGATGACTGTATAAAATCCTAAGGTCGGTTGTTCAGTGTCCACCACTGACTCACCATACCCAGTTACACTCCTAAAAGTAAAAGTGGCTGTTTAGACGGATGCCATTGGAGAACTATTTTTGTTTCCCTAAAGAATCATCCATCCATCCATCCATCATCCAACCCGATATATCCTAACACAGGGTCACGGGGGTCTGCTAAAGCCAATCCCAGCCAACACAGGGCGCAAGGCAGGAAACATACCCCGGGCAGGGCGCCAGCCCACCACACCCTAAAGAATCATCCACATGAAAGATCCTTCATTTATTCTCTTTTCTCCACATATTATGAAGCCCAAAGAATCTTAAGAAACTTCATATGCAAAGAACCTTAAATAGAATGAAATGGCGCTTTCTCAAATAGTGGCTCTGTGAGGAACTATATAACCCCAGTAAAGTGCTATTACAGACTTGGTACTTTTAATAGTGTGCTGGGAGACTTTGCACAATTATACAAATTTGGAAACAGCTGTTTTTTAAGGTAATAATAATAATTCAGTAAATGTGTTTTTTGATTCTAAGGAGAACAAAATGCTGGGGTTCCCCTGACTATCCAGAGGAGTGAAGTGGCGTCCACAGTGCCCTGAATGAACCTCGTAATTCATTAATTTCATTAATGAAAGAAGCACCCAAATCCACTGTAATAAGACATGAGGTGCACGTGTATAAGATTGGGGATCCAGGATGGAAACACAACAATATTTCAAGGCCGCATCGGACTCAAGTCGGCAATAATATGGTTACAGAAATGAATCGATATATGTGAGAGGGATACTTTAGGGACTGTCAGATCTCAGGTCAGTATTATTTGAAGAGTTAAGTGAATGTGACTGGCGAGCGTTGTTGGTTTGTTCTCGTCAAAACTGTTCTAATATTTTAATATTCGGTGCTAAGTCCATACACATCTTTATATTACATGTGGTATCAATGCATTTACAGTACAGTATGTAGTTTTTGCGAATCACCTAATCATGCAGCAGGGGGCGCTAACACAGGACTTCGAATCGTCGGAGCTCGCCAAACGGCTCCCGTCAGTCATGAAAAAAGGTGACGTCGCGGGAGCACACATGCCGTTTCAAACGAAACAAAAATGAAAGAGTTGTACATTTTAAATTTGAAATAAAAAGCCCACATGACGCGTTCTCCTTTGAGATGCTGCCCACCAGGTATCGGACTGCAGGGCGCACTGTTTAGCACCGCAGTCGCCTCTTGCAAGATATTTGCACAGCGTCGCCTTTACTTAATTATTTAGGGATTTTCATGTGGGATTTGTGGTTCACGACTAAAAAAAGACGAATTAAAAACGCCATTAGCGCTACGGAGTCAAGTGTAACAAGTTCAGCTGCGAGCCGCCAATTCAGAGAGACGCCGTTTTCCGTTTTCTTGCCACATTCTGTTTTGTTTTTCAGGTCTCACTTCTCATTACGTTTCATATTCAGTTAGTGTGCGAGTTTAGAACAAGACACAAGTTTCGTTTCCTTTTGTATGACTTCTGAAGATTTTCTGTGGTAATATTTAGAATGTTAATGCAAACGCATTTCCAGTAATGGCCAATTTTATTTTAGTATTTTTATTCTGTGTAAATATTAGATAATACTGATAATTTTCAATCTCTAGTACTATATTGGAAGTTTATGCTTATTTAACCAATGTATTTTTAAAAGTTCCTTATAGTTGGTATGATTTCCTATTCGCTATTAAGCACAGGCAGAAAGTTAAACATCACACTGTTCTAAATAGAATATAATATCTTTGCATTCATTCATGCATCCATCTATTTCCAAACCAGCTTACCTTGAACAGGGTCATGGGAAGGCTGGAGCCTATCCCAGCAGCATTGTGCACAAGGTAGGAACAATCCCCAGGCTTTTCCTAACCTGACTAGCCAGTTTGTGGGGGGTCCAAGGTTTATTATGATAGCAGTGTGCACAAACTGTGAACAAACACTGCACTCACTCATAATGGGCAATAGAATAGAATAGAATGTAACATAGATGAAAGCACAGCTTTTCTCTACCTGCTGGGCCTTGCTGCCTGTTGCACCTCCACCAGTGCCATTGGGTCAACTGCGGGGTCGTCAGATGGGGGCCACCCTTAGCAGATAGTTTACCCCTTTAAACCCAGAACATCTCCAATATGTGGTTCAGATGTAGCTATGTCTCTGTACCGCTCCCTATATAATCTCTCTCCTCTCTCTCTCTCTCTCTCTCTCTCTCTCTCTCTCTCTCTCTCTCTCTCTCTCTATATATATATATATATATATATATATATATATATGTATATATATCCATCCATCCATAATCCAACCTACTATGTCCTAACTACAGGGTCACAGGGGTCTGCTGGAGCCAATCCCAGCCAACACAGGGTGCAAGACAGTAAACAAACCCCAGGCAGGGCGCCAGCCCACCGCAGGGCACTCACATACACACCCACACACCAAGCACACACTAGGGACAATGTAGGATAGCCAATCCACCTAACCTGCATGTCCTTGGACTGTTGAAGGAAACCGGAGCACCCAGAGGAAACCCACGCAGACACGGGGAGAACATGCAAACTCCATGCAGGGAGGACCTGGAAAACGAACCCGGATCTCCTAACTGCGAGGCAGCAGCGCTATCACTGCACCACTGTGCCGCCCCCTATATATATATATATATATGCTAATAAAAGGCAAAGCCCTCACTCACTCACTCACTCACTCACTAATCACTAATTCTCCAACTTCCCGTGTAGGTAAGAAGGCTGAAATTTGGCAGGCTCATTCCTTACAGCTTACTTACAAAAGTTAAGCAGGTTTCATTTTGAAATTGTAAGCGTAACGGTCATAACGGTTAACAACATCCGCCATGTTGAACTTTCTTATTTATGGCCCCATCTTCACGAAATTTGGTGGGTGGCTTCCCTGCGCTAACCAAAACCGATGTACGTACTTATTTCAGTGGTATGATGCCATTGTCAGCCACCATATTGAAGTTTCCAATGTCACTAATTCTCCAGCTTTTCTGTGTAGGTAGAAGGCTGAAATTTGGCAGGCTCATTCCTTATAGCTTACTTACAAAAGTTAAGCAGGTTTCATTTTGAAATTCTACGCGTAACGGTCATAATGGTTGACAACGTCTGCCATATTGAACTTTCTTATTTATAGCCCCATCTTTACGAAATTTGGTAGGCGGCTTCCCTGCACTAACCGAAACCAATGTACGTACTTATTTCGGTGGTATGATGCCACTGTCGGCCGCCATATTGAACTTTTCAACGGTCTTTGTTACTTATGGGCCCATCTTCAAGAAATTTGGTATGCAGGTTCCCAACGCTAACTGAATCCTACTTACGTACATATATACGTCCATAGCCTGCAGCTCGGTCACCGTGTGAAGTGCCGTTGGGTCCCCCATCCCAACGCCTCCCACGTTGTTGGCTGCCTGCCTATATAAGGCCGTCCATCGCTTCAGTCTCTACATTCCCTTCCTTGCTTTGCCACGGGATTCACGTCTCCCTGCTTATAACTACAGCCTTTTTATTTAATCCACGGCTTCTCCGCTGTTTTATTGCTCATTTATTACGATTATAGTTATTATGTAGGTATTTTAGACTTACTTTACATTGTTCAGGTACCCATTTCCTTTATCATTCCAACCGTACCTTCATTACCATGTCTATCGAGGTGATCACCATCGATCAAAGAACTGTCACTTACCGAGTGGTTTCCATGCCCGGAGATGGCACTTACCTTTTCCATTCTCTTTGTTACATATTGCACGGCCATATCAGGCTCACTCTTGATATCCGGTGGAACATTGTGTCGTATGTATTGAATGACTGGGACAGGTTCAAGGTGTGGACTGATGACGGTACAGGAGATAATTATACTACACAGGAGCACTAGAAGAGTGAAATGCTTAAGCCCTTCACCTATGGATCTGCATGTGAGTTGATGGCTGCCGCTGAATTGTTCGGTTGTCGCTTTCAAGTGTACCAAAATGGCCAAATATTTTACACCTTTGGACAACCGCCAATGCCTCTTAAACATCTTAGATTCACAGGTGACGATTTCAGGTATATTTTCCCTCAGTTTAAAAAGGTTTAATTTTCTTCTTAATAAATATTTTAAGGCAGTACTTCGCTGCTGCGAAGCGCGGGTATTTTGCTAGTATATATATGTATAATCCAACGTCTGTCTGTATGTCTGTCCACTTTTCATGGGAGAACTACTTAACGGATTTAGATCGAGTTTTTTTGCTGGAACATTGCGGTTGATTTTGTGACTTTTCTCATTGAGTTATGTATCATAGTTTGCTTGCAGGAGCGATTTATTCATGCTAATCTGAGACAGAGGCTGCGGGCCGAGGGAAGGAGGTAGCATGACATCAGGAGTGGGGAGCCAGACAGAGCCCTCCTCACTTACACTCCAGCTTCCATTCAAATTGCTCTCCCTCTGGTCAAGTTTTGGAGCGGACCTTGCCTCCGCTTAGCTAGCGATACCTGTTTGTTTATTGATTTTTAAAGTTTGTCCTGTTTCACTACTAAGTGGGCGCAGCCATAGGGGACAGTCAGTATATTATATTATATTATATTATATTATATTATATTATATTATATTATATTATATTATATTATATTATATTATATTATATTATATTATATTATATTATATTATATTATATTATAATGCAGTACAATACAGTTTAATATAATATAATACATGGTCGTGCAGTGGTAGCTCTGCTGCCTTGCAGTTAGGAGACCTGGGTTTGCTTCCCAGGTCCTCCCTGCGTGGAGTTTGCATGTTCTCCCCATGTCTGTGTGGGTTTCTTCCTGGTGCTCCAGTTTCCTCCCACAGTCCAAAGACATGCAGGTTAGGTGCATTGGCGATCCTAAATTGTCCCTAGTGTGTGCTTGGTGTGTGTGTGCCCTGCAGTGGGCTGGCACCCTGCCCGGGATTTGTTCCTGCCTTGCACCTTGTGTTGGCTGGGATTGGCTCCAGCAGACCCCCATGACCCTGTGTTAGGATATAGCGGGTTGGAAAATGACTGACTGACTGATAATATAATATAATATAATATAATATAATATAATATAATATAATATAATATAATATAATATAATATAATATAATATAGGCAGCACTGAGGCACCATTGTAACACTGCAGCCTTGAAGTAAGGAGACCAGGGGTACGTGTCCTGGGTCTTCCCTGTGTGGAGTTTGCATGTTCTCCCCGTTCTGTGTGGATGCAGATTAGGTCTCTATGTGCTTGTGTTCCCCCTGCGATGGACTGGTGCCATGTCCCAGATTTGTTCCTGTCTTGCGCCCTATGGTAGATGTGATAGGCTGGAGCACCCCACGCGACCCTGTTCAGGACAAAGTGGTTTAAACATAATACAGTATATCTAGATGTAATAGATATAATATAATTAATGGGCCTGTGTGTATGATCATTGAGCAAATTCCGACAGTACTATAAACCAAGCGGGCACCAGCACTGTAGATGGCACCACTCCAATGAAGAGGGCCACTTTATAGTCGTTAGTAAACTTGGCCCGTAATTCTTTGGGTGGAAAACCCACAAAGACATGGAGAGAACATGCAGACTCCACACTGATAGCAGCTGAGTGACACTGTGATGGCCACAATGTCAGAATTGCAGCTGAAAAGCATGTTCATTGTGATTTTGCTAATGTATGCCTGCACCACAACTGTAAACAAGCAAAAGCTTAAATACACGTTTTTTGATTAATATTTTGAATGTATACTCAGTAATGTAGCAGCTAATTTATCAAACACAACTTACTGTGGAAAGAACTCTTTGTGAACCTTTTTGATGACCTGATTTCCTGCATTAATTGGTCATAAAATATGATCTGACCTTCATCCAAGTCACAAATATAGGCAAACACAATATATGTGTTCTTCAAAAACACAAACAGTTCAAATATTTCATGTCTTTAGTGAGCACATCCATTAAACATTCACAGTGTACTATGAAAACAGTAAGTGAACCCTTGGATTTAATAAATGGTCAAACCTTCTGTGACAGTGATGACCTCTAACAAACATTTCCAGTAGCTGGGGGTCAGACCTCCACAACGTTTGGGAGGTAACTTGGACCATGCTTCATTGAAGAACTGCTTTAGCTCTGCCACATTATTAGGATGTCTAGTATGAAAAGCTCTCTTGAGGTCATTCCACGGCATCTCTATGGATTAAGGTCTGGGCTCTGACTGGGACACTCCAAAAGGTGGATTTTCTTTTTTTTAAGCCACTCTGGAGTTGATTTACTTCAAACTTTAGGGTCATTGTCCTGTTGCATCATTCACATTCTTCTGAGCCTCAGCTGGTGGGCAGGCGCCCAAACATAGTCCTGTAGATATCCTTGATAAACGTGGGAATTTCTATTGCCTCAGTGAGGACATAGCGTCACTGTGCTGCCCTCTGTTATATTCTATGATATTATCCATCCATTATCCAATTAACCCGCTATATCCTAACTACAGGGTCATGGGGGTGTGCTAGAGTCAATCCCAGCCAACACAGGGCGCAAGGCAGGAAAAATACTCCAGGCAGGGTGCCAGCCCACTGCAGGGTTATATTATATTATATTATATTATATTGGTGGCATGGTGGTGCAGTGGGTATGTTGCCTCACAATTAGGAGACCTGGGTTCGCTTCCCGGGTCCTCCCTGCATGGAGTTTGCATGTTCTCCCCGTGCCTGCGTGGGTTTCCTCAGGGTGCTCCGGTTTCCTTCCACAGTCCAAAGACATGCAGGTTAGGTGCATTGGCGATTCTAAATTGTTCCTGGTGTGTGTGTGTGTATACGTGCCCTGCAGTGGGCTGGCGCCCTGCCCAGGGTTTGTTCCTGCCTTGCGCCCTGTGTTGGCTGGGATTGGCTCCAGCAGACCCCCGTGACCCTGTAGTTAGGATATAGCGGGTTGGATAATGGATGGATATTATATTATATTATAGTACATGTCCATTTTTCTAAACAGCTTGTTCAGTTAATTATTGCAGGGTATAATATACATTGCATTACTACAATAACAATTCTAAATAATGTGTGGTATGTCCGGTATGAAATTCCTAATATGTTAGTGAATGAAAATTTAGTTTATACCAGCCCATGATCCCCAAAACAGGCTAACTGTTCAAAGGGGCCCGGGGAGAGAAAGAGGGCAGAGAGCAGTCAAAGGAAACCACGATGAAGAGGAGAAAACAGAAAAAAAAAACCCGGAAAGACAGGAGGACATTGAGGTGGGAACGGGGTAGTAGGAATGCCTGCTCACTGTAGTTGGCTCAAGTCTCCATCTTTCTGTTTGTTGTTCAATCAGATAGAAGTCCGCGGCTCCATTAACTTCCCTGGCAAGCATTTTTTTTTCCTAAGGGTGTATGAACAAGCTGCAGTGGTGCCAGTTAAATCTATACACATCACATCAATATGTCATTAAACTACTTAAATACAAATCTCAATCTAATATCCTGCTGTTACGATTTTCTAAATAAAATACCCTTTTCAACTTTGATTTGGAAAAAAGATGTCATCACATTTAGAAACAGTTTCAGTTTTACTATAGTGTTATAAATAAAAGTGACCACAAGCGCATATAGGCACACCTGCAAAGAAGGGTAACCACAATCCTGTTAATACGATTACATTAGTAAAACTATTAAATCTGAAGAATGTGTTAGCAGATAAATCTGGCGACGTTATTTCCCTATGTAAAACGCTAAAAGCAATGTATAACAACTTTTCACACAGAAATAAAAGCCAAAAATGGGGATTGAAAAAGTGGCGTGCTTCTTACGCAACTCAAGGTGGATCAAGTTGTGAACAGCTGGAAAAAAGGAAAACTGTCAGATTCCTCCATGGTTGACCTCGAAGAAGCGCCTGGAGCTCTCGGAGAGATTGCGTGTGAAGCGACAGTGACGTAACTCGGGAAACACGCGAAACAATGAGGCGTTCGCGCGGAAATCTGCATAATTTATATTCTCGGAAAAAGAAGCGTCTTGCTATCTGCTTTTGGAGCGAACATATAAACACACTGCTCTGTGTGGAGTGTCAGTTAGGTGTCTGCGAAATGCCGCCTAGCAGTCATTGACGCGCTGTGCGTGAATGCATTATAGTATGACATACAGTATGACAGCGCAACTCAGCTTTCTGACATTTGAATTAAATGACTGATTTCAATCGGATATATAGAAAAATATATGTGGATAGATAGATAGATAGATAGATAGATAGATAGATAGATAGATAGATAGATAGATAGATAGATAGATAGATAGATAGATAGATAGATAGATAGATGAATGAAACAGACTATAGGAGCCAGGGCAGACACAAGGAGAAAAGGTGAGAATTAATAAGAAAAAACAGTCATAACAAATATGAAGGGAGAGAGATTTAAAAAATTGGTCAGTCATTAGGCTAAGAATGGACTGAGCTTCTGCCTTTCTTTGAAAAAAGTGCAGTTAAAGCCTTGTGAAAGAACTCAAATAGAGAGCTCAATGTGACTATGATCATTTTAATGGCTTGAACAACAAATCTTTTAATTCTCACGGATACGCCTCTTCATTGGGAAGAAACACTACTTTTCCCTGATGGCAACATGAATTAGACGATCTACAAGTCTCCGACTTAATGTTTAAAGCCGACAATCCATCCATCCATTTTCTAACCCGCTGAATCCGAATACAGGGTCACGGGGGTCTGCTGGAGCCAATCCCAGCCAACACAGGGCACAAGGCAGGAACCAGTCCTGGGCAGGGTGCCAACCCACCGCAGGACACACACAAACACACCCACACACTAGGGCCAATTTAGAATCGCCAATCCACCTATATCTACATATTTCTGTCATATCGCTTATGTCCATATATTCAATCTCTTTTCACTGTTCTGTTATTTCACCGAGTAATAATTTCTGTTAGTGCTAATGTAATCTTTACTGTCAGTTTTCGGAGACTTTTTAATATTATTACTGTCATAATCTCTAACCTGCTCTGCATGTGTATCGTGCCAATGTTTTGAACCTCTTTATGACGTTATACTTTGTCTTCTACTCTTTGTCTTTTATTTCCGACCCCACTTGTAGCTGAGAATGCAGAAACTGTGTCTGACAATAGCATTCACACAAATGAGAAGTGAGTGGACCGTGAGCGTCATTGTAAATGTTTGAGAGGAAGGCAGGACTTGGCAAAATCTCTTGGCAAAACATCTCGTGGGACCTAAAATTATCTCTTGTGGGAGTTGAAATTATTTCCGTGAAAGTCTCATCTTTTATAATCGAGAATCTTTTCGACTGTAGACAGTTCACTGTATACAGAAATTTGTAATCTTTCTGAGCAGATTGACGAGAGCACCTCTACTCTCTGTAGTTCAAAATCTCCAACTCTACTTTAAGCACCGCCTTCTTGAGGAACTGGATTGGTTTAGAAATGTGACACTCAGTGTCCCCACCCATGTTGGAGCACAGTTCCCTCGTCGGTTGTCTTCAGACATATATATTATACCGCATATGCAATGACCAGAGTCTGAATCCAGAGCTTTCGGTTTGTGAGGTTGGTGTGCCAGCCACTGTGCCACCATGCTGCCTCAATTTTCTATTTCTGTTCTATTTGTTTACATGGCATGCTTTGTGCCAATGAAAATGAAAACCTGTGCCATTGTGTTGTGTACATCCATGATTCAATTTGTGAATGTGAAGGAACTCCAAATATGACATAAATGCACAAAGGGTGTACAATTCAACATTTAAAGCCCATTACAACATTAGACAGCCATCAGCCCGCACGATGATTACTCATTAAAGTATAAATAACCTTTGCCAGGCCAGTAGCTGTTTATCAAACCTAGAGAGTCTTTTTGAAACTGCCTGTCTATTTTGCTGTATTGACTTTCAGGCTCAGGGTTTCATGTCCCCTGACTATGCATGTCATCACATTTATGTGCATCTCAGAGGTTTGTCTGTAGCTGCACAACCATTTCAACTGCTAATGTCATTTATGTTTGTTTATGGCTTGTAACAAGAGAAGAGTATTTTTCATAGAATTTCCCACCGTTCATCATGGTACAAACAACATGGCATTGACTGCTTGCACATATTTCATCAACAGACGTCCAAATGCGGGTCGAGAAGAGCTTTGTTTGTGTTGTCACTTAACAACATGAACATTGTGTGTGCGTGTGTTTGTGTTGGTGTAAACATCCTGCTCAATGAGCGTAGTCTTGTTTTCATTAAGGGTCTGGGATGAGAAGACAGACAGAGCAGTTCAGGTTTTTTCTAGACGGCTTTGTAATATTTCAAGATAAATACAATAAGCTCATTCAGAATGGAAAGTTGAACAAAGACCATTGTTCTCTACAAAAGGCTACCTGATTTGTCTCTGTCTGTTGGCTGTAAAGTAGTGCGCTCCCATTCATCTATTCATTTGCCAAACCCACATTTACCATTAAAGCACTGGGCAGCGAACAACTGTCAATGGGGTCCGAGTATATCGCAGGGCTCATTGGGCCCATATTAGAATAAATCTAGCCTGCATGGCTTTGGGTTTTGGAGGACATACCAATTAACCAGAAAATAAAGACACACAGACATGGCAAAGTCCCGTGACAGGACCGTGAATAAAACTGTAGTCACCAGAGGTGCGAGGCAGCCATGCTAATGACGGCATCCCTGTCTCAAGTCTCTCTCTCTCTATATATATTGTGGTCCCCGGCCGGGGCAGGAGGACGCCCAGGAGGACCAGAGGAGGGCTTGTACCTCCTCCAGACCGCGAGGGGGCATCCGTCCTGGTAATGTTGGGGGCCTCGGGTACAGGGCTTGGAAGCCCAGCCCTGTAGGGATCCGTGGCCACCGCCAGGCGGCGCCACGATTCCGGAATATCCCGTGTGGTCCCGGGCCGGGGAAGGAGCCCGGCCGGGAAACCGAGGAGGACCAGAGGAGGGCTTGTGCCTCCTCCAGACCGCAAGGGGGCGTCTGTCCTGGTTATGTTGGAAGCCCAGCCCTGTAGGGACCCGTGGCCACTGCCAGGCGGCGCCCAGGTGCCTGAGGAACCCTGGAGACCTGCACTTCCGCCACACCAGGAAGTGCTGGGGGGAAGACGACAGGGGACACCCGGACGGCTTCCGGGTGCGCAGCCGGCACTTCCACCACACTGGGGTGTGGCTAGGACTGATTGCCGGGAAGCAGCTGGAGCCCATCCGGGTTCCTATAAAAGGGGCCGCCTCCCTCCAGTCATGGGCGGAAGTCGGGTGGAAGAAGGACGGAGCTGGAGAGAGGACTGGAGGCGGCCAGGAAGGCATTGTTTGACTGTAAGGCCTGGACTTTGGGGGATCGGTGCTGGAGGCACTGGGGATTGGAGTGCACGGTAAATTTGTATATAGTGTAAATAAACAGTGTGTTGGGTGAACTATGTTGTCCGTCTGTCTGTGTCCGGGCCAGCGTCCACAATATATATAAATTTAAATATAAATATGCTGCACACATTTAAAATGCTTTCCTATTTCTGACTAATACGAGACTAACATTCCTCTAAGTCAAGCTCTTTTTATGAATGTGTACACCAAAGAGAGCTTTGCATGCCAATACCCATCACAGTTTATGTGGTGTCTCATTGTGTTCACAATTCCTGCTCCTGCATTGACATGCTACAGAGCAAAAAAGAAAATCAAACCTCAAATTATATGCACTCAACCAGGATTTATGCCTCGTTTGTCTAAATACCACAAACATGTCTTTTACCATCTACGTACAAAACGTTTTTGTAGACTACACTGAACTATAATTAGATGAGTCAAACATCTGATATTTTAGTGCAGGAGGATGGGGAAGTCCAGTGGGAATGAACCCTGCCAGAATGAGACTTAAACTAATTTGTTTCATTATTTTATTTGTTTAAACATTTTACAAACTCTGCATAGTATGTACACACAAATATACCATATTTCTCAATTTATTTATATGTCACAGTCTTTACACGATGTTGGCTCTGAGCACTTGGCAAAATAACAAAGGGATTAGCAAAGAACACAGAAATGTATACAGTGGAAAGATAAAGAGCACGTTAGTAAGAATCAACAAAGTACACGGAAATGTACATTTAAGGGTGTCACAAAAATGTTTATTTATAATAAAGCAGTAAAATGGAGAGTTTTTTATTTAATAACATGTCTGCTAGTGACAAATATCTCCTGGCATTATTCAAGTAAGGATGACAGGAGTTTTGAGGTAAGGTAGTGCTACTCACTGAACATGGCGCTGGGGAGAGACGAGATGTTGCTTGTCGATTACCACATGCAAGTCAGAAATCCATTGCGCTCTGTACATGTGTCAATATACAGGTAGATACTGTAAAATGATACAAAGAACACAGATAAAGAGTTGGGTATCACCATTGTAACCCCATATAATCTGATAGGGTTTATGGAAATAAACACGCAATTAGTTGTGGAGGTGTCTTTGCAGATATGAGTCCAATACAGAATTGAAGCAGGTAGATGATTTTCCAGGTTATGGTGACAGATGGCAGGAAGGGGAGGGTCCAGGAGGGTGGACACCGGAGATGACGTTAGTGATTAAGCACTTTGAGCTACATTATTTGTATGAAAATGTGCTATATAAATGAATGTTGTTGTTGATGGAAGAGTCGTCAATCTCAAAGAAAGAAGAAAGGATCAGATAACAGTGCCAACCTCTGGCTGGACAGGTAATTACATTCACTAGAGCCTTAATGCTGCCTCCCATGTGCACACACGTAACATTATATATATATATTGATTACTGTATATAGTAATCGGTGGACAGATCAGGCAAGAGCCAGGAGGAACAGCTGGGGTACCAGCCAGGTCACCGTGCTTAATTTACAGGTATATGACCAAAACTGAGAAAAAAAGCACAAAAGAAAATTGCTCTGTAAGTGTGTCTGCTTAAAGAAAAGCTGACCTGCCCCGGCAACAGTTTAAAAAAACAGGCTTCGTCAGCAGGAGTTCAATTTCCATTGACTGAATTTCAAAAATGACTGCCAATGACTGTATGATTTTATCATGTTCCCCCACTGGAAGAGACGAGGCCATCTCAAAGCTGAAGATGGGCGTTTTGCGTCTTCTTGGGGACGTCTGTGGGAACTGAGTGTGAAAAAAGACAGTGTTAGTAATAGTGCTCCCTCTTGTTGCAGGGTGGTACCTCGACAGAGCCAGGAAGGGGATCCCCAGGCTTGCAGGGTACCTGTTGAAGACAGATAATAGTATTGTTTAAAAAATATTTGCTGTCTCTTGTTCTGTGTGTACCTTCAGTGCCTTTCCTCTTTATCTGCATGTGTTTGAACATCTCGTCACCGGTGCTCCCTCTGTCGAGTATGTTCCTGTAAAGCCTGCTTCTCTGACTCTGTCAATATTTTTGATGCACCTTTCTTGCCTTCTGTCAGGTTTTATTCTTTATGAAACTGAGGGCAACTCTCACAGTATGCCTAATACGCCTTTACTCCTCCTCATGAGTCTCACACTTGTACTTCCTCTTTCGTCATGTCACCAAAGCCAAACTGACAAATCAGATTGCTCTAAGAGACTGGACAGACAGACCTTTGTGTTTTATTATACAACTGGCCACACTACCCATCAAATGGGCAATAGAATACATTTTAAAACATTTGATATCATCAGCCCAATGTGTCCCTTTAGGTCTCTTCCTCTCTTAACTGGCCCTCCCTCTCTCAAATGCATTCCTGTAAAGGTTGCCTCTCAGATTTTTTCATTTTGTGGTGCTCAACTCTTCCCCACTTTCATACCTCCTGTCTTTGTAGGCACGTTTCAGCATGCCTTCCTACACCTTTACTCCTCATTGGGTGTCCCACACTTACACTTACACTTTCAAAAGTCAAACTGACCAATCAGACTGCTCTGAGGTGCCAGACACACAAACCTTAGAATTTTATTATACAGTATAGTAAATAGAGGGATACATTTAAACAGACAATATGTTATAACTGACATAATAGAAAATGCATTAAAATATGACACATGATAATTCAAGAATAACAATAAAATACGTAACACAAGGGTGTTAGATAGATAGATAGATTCATGTGAAAGGCACTATATAATAGATAGATAGTGAAATGCACTATAATAGATAGATAGATAGATAGTGAAATGCACTATAATAGATAGATAGATAGACAGTGAAATGCACTATAATAGATAGATAGATAGATAGATAGATAGATAGATAGATAGATAGATAGAAAAGGCACTATATAATAGATAGATAGATAGATAGATAGATAGATAGATAGATAGATAGATAGATAGATAGACAGTGAAATGCACTATAATAAATAGATAGATAGATAGATAGATAGATAGATAGATAGATAGATAGATAGATAGACAGTGAAATGCACTATAATAGATAGATAGATAGATAGATAGATAGATAGATAGATAGATAGATAGATAGATAGACAGTGAAATGCACTATAATAAATAGATAGATAGATAGATAGATAGATAGATAGATAGATAGATAGATAGATAGATAGATAGATAGAAAAGGCACTATATAATAGATAGATAGATAGATAGATAGATAGATAGATAGATAGATAGATAGATAGATAGACTTGACCACCAAATTCCCCAGATCTCTTTTCAAACAAGCACCTGTGGGTTGTACTGGAAAAATAAGTCCATCGCGCCCCCCACCTTGCAACTTACAGGACTTACGGGATACGCTGTTAACGTCTTCTAGCCGGAGACACCACAGGACACGCTCAGAGGTCTTGAGGAGTTCATATCTCAGTGGGTCAGAGCTGTTTTGGATGCCCGAGGGGGACATGCACAATATTAGGCAGGTGGTTTTATTGTTGGTGCAGTCGGTGTACATATGAAACGAATAAACTTATGTATGCTAACAAGGTACAAATACAAAAAATAACATAAATTATCTGTCAGTAGATTATCGAAGAGTGTGTATCTCTAAGTGTAAAGTGATTATAATTGAACAGTCTTACAGATTAAAATTTCACAGTAGAGGATGCCTTTTATGCATGTGGCACATGGCGTCATTGTCTATTAAAATGTCTGCTAGAGTACCACTAAGCAGACAAGGAAGAAAACCTAACAACAACAACAACAACATTTATTTATATAGCACATTTTCATACAAAAAGTAGCTCAAATGCAGATGTCTAATCAACACTCTTAAAAGTAGAGGTGCCATAGTGTTTAGTATTACATACATGGCTTTACACTACTGTGTTACCATTTATTTCCTTGAAATATGTTAACTGATTCAAAGTTTCTTACTTTAATATTATAATTAAAGAAATATGTGTAAACACCAAATGCTCAGGTCGGCCTGGTAGTGCAGTGGTATTAGCACAGCTCCTTCCCAACAAGGAGACCAGGGTTCATAGCCCAGGTGCTCCTTGTGTGGAGTTTGCATGGTCTCCCTGTGTTCTTGAGAATTTCCTCCAGTGTTCCGGTTTCCTCCCTCAGTCCAAAGACATGCAGGCTAGGTGGATTGGCTTGTGTGTGTGTGTGTGTCTCTGTGTTCACCCTGTGATGGGCTGGCACAACGTTGGAGGATTGTTCCTGCCTTGCACCCAGTGTTTGCAGGGATAGGCTCCAGCTCCCCTACAGCCCTGCTCAGGACAAAGCAGGTTTCTAAAATGAATGGATGGACTCAGTGTTCAGTATATAGAGAGAGCTTTGTAGAAATGAACTGATTTGAGTTTGTGCTCAGTAAGAAGGCTGGGACTGGACCTTGCTGAAAGTGGTATATAAACCTCTATAGTGAGGTTCAACAATGTTTTGGATACTTCAGGGTGTGTTGAAAAGTACCTTATTAAGGTGCTTTCTCTGACAGTCTGTCAAACTCTATGTTAAGTAAATACTAATCGATAGTCTAAGTTGTGTCTCACATTACTTTGTATTAGACGAGTGCTTTATATTTTTATGGAATGTGTTGCAAAAAATCCATAATGATTAGCAATCTGCTCACTTTATGCTTCCCACCACCAAATGTATGAATTGAAGGCCTTGTGATTGGTCCCAGTCAAAGGTGCTATATAAAATAATAACGGTAACAGCCTTTTTTGTCAGGACTTTCTATGCCACTATGACAGGCTGGCGCCCTGTCCAGGGTTTGTACCTGCTTTGTGCCCCATGCTAATTGGGATAGGCTACAGTACCCCCCCACGATCCTAGTCTAGATTAAATGGGTTAGAAATTGACTTCCTATGCTAGCAACAGTTAGGATTCAAGAATTATTTTGATTAGATTTTGTTTTGCATGCAGACCCAAAAGAAAAACGCTGTGTTAATAAAAAAAAAAACAAAAAAAAAAAAACAATGCAATGAAGAGAAGGTCAGCCTGACCCACTAAGCACAGCAGAGATACCGGCGGTAAGAGAAACATTCAAAAGTGGACAGGGAGCTAACATGAGTGCAGGCCAAGGAAGTTGATTCTTACTTTGTGGTGCGGCTAAATCAACAAATAAAATCCTAGAGTCCTAGAAACTTTATAAAATCATACAGAAAAAGGGAAAGAGATAAATCCCCCTCTGTCTGACGGTTATATGAAGCAACAAACAACTTACAGTGACTCTTGGGGTTGCTGCAGTCATGGCCGACTGTGTATACCTGCAGAATTTTGTAAAACAGCTGCTAAAATAGTGTAAAGAATTGTGCTGTCATTTTGTTCCAATACACTACTTCCTGTGTTCTTGAGTGCCCTGTAAGGTACCTTGTGATTATAATTGTTCTGAAAGGTACTATACAATATAAGGTATGGCTGATACGCCAGCTTATTATCTTTGTTTCACCTTGTATATTCCTGAGTGCTTTGTAAAGTACAGACACTTGTGATGGTGCTCTCTCTGAAAGGTGCTGAATTATATAAAGAAGGACTATCCGATGATATTGTGTTCCTCGGTAGATTGTGTGGTATTCAATTCTCAACTGTCAGTTATTCTTTACATTATATAGCATCTTTCATAGTGAGCACCAACACCAGACACTCAGGAGTACACAACATCAGCATATGATAGCAGTTCAGGTTAAGTGTATTCCTTAGTGTTTTGTAATTTATGAAGGTTCTTACTCAGCAAATTGCTATGAAATATAAATAGTGACTGACAGTTTTAACTCACAAACCAATTTACCAAGCACCGAGGTATACACAAACTGGTGAGTAAATTATCAGTCATGCTTTATTTGATAAAGCACCTTTCAGAAGAAGTACCTTCACAAGCTGTCTCGGGAATACCCAAAACATTATTACACGCCATGATCCTGAACTGGTGTGTGTCATTAATGTGTGCTGGTAAGCTCTCTGAAAGGCTCTATATAATATATACTAACGACTCATTACTAATGAATGGTTTACTGTTTAGTTTTTCTTTTTCTCTAGAACAGCTTTGAATATTTCTTTATGGTTTGTAAAGTGTCTATCCATAGTTTCTGATGTGACTGGCGTTATATAAAATATTGATAAACTCGTTATATTGACTTGCTTTGCGTTATATTAGTGTACCTTTTGTAAAAATCTGTGATGGAGCTGACTGTGAAAAGAGCTATACAATAAATAGGAATGAATGATTTACTGTTCGCCTTTATCTCCAAATGGCCTACAAAGCGAAGCCGCGGCCTCTGATGTGATTGGCGCTATATAATAATATTGACTAATTCGTTATATTGTGTTGCTTTGACTCTGTGATTGCGCTTGCTGTGAAAGGTGCTGTTATGGTACCGTCTGACAGAGCTCTTAATTAGAGAGGCTTTGTAGTAAATCTTTCAAGTGTGTTATCTGCGCTATAAATGGCGCTACATAAAATTAAAGTTTGATTGACATTCCAGCGGGCGGCACGGTGGCGCAGTGGGTGGCGCTGCTGCCTCGCAGTTAGGAGACCTCCGTGCGTGGAGGTTGCATGTTCTCCCCGTGTGTGCGTGGGTTTCCTCCGGTTTCCTCCCACAGACCAAAGACATGCAGGTTAGGTGCACTGGCGATTTTAAATTGTCCCAAGTGTGTGGATGTGTGTGTGTGTGTGTGTGTGTGTGTGCGCGCGCCCTGCGGTGGGCTGGCACCCTGCCCGGGGTTTGTTTCCTGCCTTGCGCCCTGTGTTGGCTGGGATTGGCTCCGGCAGACCCCCGTGACCCTGTAGTTAGGATATAGCGGGTTGGATAATGGATGGATAAATGACATTCCAGCTCCGCCGCGCGACACATCACGCTAACTTCATTAACTGAGGGTTTATAAAGCGACTTATGGCAGTACGCGCAACTCGAAGGGAGGAATAAAAATAACTGATGGACAGCTTGTTGAGTGACTGTGTCTAATATTATTTTGCGTTACCTTAATGTGCCACATTATCTTCTGTAGCTTCACGTTATACTTTTGCGATGCTGCCCATTGTGAAAGGCGCTATATGAAAAAATATAGCCCTCCAATCGCATTCGTTATCTTGTGTTACTGTCATTATGGACTTAAAGTGACTTGCATTTTATTTCTGAGAGGCTTGTTAAAGGTGCTGTGCTGGCGCTCTAGGCGATACGCGCGAAACAAAATAAAAACTGACTGGCGTTTCCTTCTTCTGTCTTGCCTTATCTTCTGATCGCTACAATCAAAACACACTGAAACTGTATATTTATACACAAATGTAAATTACGATTGCACTAACATTAAAGTATCGGTAACTAATCGCAATTTATGGGGTGCCACATACAACACAACTGGTGCTCCACAAGCGATAATGAATTTTACATTGCGCAGAAGATCAAGTTAATACAGCTTCTTTTTTAAATCAAAGGTATATTTAATTTATATTTATTAATAAAGAGTGTGCTTAATCATAAGATGGATTGTTTTACTACTGTTACAATTTGATGACTAGTCGCGTGTCCTTAAAGAATAAACATGATTGAATGTTAAGGACATCTCCGCTCGCTCGCTGTATTAGCCTTTACGTGTCATGCAGAGTCAAAGACTAATCCACAGTCAGTCACTGACAGCAAAACATTGGACGAAGCACTCCCTTGTTCATCCTGCGCCAGCGGAAGAAAAAGTAGTTCCGTTTCTTTGTTAACATTCTAAAACTTTATTTTTCATTTATTTTAGGAGAACACCTTAACGGTATCATTCAAAATGCACAAGTCAAGCAACATACTGAATAAGCTCCTTGTAAAATAAGCGTTCGGGTGCAGCAGAGCCAGCTGTACTACGGGGGTGTGTGGGCATTGTTAGCAACATATGATGGTCTTAAAACTTTGTTTTTCATACGAAAGAAATATAAAGTTGATAATGTCACGTTCATAGCAAGGACAACTGCACGAGAATCGCCTGCAGCGGGAGCAAAAAGCTAACCAGTCTAAAACGAGTCCCTAGAATTTCAAGTTCGCATTGACGAGCGGAGCGGCACTGGAATGGGACGGGCTGGGGGTTTGAAGTGGAGTTTAATTTGCCCCGTCCCGGGCTGTTGGAAATACGGTTAGGAAATGCGCTCCTTACTTTCGTGCCAAGGAACTCCTGTTTTCTGACCAAGTTTTGTGGGTATTTTACTTTTCTTTTTTTATAGCATCTAAACGTGCGGGTTTATGTTCATCACAATACGAGTCAATTATTGCGATATTACAGGGAGACCAAGATTTTTGCCTTATTAATGCATTGTTTTAAGGGTCCATATGTTGTCTGGCATTGGTACGACCAGTTCAGTCTGAATGTAATTGACAACCTATACGTTGTTCTGAATTGAACTAATCTGAATTGAAAAGTGCGCCACGTTAGAATGAAAAGAAGCGGGTTCAAGGTCTGCACCAAGTCCGAGAAGGGTCGCCTACCCATTGCAGGTCACGCACTCCACACACACAGTCACAAACATATACACACACACACAGTGTCACACCGGCGACGTTTAATGGTCGTACTTAAAAATCAGAGTTCGGATCTTTGGAATCGATTGTCTTCAGACTTTTTTTATATAGCGCCTTTGCAAGCATGCGCCATTTTAGCGTATTTATTGTACGCATTAAGCAATAGATTGTTATTTTAAAGAAGTGCCTCTCAGAGTACTTGACAACTTTTATTTAAAAAAAAATGAATGACTTATTTTTTACATTCGATGGTTTGTTGATTATTTGCCTTGATCCATATATTCACGAATAAAGAGAGAACAACAACTCGTTATTCGCTGACTTTCGGCATTTGAGCTCCTAGTAAAACAAACACAGTGACCTAAATCATTGTGCAGACTTTACGAAATTCTTAAGTTTAAATAACGTCTGTTTTCCAGGGCAGTGATAAATTTGTTTCGTATAACATAATCAGTTTCATCCATTTTCCAATTCGCTTAACAGATAGATAGATAGATAGATAGATAGATAGATAGATAGATAGATAGATAGATAGATAGATAGTCCATCAATTTCCCATCATCAATCGTACTTAAAGCAGTTCATGAACATGCTGGCCGGTGTCAGTCCTAGCTATAGTCAAAACCCAGTCTTGAATTTTCGCTTTCCAGTTTAGTCAGTGAACGAGCTCCTAGCTCCTAGAAGTGCTAGCTGACCTGAAATTTCGAAGGTCTTCTTTTGCTCTTACAGCAGTGGCCTGATCTTATAGCAGAGGCACTTTCACACAGTCATTTAGGCGCATACCTGTACACCCTCAAGATCCGATGTTGGCCCTCAGTAATCGAGATCAGTGGCAACATTTCGTGATACAAAACGTCTTAAACTAGACTAATATCTGTCATCATCATATACTCCAAAACTGTAAGAAAACACAGCGATTAGACCTGGTTTTCGAGTTCCCACGTCCCCACGTATGCGATGGCCTTTCTTGAATTTTTCGCAATACATACTGCCCAAGGGGGCTGGCGACACTAATTTGTCCCGGTTTTCAGATGTCTGCTGGGTGCTGCTTGTCGACCCACGTGCTGGAGTAAGTGGGACCAGATAACAGATGGAATGCTTCAGTATAAAGCAAAAAAAAAAAAATTAAATGCAGTGCGGGGAATGAAATATAAGCGAAATAGATCAAAATAAAATAATAATCATTATAATAAATCTCTTTTGGTGGATGGTGAGCTTGCCTCATACTCATAGCATATGTGAATGTTGTATTGATTCCGGAGCCATCGCTTTCTTTGATTCAATAAAGCGAAACAAAACCTGCAAACAAATCGAATTTTCTTCTGTACCGCCAAAGCAAATATCAGTACTTCAACGTTCTAGGCAACGTTCTCTTTTGTTTTAAACCAATTTTTAACTCAGAACATATAAACGCTCTACCCATTTAAAAACATATTGACTGATAGATCGATTGTAACCATGCCCGCACGGCGGCTCATAAAAATAAATTAACGGGATAAGCAAAGAGAGGGGAAAATGTAAAGCTCAGAAGTGGGGATCGTGAACGGCAGCCTGAGAAGCCCAGAGGCGCGCCCAGTAGCTGAGCTGTGAGGCGAAGGACCGCCGTGCGCGCGCATGTGAGGCGCGCACAGAAAGATGCACCGCGGGATCGAGCACATCCACGGAGAGTCCGAAGTACCTGCTTAATGCGGTGCAGAACAATGTGGAAGATAAAAATATTTATACAGTACTATGAAATATTTCTTTTAGTGGATACAATTGTAAAGTTTTAGTAACAGGGAACCCCTATACATTGTGATGTTTTTCGACGCCATCTACTTTAAAGATTCTTCAAACTTTGACTTGAAGCGGGGTCAGGGAGAACAAAGTAATAAAATATCTATCTATCTATCTATCTATCTATCTATCTATCTATCTATCTATCTATCTGTCTGTCTGTCTGTCTGTCTGTCTGTCTGTCTGTCCTAATTGACAGACACAGACCCAGCGTATTGGGGATATGTCAAGTTTCTGTGGAACAGATGTGTTTTAAAAAGATAACGGGAAGAATATGATGTGTGTGAAAATACTGACGTTGGATTTAACGGTTTCAATAAGTAGATGGATGGACGTCTATCAGTGAAAGAGTGACTCCATATTTATAAATCAACTGGATTGTTAATAGTGCATACTTGTGCTAAACCCTCATCTCAAACACACATGCACATTTTGTCTCCCTTTACATTCTCTGATTACTATCCCTAATTTAGGCGCAATGGATGACCCAATGAAAGAATTGCACTGTAAATCTCGTTTAACGATTGATCAAAAATAAAAGTGCCATAGTGCTTTTTCAGAGTGATGCTATAGGGGAACCATCTTTGGTTTCCAAAAGAAACATCCTATAAAGATTCCAGACAGAACTTTGATTCATTTCGATCCAGGCTACATATCAGGCTACAGGCGTGATTGTGTAAAGGTTTTCTTGACCTGTTGTATCCTCCTAGGTACCCTTCTTCGTCTTCCTCTTCATCTTTTCCCACTTCTATATGGGGTCGATGTGTGTGATCAACCTACTCCTTAGAGCTCGGTCCTGCACCTCCTACCCAGTCCATTCATCTCCCTTGCTTTTTCTTCCCCGTACATCCATTCCCACCACTCTGTTCCTCACGTATGCAATATCTCTCCTCATTACAAGTCCATATCACTTCAATCTTGCCTGTACATTATTCCTCCACTTTTATTTTATCACTAACATACATTAAAGATATGTCTTGGCCACATACCATTGCAAAGAGCTCTTTAGAGAATGAACTGACTCTTTGTCTAGCGATGATTCTACGAGGAAGCACACAACCCCGTAAAGTGCTCTTACCTAACTGAGTGCCGTGCGGTGGTTAGCGTTGTCAGTTTTACATTTCCGCCGACATGAGTTCGACTTCGAGACCGACGACTTATTTGTGTGCAATAATCACATTTATACCGTAGCCTGCCTTCAGCTTAACAAACTCCCCATGTGCCCCCTTACTCGTTACATTAATCGGCGATTCTAAACTGACCCCGTTCTTGTTTGAATTTCATTTGATAATTTAAGTGGCCTGACTCCATGAACGCGCTATCTCAGAAGGAAATGTCGCTAACTTGTTACATGCCGGTATTCCGTTCATTTCCCGGAGGTCTCCGAGATTTCATTTGACAGAACTGAGTAGCTCCAACCCTGCGACACCTATCCCACCGTCGGTCCCTTGCTGTCCTGCTTGGCTCACTCGCTGTCATTTTCCAGTAGGTTCGGGGGCTTTTCAGTTGCCCAGTGACTTCAGCTCCAGTTTGTTCCTATGGCGGCTCTAATCACAGTTGACATTCTCAGCCAGACATCAGTAACAAAAGGAGGCGCTTCACGCCTCATAATTGACGTTTAGTTTTGTTACCATGTGCTTAAACTCTTTATCCAACGTTTATAAAAACAAATGGGATTGTCTGAAAAACAGCGAAAAAATAAATAAACACTTTTTATTAACACAAGAAATCTTTTACAAATACATTTTTAAATGTAAGAGGGTTATTAAGAAGTTTGCATTTGGGCGGACACAGCTGTTAGACACTGCGCACGCTAATGATGAGCTACACAGACAGACAGAGAGACAGATAGATAGATAGATAGATAGATAGATAGATAGATAGATAGATAGATAGATAGATAGTGAAATGCACTATAATAGATAGATAGATAGATAGATAGATAGATAGATAGATAGATAGATAGATAGATAGTGAAATGCACTATAATAAATAGATAGATAGATAGACAGATAGATAGTGAAATGCACTTAAATAGATAGATAGATAGATAGTGAAATGCACTATAATAAATAGATAGATAGATAGACAGATAGACAGATAGATAGTGAAATGCACTTAAATAGATGGATAGATAGATAGTGAAATGCACTATGATAGATAGATAGATAGATAGATAGATAGATAGATAGATAGATAGATAGATAGATAGATAGACTTGACCACCAAATTCCCCAGATCTCTTTTCAAACAAGCACCTGTGGGTTGCACTGAAAAAATAAGTCAATCGCGTCCCCACCTTGCAACTTACAGGACTTACAGTCCTTATAGTGAAATGCACTATAATAGATAGATAGATAGATAGATAGATAGATAGATAGATAGATAGATAGATAGATAGATAGATAGATAGATAGATAGATAGATAGATAGATAGATAGATAGATAGATAGATAGATAGATAGATAGATAGATAGTGAAATGCACTATAATAGACAGATAGATAGATAGAGTGCCTACAATGGGGACGTGAGCAGCAGAACCTGACCATGTGCAATGGAAGAAGGTGACCTGCTCTGATGAGTCATGTTTTCTTTTTGATCATGGTGATGGACTCTTTGGGCAGGTTAATGTGCCCTGCCACACTGCAACTAAATTGCTCAGGAATGGTTTGAGGAACAAGACAAAGAGTTCAAGGCAATGACTTGACTGCCAAATTCCCCAGATCTTTGTCCAATCAAGCATCTGTGGGCTGTACTGGAAAAATAAGTCAGATCCATCAAGCCCCCCACCTTGCAACTTACAGGACTTACGGGATACGCTGTTAACGTCTTCTAGCCGGAGACACCACAGGACACGCTCAGAGGTCTTGAGGAGTTCATATCTCAGTGGGTCAGAGCTGTTTTGGATGCCCGAGGGGGACATGCACAATATTAGGCAGGTGGTTTTATTGTTGGTGCAGTCGGTGTACATATGAAACGAATAAACTTATGTATGCTAACAAGGTACAAATACAAAAATAACATAAATTATCTGTCAGTAGATTATCGAAGAGTGTGTATCTCTAAGTGTAAAGTGACTATAATTGAACAGTCTTACAGATTAAAATTTCACAGTAGAGGATGCCTTTTATGCATGTGGCACATGGCGTCATTGTCTATTAAAATGTCTGCTAGAGTACCACTAAGCAGACAAGGAAGAAAGCCTAGTCATGAGTCTCCATGTCTTTTGGATATTGGAGGAAAATCAAAATCAAAAAATAACATTTTTGGGAAATATAGTTGTGCAAGAAGAGAAAATGCAAGCTTCATGCAGATGTCTAATCAACACTCTTAAAAGTAAAGGTGCAATAGTGTTTCTTCAGAGCCATGTCAAAGAATCATCAACAAGAAGGTTCTAGAAAGAACCTTTTATTTAGATCTGTAACAGGCTCCATAAATAAATAACCATAAATGAATAATAAAAGACTTGAGGAAAACTTGTGGGCATGCAGTGCCAGCTCCAACATTTTTGATTTGTTTGGCATACCTGTTATGGTACATCCAAAGGGAGTTTTGATGGTGTTGTTATAGTTTTATTACATCACAGAGCTGGGGGGATGATAACCCCCTATGTTATTTCATCTAATTGGTGGAGCCAATACAATAAGTTGTGTTCAATAAGCTTCAATTTTGCTTGATCTATCCATCCATCTATCTATATATCATGCTAGTTAGCTTAAACATTTCTGTTTTGTCCACATACAGTATATTAGGAACCCTTTCAAAACCCAAAGAAACATGGCACCCCTCCCAGAATGGAATGCTTCTTTGTCAGGAAGCAGTAACAAGGAACCACCATTACAGAGCCAGTATTTTTCAGAATCACAGTGAAACCCAATCGCTATACAAACTGACCCTAAAGATGCAAACCTATAGGCACCATCATGGCAACCAGATTAATGTGAACACTGTACAGGAATCTTTGCCATCTTAAATATGTTTTTCCTCACTGTGCCACCCAAAAATGTGGGTTTTCATCATTATGTTGTCTGCCTAAATGTTCACCATTTGCACCACTCATGCCATTGTCTCATCAAACTTGCTGTCACCAGATGCCTCCAACGGCACCCTAAAACTGCACTTCTCTTTTAACTATTCATCAGTTAACATTACTACTGTCACATGAACTCTAAGAACTATTATCGCTTCCTCTTTATCTTAAATATGTCACAGAGACAGCAATTTTCACCCTAAACGTCACCCCTGTGTGCAGTCACCATAAAGACTATACTTGTCACTTGCTGGTGATCTTGACAGTCATCTGTCACCTTAAAAGTATAATTTGATCGTCAAGCGTCATTATTAATATACGCAATTATTCCTATTCACAGTAATCACATGTCACCATAATTAAGCACTTATAGTCACCCTAAATGTTGACCCTTAACTTCGCTCCATAAATAAAGAAGGCAGTTATTTTCACAACTCTATTGTGCCCGACGTGTCCAAGCTATGGGCTACAACAACCTGTTTCTATTTATAACCCTCAAAACGGAGTCGCCAATGTGACGATTACACGTGCAAACAAATCTGGATGGTGACCAGAGTGCATCGATCTTTAGTACCAATCCGGGAGCGGATGTATGTACACCTCTTGCGCCTCTGCATACGATTCAAAGCAACACAAACGTACATTTTTGTTCATTATACGCATTCTCTCGAGAAGAAGGTCTTGAGAAGCCTCTCACCCCAGACTGCCGAAAGCTCGCTCTGTTAGGCTGCTCGTATGCTTCTTGTTTCGCGATCTCTGGTTACGAAAGAGTTAAATAACACCTCTTTTTTTGGCTTCGCTCAGCGGAGGGATACTAAGCTGGTCGTCAACGTGGTGCTAAGGCTTTCGAAGCAAAAATGTCTGCCTAAGGGAAACTCGCAAGTTGTATTCAAGGAATAATTTGCTCCAAATATTTGTATAAATAAGTCTATATAGAACGCTGCCTCCGGTTTGTGGCGACGGCGAGACAGGAAGGAGGAGCACGAGGCGTCTGTTTCACACACCAGTTCGCCCTAGTTGGATGTTTAAACGGGAAAAAGGTAACCGAGAAATTGGAGTGAGTTTGAAGAAAGGGCTGCGGGACTGGCTCAAAGAAGTTGGGATACGAGAGACGATTTGAGAGCTGAGCTGCGGGACTTAACCGCTTTTTATTTTGGAAGGGGAGGGTATATTTGGAGACGGATTTACAGTTTGTAATGTGGAAGGTGCGAGACCTGTTTTTCTTTTTCTGTGTTCTTGTTTGTCATAAAACACAAATGAAACCTAATCTATAGCGCCCAAGCTGACGCGCGTGCCACCTATCCATATGAAAGGTCTCCCCGCTGTTTTTGAAACGCAAAATTTCCTCGCAAAAAGGGAGAGAAAGAGAAACTTTAAAGTTGCTACGTTTAAGCTCGCCACCCAAAAACATCGAAGGTTGACGATGGTGTCGCCACTGCAAGTCACATCCAAACGTTGGTTTTTTGCATGTGCATTAGTAGAACCCCCGAATTTCACATCCAGCCGCCCACATTCCTTTCTAACTCCATAACTTATTGTTGTTTAATTTGACTTTTGCAATAATTCAGGCATTGAAGATAGTATTTGTTGCACCTTCAAACTGCTGTGTTTTTGTGTGGAGGGGGCAGATCTGGTAGGGGTGCGCAACACGAAACTGGCTTTCCTCCGGGGCGACTTTTCAGATGTCATTGTTCAACTGTTGCCAAGTGCGTGCAAGTTGTGGTATCCCGGTGAAGAATTACGGGCGTCTGCAATTTGGTCGTGTGGGGGGCAGGTGGGCGAGGGGGTCTGTTGTTTAAATCATTTTTATTTATCTTCTTATTGGAAGCACGATCTTGTCATTTTTTGACTTTCTAGCCTTATTTAGCGTTCGTTTACTTTGCATTGTGTATTCGGTTTAAATAGCAGTAAACGTGCGACGAAAAGAACACAAAGAACGAAGCCCTGGCTGCTTTCGTGCAGGGATCATTTCCCAATGTGATTGATGCCCCTGCGCGCCCTCGCCTGCCTTCCTGCGCGTACCCGTGCCCGTGCTTGCGCTCTTGCGTGTGCGAGATTCGGCCGGCAGCGTGGAAGCGTTCCTTTCCATTCGTGGTTTTTAAGCCCCGCCGCTGTCAGTCTGATTACAGCAAATGTTGCGACTGCGAGAAGACAAGCAATCCCCCCAAAACACACGTTTTCCCACACTTATTTTCTAGGTTTAGTTGCAGCAATTCAAGATGAACCCCCAGCAGCGGATTGCCGCTATTGGAACAGATAAGGAACTCAGCGACCTCCTGGATTTTAGTGCGGTAGGATTTATCTATTTATTTATTTATTTATTAGATGACATATTTTGATTTTTCTCCTGTTTTCTTTGCATCCATTCTGTATGCACGCCGTTTGGTGCACCTCTCTGGATGGCTCGGTCATGCAGGTTGGGCTCATGAATCATTAGGAGAAGACACCTTAACTTTGATGTAATGTCTAGACCTGGACGATTAAACACTTTGGGTCAGCTGGTTTAGACACGGAGAAGAAACATTAGTTTGGGCCCCTTGAGTTGTGGCTTTTACATCACCCCTTCACATGTACATTTTTTGGAAGCATTTTGTTTCACAAATCCCAAGTGTCACTTTTAACTTTGATGTGCAGTTTGCTCCATAATGTTACAGCCATAGTTTACTACTTGGCAACTTTGTGTTGGGGTTTAAAAGGAAATGAAATGAGAAGTAAGCTGGTGACATGAGATGGGGGTACGAATTAAGGCCACGTTTGCGAGTGTATTGAGCTCATTATCTGACTTTTTACTTTGAAATGTTCACTTTGTACGCTTTATCCTGGCCCATGTGCTTCATGTTAAAGGACAGAAGTGTTCAGGCCACCATACCATAATATCCAGATTTGCTTTGTACTTTTCATTAGTTTAAATGTGGACCCCCCCCCCCGCTTAATTGTTTTTTGTACATAACTTTGAGTTAAAACTTCCATTTTAAAATATGAAGAAAGAAAACTGAATAAGTTTTGAGACAAAAAAATTTCCATCTTCTACGTAAAAATATTTTTGAGCATTTGTGTTTTTAAACTTCTTACATTCAGCATATTTAGCATGAGTGAGCATGTTATAAGGAGCTTTTACAATCAAAAATTTTAATTTTTATTTATTTATTTGCTGTTTTATTGTTTATCTTAAAGTGGGCTTACTTTTTATAGTTTAAACAGTTGGTTTTTTGGAGTTTGATTGTGAAAAAACCTTTATCTCTGTTTAATGTGGATTGTATGATATTCTGTACTGTATCAAATATGTTTCTCAGAGTTGTCATGTTTTCCCTTTAAAATATAATATTCAGAATTTGCATTTTGTATATACATATGTGTGTACATTCACATACACGTTTTTGCCCACAGAGATATTCATATTTTTAGGCATGTGCATGCTGACATGTCTATGAATACACACAGATTTTTTCTAAATGCATTTGCAAGCTGATCTATAAACGTCTTTATATACACAGATACTGTAGGTACACACTTGTTAAATTATATATACATGTGCAGATGTATATTTTTTTTCATGAAACACAGCATTATATATTTTAGTTTTTATATGTATTTGTATACACCACACAGTTATGACTAGATATTCATGGAGTTTTAAGCATGTATTTATGCACAAATATGTACATTTGCAGCACACATATTTTTGTGTTTATGTAATATGTATAAATGCACATACACATGATATATGATAAATAATGTGAATAATTTTATCTTATGCTGAGTTAGTACAGTAATTCCTTTAAACATCTAAGTACATTAGCACATACTTTATTATATTACTGACCGTGATAATGGAAGCAGTTTGGTAAGAATGCACTGTTGCAATGACAGGTGCACATAATTGTGGGGAGGCAAGCATTTTTTGAGTGTAAATATTGTATTAAATCAAATTTTATTCATCACTTACAGTTATACATGGTGTATATACTGTAGTGAAATGCTGAGTTGCTAAACCCCAAGACTGTGCGTGTGTGTATACATACTAAATCAAATAGCTCTTATAAAAGTATCGGATCAGTGACATTTAGTATCAGATACTCCGTAAAGACAAGCAGTATGTTTAAGCATTCAAGTAAAATGAATGCACTGGCTTAATATCAAAAGTTTCATACGGTTTATTTTTGATGTAAGTGAAACATTCTCTTTTTTTTAATTGTTTCATTTGGAAATTTGTTTTGCTTCTTTGTTTTTCACACAACTATTTTTTGATATGTAATGTAGTTGATGATAACCTGTCTGTTTACATTCCAAGAATACTACACATTTTTAGACTTTTCGGTTTGGTTTTTTACTGTGCATCTAGAAAATACATATTTTAATATTAAATGAATATTGTATGCATTGCTGTAAATATTTTTCAGTGTTCTGCTAACACTGTTACTAAATGTGTATTTATTATATTTTCAAGTGTACATCATTTACATCATCATGATTTTTTGTCTTTCTAACATTGAAATGGAAAACCTTGAATGTGTGTGTTTTTTTTTACTTTTTTTAATCACAAGCTGTAGAAAGTTTGCTCTGCTTTACGCCTGAGTCCATGCTTGCATTCCTCATTGCACTAATCCTACTTGCGTTCCTTCTTTTTAGATGTTTTCTCCACCGGTAAACAGTGGAAAAAACAGACCAACCACTTTGGGCAGCAGTCAGTTCAGTACATCAGGTAGGCCGTGGAATTCATTTCTTTGTAAGAGCCTTCTGAGGGGATTCACCCCAGTATGTTTGTCTGACCCTGGCAATACCCCGATACACAGATCACCTCTGTGTTTTGATATTTTTGCCGTGTTCTGTGTCTTTTTTGACTCCTTGGTTGCTGAATGTGATTCCGTGATGTAGCACTTTTAACGTGACTGAAACAAGCTGGACTTTGTGAAATTCTTTGTGTGGAGTTTGGTTGTAATTAGGCGACAGTTGCTGGTAGAATTAACCTTCACTTAGCAACTTGTCTGTTACGCCATTTAAAACTGGACTGTGTTTGTGAGTGCAGCACGCGTTTGTTGGACAGTGGGGCTTTTGTATCTGAAGTGTATGGAGAGTTGGGAAAGAATCGCCACGTTCTTCATTACACACTTTGCATTGGCACTGAACGCAGCCCTGCACTGAAAGTGTGTTTAGGACACTGGTGTATTTTATTCTTTTCTCCCATTTCTAACAAAGAGGTTCATAATTCTGATATGGTAAAGAGTAGGCTGAATAAGTGGTTAGTGCTTAGTTTATTCTTAATCTGTTAATTTTTTTGTCTGTATGTATATGCAAATATACAGTGTAATTGTAGAAATGTATGTATAATTGTGTATTTACTGTACATTTTTAAAATGAAATAATTGCAAGCCCATTTTAAATTGTTATAGGCAATTCATCCTTATCCTGTGCTTCTGGGGAGGAATTAGCTGCAATTCTTGATTTTTCTTGAAATTGAAATAGGACGTTTTTTAGTTTTTTTGCTTGCGCTCGTAAGACCATCGTGTCATTTGCTCACACTGCAGGGAATGTCTTTTTTTTTTTTTTGCACATGTAAAGAGAGCTTTTAAATGGGCTGGCTGAAAGAAATGATTATAAATTCGGTGCCGATAAAGCGTGGTGTGTGTGTGTGTGGTTCTGCGTGCAAGTGAGAGCTTGTGCGTGTTTTGTTTCCTCCGCTGTTTTCATGTGGAGCCGATCGCTGTCTCTTTCTTATTTTCTGTAATGTGAATAAGGACGACTTCCATTCCATTTGCAAGTGTGTTTTTTTTTTTCATGCATGCGCTTCCCTGGAGTTCTCCTGGCTGTTTTGTGGATTGTAATTTCCTGTTGCATCAACCCCTAAAGGCCAGAACTTGATTGTGGTAAATAGATTTACAAGTCCAGAGCAATGTGTGACTTTACACTTGAAGTTGTTGTTTATTTTGCTACAACTGTTTGTCTCTTATTACTTTTCCCTGTGTCTTATTTGTATAAATCAAGAAAAAAAAAATTCTCATTAAAGTATAATATACAAGAAGTATTTTTTTTAAATGATAAACTTAATGGAAAAGTGATCATATTTATTTTTAAGCAGGAATTTCGTTATGTGTGTGTTATTTCTTTCATAATGCCTCACTTGCTGTCAGATTTGAATCAAATCAGTTTTATTAGATGATGCTGTGGCACAGTCGAACAACTGGGCCTTCTGTCTTTTGAATTTGTGCCTTGTGTGCAGCAACAGACAAGTGTTTGTAAATACTTGAACAGGGGGACGGGGAAGACATGTTTTTAGTTGTTCAGTGAACACCCAATGTGGCAGGAGACCATGACTTTTGTGAACAGTGCTTAGCTTCACACACAAATGTTCAGATTTTAAATTCCTGTCCTCCTACCTAATAATACTTTAAATTTTGCATCGTTGGAGTTTGGATGACATAAGAAGGAGGCTGAGAAGAGCATGTGGTGGATCTCTTTTGGGGATACTTGATTAACTTTGATTTCCTGTTTGCATCAAGCTGAAGTTTGCTGGATGTTGATCCAGGGAAAGAAATGTTTGACAGGAAATGGTCGTCACGTTAGGAGTTTGGCTGAGCAGCAGCGGCTTTTGGCTTCATGCTCTTGTGGTATACTGCGTATACTGCTTACACCTCAAAAGGGCTTGAATGTAAAGTGCAGAGTTAAGAAGCAGGCAGATTTGTAAGCATTAAGCATTCTATTTTGATAGAGACAGGCCCTTATCATCCCAGTAAAGTGTGTGTGCATGTACTGTATGTGTGCATATTCACTGTATATGTGTGTGTATATAATTTTATTTATATATATTTATATATATATATACACACACACACATACAAGAATACTTTTGTGCTTTTGTTTTATCATAACATTATAACATTAACTGATTTGCAAGATACCAAAGAATAAGGTACCTTGTGTGTTTGGAAGCATATATTTGAGCATGTATATGTGTGTACACATGAATGTAGTTGCTTCTATAGTGTATATGTTTCTTTTTATACTGTGTTTGTAATACACTGGGTATAAATAAAGAAAGAGTAAGAAATGTGTGACTGCGTTATACAGTATGTAAATATTTCTTAATATTATGTTTAACTATGTGTATGTGTGTATATTCTTTTATAAAAGAATGTGTGCTAAGTGAGTCTGAAATGTGTATACAGTGTCTTATATACAACTAAATGTACTGTATGGGCCTTGCATGTCTGAATAATGTAGTTTCTTTTTGTACAGAAATATGGTATGTATGATAATTGTGCATGTGTGTGATTTGTAGAGATCATTTTTGTCTGCATATATATTTTTAGACTTGTGCGTAAATACATACACACACACACACGTATGCAAATTGTATATGTTCGTCTAAGCCTGTAATACACGGGTGTACTGTATGTGTGTGTAATATATTTATTATTATTTATTTACACACACACACACACACTGTATGTACATATATAATTGTGTCAGCATATTTTAATGTAGACATTTTTACTCCCAATAGTTCAGTATTTATCTATTGTTTATAAACGACTCCTTGAATTTGTCAAAGATCTTAAATAGTTTAGTTAAGTAATTTTTAAATTTGCATTGAAGATAGACAAAACTGCAACAATTCATTTATTATAATCTTTTAATTTTGTCTGTTTCTCTTAAAACGTTCCTATTTAAATTTTTTTTCAGTTTTGGAGTATTTGGAATATTGTGAAATGTATGAAGGCAGCTAGCCATCACTTTACTGGCTCCACATTCTCCCTTTTAGGGGTGCAAGTGCTGAGCTTGTGACAGAGTGTAGGGCAGGAACTGGCCCTTGGTGGGTCACACTCAAGCCCCCATATCCTCTTTTGTTAATAATGGGTGCCTTAGAGGCCCCAGTTACGGTTCTGGGGGGATCTTTTTATGCTCGTCAGTGTGGAGAGCGCATAAGTTTTTAGTTTTGTTTGTGTAAGATTTTAATTGCTTCTCTATTTGTCAGTTTTTCTTTTTAATCTAACTGAACCATGCATAGTTCCTGGGTGTTATGCATCTTTTTTGCATTTTTGTTCATGCTTTATTTCTTTTATTTTGTTCGTGTTTTTTTTTTTTCTTACCAGTGTTTTCAGTCCATCTTTGTATGGTGCCTTTCATACAAAAATCATATTAAAATGACTAAAATAAAAATGAAGTTTATATATAAAATTTTTAAATTCAGGAAGATGGTAAGAATGCACTAAATATTTGAACGCTGCTGTCTGTCATGATTCACAGTGCTGGTTAAATCTTTTCTGTCACTGATGTTTTGTGTTTAATTTATAATGCTTACAGTTTTTTTTTTTTTAACAGTAAAGGGGAAAAAAGTTAAGTAATTTAGGGAACTGTAAGTCATCAGTACTTTCAATTTCTTGAGAATTCTTTCCCCCACTCAGACTCCATGTATGTAATCAAGAACCTGAACACTCCTTATCTAATTCTTTCTTCTTTGAGCATTGAGTGCATTAAATCTAAAAGGAGGAAAAAGACGGCGTTTTGGAGCAGAGGGGAGTTTTCTCGCATTTGTTTTTCTTAGTTCTGCATAAAGCAGTAAACTGAACAAAATTTGCTTGTCAGCTGTGCTTGTAAGCTGGGTTTTCTGCTTTTGAGGCACTATATATATGAAGACTCCACATTTTAATTTGTTGACTCATAACTGGTGCATGATAACCGCCAGATGTTGAACTGTCAAAGAAGAATCCGTTTAGAGTCGCGTTAGTGCTCACAATTGACAAGTTCCAGACTAATCTGAAGCCAACCAAAATTCACATAACTTGCTTGCTTTCCTCATAAACACATGGTGTTAGAACACACAGTTTTAAGATGGTAGTAAACTGTAGTTCCCATAATCTCAGGATGTTTTTTTTTTGAGAAACCAAAGATTGGACACGCACACAACACAATGAGAGAGCTGATCTTTACTGTGTAAGCTGGGTTGCCAGATTGGGATGTTGTGCTCCTGAATTGTGTACTTCTGCAATGCCTTACGTCTTAACGTCGTTATGTGCTAGTCATGTTTCACATATGTCACTTTTTCTTTCATTAATGGGTCGTTTTGAAGAATACACGTTTGAAAGTAAGGGCAAATATTTCTTTTAGAGCCACAAATATTGTTCTTAAGTTGCTCGCCTGAAGCAAGACGATGAGTAAGGTGATACTGTACTTAACAGCGTGCCAGCAGTGATGAGTTTGTCCTGATGAGTAATTCAGATATGTCTGAAAAATAAAAGGTGCTCTTCCTTCTCTTATTTTTTTTATTTTTTTAAAGAAAAGGACCAGGAGTATTTTTACAATAACATTTTTTTTGTTGTGTGTGTTTGTGTATACTTGCATAAAAAAATATTAAAATATGTGAGTTCATAAAATGGATGGTTATGTTTCTTTATTTAGAATTTCTGTGCATGATTTGAACATATTCTTTGTTCCTGAATAAAATATGTATATTGCCCTTTTGACCTCCATCGGTGTATCCTATGTTCAGTTTGTAGTTTTTATTTTTGTACGCGCCTAGACTGTCGACTCTCCCAGGGTGATCTGTGAGATGACTCTTGTTTATTGTCATTGTTGCCTCCCCCATGTCAGTCTCAGGTTGTCATTGACTTGTGCGCAATCTTCATTGATCATGGTGCAGGTTGTAGGGCTACAGGGAGGAGTTCTGTTTATTTTCACTTGAGGCAGTTGAAATAAATCATATTTAATGGAGTAGCTGTTGGCATATTTGAAAAGGGTTAATGTGTGAATGAATGTGATATCTTGCTTTCATATTACTATTTCTATTAATATGTGCAGGATTATTTTTTTTGGATTGTGCCCTGTGTTAAGTGAAATGTCCCATTCAAAGTATGAGCATTTTGTACAAATTATAAATCGGAGGTGTGTTTTCTCCCATGTAGTTTGTGTTGTGTATTTCATACGGAAAATATGTGTGTGTTTTGTTTTTTTTTTTTTTTAGATTGTCAGACCTCAATAATCAAGTTTAAAGGCTTTAGAGGGGCCAGGTCTGTCTCTGCCTACATCTAAAATAAAATTCTCAATTCTATTTAACAAAAAATATCTACTTATTAACTAATGTATTTTAACTACAGTGCACACAAGATTTATTGAATGTTCCTTTAAACATTTATTTATTCTGACCCCTACTTCTGTTAAGATGTTTTAAAAATATAATTTAAAATAAACCCCCCCAACCAAAAATATGTGTTTATATGTTACCTACCCATTATAATTTGTAGTGGTGACCAAGATTTTTCTGTTTTATGTTTTTGTGAAGAAAGGCCATCATAATGTTTCTCGTAGAACAAGACACTATGGTGGCCAATGCTGAACAACATCAAATGGTGAAAATACAATAAAAAAAAACATGCTTGTGTCACATAGTCCAGACGCTTTTTATTCAGCCTTTCTTTTTATAAAATGTGTAAAATCCATACTTTTTTTGCTAAAATATTGTTAGCTAATTTTGGTTTAACAGGGCAAATCGTGAACAGTAAATTTTAAAGCCTCATTGAAGACACGCCTCTCCCCCTCATTCATTGGTCAAGAATCTTGCCTTCAGTTCAGATGCATTGCATTTTGGAGTTGCTTCTTTTACAGTGAGTTTTCTGGAAGTAATTATTAATAGTATTTTAGCAGAAAACGTGTGCATTTTACACATTTTGAGCATTTGATTGGATCACATATGTCGACTGTGCAGCACAAGTCCTGCAAGAATTTTTTTTTTTCTATGGACGCTTTACATATCTTTGGCCATTATTCGGCATTGGATAGAGTAGGGTCCCATTCTGTGAAATGTTAGGGTTTCTTTTCTCCACAAAATTGTCAGATGAAAAATTTTTGCCTGGCATTACTATAAACTTCATGGGACAATTAACATATTAAAATGTTTTTGTTGGGTTGGAGCATTCCTTTAATTCATAAACCATATAACAGAAGAGATTGGTAATGTGTTTAGTTTCGATTAGCACATCCAAGCAAGAATTTCACTGTACTCCATACATGTGACAATAATGATCTATAAATATATTCTCTCTTAAGTTTGTGAGTTAAGGTGTCTTTCTTTTTCTTTTTCCCTGCCAACAACACATCCAATTCTAACGATGAGTTGGTTTGCATGCCTGTGGTCTCTAAACTGTCCTGGTATGACTGAGTGGGCACTCCCCTGTCACTTTTGATAGTTTAATGACTAGAAATGCGGATTAAGTGAGAACAGAAAAGTGGATGGATGGATGAGTACTAAGAGCTGTTTTATTGTATTATTTAAAAGCAGTGTGCCTTACTTCATTATTGTGAACATTTTATGAGAAAGTTAAAGACATGTAGAGAAAAATAAACTGTAATCATGAAATGTAAATTTTTATATATATCTTGTGTTTTTAAATATGGGCATTAGTTCTTTTGGAGATTAATTGAAACTAATTACTTTGTTTTAAGATTTGCAAAATGCTTATTACCTTTTTTTTAGGGATTAGTATTTAGTGGCAATTTCTGATTTTCTTTGTGTTCAAAAAATAATAAATGATATAAATAAATCTAGATGCAAAGCGTTTCTTGCATGCGTGTCAAGATTTAGTCATGAAGATCTTCAGCAGAAATTGGTGTTCCAGCGAGACCCCTTGTCTCAGTGGCATAAATTGCGCTTGTAATCTTGGTGATGGCAATAAGTGTTAAGATATTGAATTCAAGGCGCACACTCGCAAAGCTCTACTTCTGTTTTGTTGTTTTATTTTTTTGTACAAACGTCGTAATAGTTGCTTATCATTTTTGTAAGAAGCACAAAGGCACAGTTTTCTTTAAGAGTATGTCTTATCTCACACTGATTAAAATTTGTATTTTTTCTTTGATTTTTTAGTGTTGACTTTAGAACACCTAAATATTTATTGAAATGATAAAACTATACATTATAAAAATGACTTTGGTCGTACTTGTGTTTTTAAATTCTTTCAAATTGGTTGAACTGCTCATGACATGCAAAAGTCTCCTAGCCTTGTTTTAGTCAGGTTTGCTTTGAAAGTCTGTTGGGATGCTCTGATCAATCAACCAATCAACAATGTTGTGATACTGGGTCAGTCAATTCCAATACTGATTATGATTCCCTACCAGTGTAAAGAATTTTTTCACTGTTAAGGAATAACCACATGTGTTGTATATTTAAAGGTGTTAACTTTGGTATTTTTATAATTAAACTATAGACCATAGGTGTTAACTGTTCCTCTTGTATTACCAAAATTAAATTCTGCAGGCTTATTTTTCAGTGAGCATAAAAATTAAGTAAAATTACCATAAAGTATATACTTTTTAACCAATAAAAAAAGTAGAGAAAATTTTTATAATACATACACATCCATCTATCCTCTTCCGCTTATCTGAGGTCGGGTCGCGGGGGTAGCAGCTTGAGCAGAGAGGCCCAGACTTCCTTCTCCCCGGCCACTTCTTCCAGCTCTTCCAGGAGAATCCCAAGGCGTTCCCAGGCCAGCCGGGAGACATAGTACCTCCAGCGTGTCCTGGGGCTTCCTCCCGGTTGCACGTGCCCGGAACACCTCACCAGGGAGGCGTCCAGGAGGCATCCTGATCAGATGCCCGAGCCACCTCATCTGACTCCTCTTGATGCGGAGGAGCAGCGGCTCTACTCGGAGCTCCTCCCGGATGACTGAGCTTCTCACCCTGTCTTTAAGGGAAAGCCCAGACACCCTGCGGAGGAAACACATTTCAGCTGCTTGTATTCGCGATCTCGTTCTTTCGGTCACTACCCATAGCTCATGACCATAGGTGAGGGTAGGAGCGTAGATTGACTGGTAAATTGAGAGTTTTGCCTTACGGCTCAGCTCCTTTTTCACCACGACAGACCGATGCAGAGCCCGCATCACTGCAGACGCCGCACCGATCCGCCTTTCGATCTCACGCTCCATTCTTCCCTCACTCATGAACAAGACCCCAAGATACTTGAACTCCTCCACTTGGGGCAGGATCTCTCCCCCAACCCTGAGAGGGCACTCCACCCTTTTCCGGCTGAGGACCATGCTCTCGGATTTGGAGGTGCTGATTCCCATCCCAGCTGCTTCACACTCAGCTGCGAACCGATTCAGAGAGAGATGAAGATCACAGCCTGATGAAGCAAACGGGACAACATCATCTGCAAAAAGCAGTGACCCAATCCTGAGTCCTCCAAACCGGACCCCCTAAACACCCTGGCTGCGCCTAGAAATTCTGTCCATAAAAGTTACAAACAGAATCGGTTACAAAGGGCAGCCCTGGCGGAGTCCAACTGTCACTGGAAACGAGTTTGACTTACTGCTGGCAATGTGGACCAAGCTCTGACACCGGTTGTACAGGGACCGAACAGCTCTTATCAGGGGGTCCGGTAACCCATACTCCGGGAGCACCCCCCACAGGATTCCCCAAGGGACACAGTTGAACGTCTTTTCCAAGTCCACAAAACACATGTAGACTGGTTGGGCAAATTCCTGTGCACCCTCCAGGACCCTGCTAAGGGTTTAGAGCTGGTCCACTGTTCCGCAACCAGGACAAAAACCACATTGTTCCTCCTGAATCCGAGGTTCGACTATTCGACGGACCCTCCTCTCCAGAACCCCCGAATAGACTTTTCCAGGGAGGCTGAGGAGTGTGATCCCTCTGTACTTTGTACACACCGTCCGGTCCCCCTTTTTGAAGAGGGGGACCACCACCCCGGTCTGCCAATCCAGAGGCACTGTCCCCGATGTCCATGCGATGTTGCAGAGACGTTTCAACCAAGACAGTCCTACAACATCCAGAGCCTTAAGGAACTCCGAGCGTATCTCGTCCACCCCCGGGGCCCTGCCACCAAGGAGTTTTTTGACCACCTTGTTGACCTCAGCCCCAGAGATGGGGAGCCCACCTCAGAGTCCCCAGGCTCTGCTTCCTCATTGGAAGGCATGTTAGTGGGATTGTGGAGGTCTTTGAAGTACTCCCCCCACCGACCCACAACATCCCGAGTCGAGGTCAGCAACGCACCATCCCCACCATATACAGTGTTGATACTGCACTGCTTCCCCCTCCTGAGACGCCGGACGGTGGACCAGAATCTCCTCGAAGCCGTCCGAAAGTCGTTCTCAATGGCCTCTCCAAACTCCTCCCATGCCCGAGTTTTTGCCTCAACAACCACCGAAGCCGCATTCCGCTTGGCCTGTCAGTACGTATTGGCTGCCTCCAGAGTCCCACAGGACAGAAGGGTCCAGTAGGACTCCTTCTTCAGCTTGATGGCATCCCTCACCGCCGGTGTCCACCAACGGGTTCGGGGATTGCTGCCACGACAGGCACCGACCACCTTACTGCCACAGCTCCGGTCAGCCACCTTAACAATAGAGGCATGGAACATGGCCACCTCCCTCGGGACGTGGTCGAAGTTCTGCAGGAGGTGGGAGTTGAAGCTACTTCTGACTGGGGACTCTTCTGTAATGTACTTATCTAAAAGAAAGCTTAATTAAAAAAGTAGTTTTCATCATTTGTCTAACAACAAATATGTAAATTCTCACACATCAATTCAATTGATATTGGCAGTTAAACACTGCTTAAATATACATGTACTTATATATATATTTTTTTCTTTTCAATAATTGCTCTACAGCTTTTTTTAGCAGTTAAAATCTACGTTTATTTATACAGGTTTTTTTTTTTCTCTCCAGTGTACCACCTAAGCAGTTCTAATGTTTGAGGGCATCTATAAATATGGGTTACAATTTTAATTATGCTGTACATGTTTCTTATCATAACTTAGACTATGACACATAAATAATACAGTTCAAACATTTAAAAACCCACAAATAAATCAGATGTTCATAAGATATTTGTGAACAAGATATAAAGTGAACATGCTTGACAGGTTTACAAGTAAAATAGACACATTTTGTTGTTAATTTTAAAAGCTTGTTTACTATGCAGCAATTTCAAATTCTTTATTTCTCCTTTGTCTAATTAAAAACTTTAAGATGCTGTACTTAACACAAGCTTGCTCACCATTCAAACTCTGACAAGCGGTGTTTGTTTTAAAGGATAAAATTAAAGAGTCTGAATTCAATGAAGTAGCCTTTGTTTCCATTTGTGTAATTGTACAGATCATCTCCTCTGATTCCTTTTTGTCAGTTTATTATTCAGCTTTCCTTGTTGTGAAGGCTAATGTTGAGATCATGTGTCTCTCTCTCTCTCTCTCTCTCTCCTGGTAAAGTCTGCCTTACAGCAAAGAAAGATGAGCATTAGCTCAACTACCATAATACCTTGCCTAAAGGAGCACTACAACCAAATTACCATTAAGTTTAGAAAAGCGGGTGCCGGAAAAAAAAACGTACGATTAGCCAATTTACTGATAACTGATTGAGTAATTTTTTGTGAAAATCTGTCAATTTAGGTTGGTGGCAGACCATTCAGAGCATCACCAAAAGGGGTACTTTGATTTGCTGATCATTGCCAGTGTGAACAAATCAAATACCAAAAACTTGGGGGGTGTGGTTATTGCTGGAAGTAATTCCTGCTTCATATTTGAATGGGGATACTCTGACATTTTGACCAGAATGAAAGTCGCTGCAGGTTTTGTTTACAGTCCATGTGTAACTTTGTATTTTATGTTGAGTTTGTGATAAAAGTACTGTAAGGATGTTTCCACCATTGACATTTTCTGAATGTTGACAGGACTGTTTCATCTCCCCTTATAATGTGCAGTACTTGTAGTCATTTGTGATGAGAAAATCAATGTGAATAACATTTATAATCTCAGATTTGCTTAGTCCATTTTCAGGGTAGAATTGATACCAGGACCTGTACTAATCGTGTCAGGTGCCAGAGCAGGAACAAGCCCTGGATGGAATGATAGTTCAGAGTATCTGTCTTGTTTGTGGGGAGAACACGAGTACCTGGAGACTCAAGAAGAGTGTGCAATGACCGAACTTGGATTTAAACTGAGCACGCTGGATCTGTGAGGCCACCACAATAACCATTGTACCATCCCAGGTGTCAGTAAGGGTTTCTGATTAATACTCATCATTCACAGAGTTTGTGCTTCCAGGTCTTTAATTGATTAGCTTTTGAAAGACAGACTGAAGAAATGAACTATAGCAACCTGAAAAAGAAGTAAAATCTGTGTAAATAACAAGTACAACAACAATAAGTACAATATAGGTTAAGTCTAAGGCAATGTTTATAAAGTACCACTATTCTAGTTTTTGCAATTTGCATGTCCAGTTTCCAGTTTAATTCCAGCTTTCAGAGTGTGGTAATAGTCTGACAGGAATGTTGAAACTTGGAAGTTTGTTTGTTTTTTTCTTTCGGCTGCTCTCGTTAGGGGTTGCCACAGCGGATCATCTTCTTCCATATCTTTCTGTCCTCTGCATCTTGTTTTGTTACACCCATCACCTACATGTCTTCTCTCACCACATCCATAAACCTTCGCTTAGGCCATCCTCTTTTCCTGTTCCCTGGCAGCTCTGTCCTTAGCATCCTTCTCCCAATATACCCAGCATCTCTCCTCTGCACATGTTCAAACCAATGCAGTCTTGCCTCTCTGACTTTGTCTCCCAACCTTGCAACTTGAACTGACCCTCTAATGTACTCATTTCTAATCCTATCCATCCTCGTCCCACCCAATGCAAATCTTAGCATCTTTAACTCTGCCACCTCCAGCTCTGTCTCCTGCTCTCTGATCAGTGCCACCATCTCCAACCCATATAACAGCTGGTCTCTCTACCGTCCTGTAGACCATCCCTTTCAGTCTTGCCGATACCCGTCTGTCACAGATTACTCCTGACACTCTTCTCCACCCATTCTACCCTGCCTGCACTCTCATTTTCACCTCTCTCCAACAATCCCCATTACTCTGTACTGTTGATCCCAAGTATTTAAACTCATCCACCTTTGCCAACTCTACTCCCTGCATCCTCACCATTCCACTGACCTCCCTCTCATTTACACACATGTATTCTGTCTTGTTCCTACTGACCTTCATTCCTCTCCTCTCTAGAGCATATCTCCACCTCTCCAGGGTCTCCTCAACCTGCTCCCTACTATCGCTACAGATCACAATGTCATCAGCAAACATCATAGTCCATGGGGGCTCCTGTCTAATCTCGTCTGTCAGCCTGTCCATCACCTTTGCAAATAAGAAAGGGCTCAGAGCCAATCCCTGATGTAATCCCACCTCCAAATTGAATGCATTCATCACTCCTACCGCAAACCTCCCCACTGTCACACTTCCCTCATACATATCCTGTACAACTCTTACATACTTCTCTGCCACTCCTGACTTCCTCATACAATACCACAGCTCCTCTCGAGGCACCCTGTCATATGCTTTCTCCAGGTCCACAAAGACGCAATGCAACTCCTTCTGGCCTTCTCTAAACTTCTCCATCAACATCCTCAGAGCAAACATTGCATCTGTGGTGCTCTTTCTTGGCATGAAACCATACTGCTGCTCACTAATCATCACCTCACTTCTTAACCTAGCTTCCACTACTCTTTCCCATAACTTCATGCTGTGGCTCATCAATTTTATTCCCCTGTAGTTACTGCAGTCCTGCACATCCCCTTATTCTTAAATATTGGCACCAGTACACTCCTCAGGCATCCTCTCACTTTCCAAGATTCCATTAAACAATCTGGTTAAAAACTCCACTGCCATCTCTCCTAAACACCTCCATGCTTCCATAGGTATGTCATCTGGACCAACAGCCTTTCCATTTTCATCCTCTTCATAGCTGTCCTTACTTCCTCCTTGCTAATCCGTTGCACTTTCTGATTCACTATCTCCACATCATCCAACCTCTCTCTCTCTCGTTCTTTTCATTCATCAGCCTCTCAAAGTACTCTTTCCATCTGCTCAACACACTCTCCTCGCTTGTGAGTACGTTTCCATCTTTATCCTTTATCACCCTAACCTGCTGCACATCTTTCCCAGCTCGGTCCCTCTGTCTAGCCAATCGGTACAGGTCCTTTTCTCCCTCCTTAGTGTCCAACCTCTCATACAACTCATCATGCCTTTTCTTTAGCCTTCGCCACCTCTCTCTTCACCTTGCACCTTATCTCCTTGTACTCTTGTCTACTTTCTGCATCTATCTGACTATCCCACTTCTTCTTTGCCATCCTCTTCCTCTGTATACTCTCCTGTATTTCCCATTCCACCACCAGGTTTCCTTTTCCTCCTTCCTCTTTCCAGATGTCACGCCAAGCACCCTTCTTGCTGTCACCCTTACTACATCTGCTGTAGTTTCCCAGCTGTCTGGTAACTCTTCACTGCCACCCAGTGCCTGTCTCACCTCCTCCCTAAACTCAACCTTGCAGTCTTCCTTTTCAACTTCCACCATTTGATCCTTGGCTCTGCCCTCACTCTCTTCCTCTTCTTGATCTCCAACGTCATCCTACAGACCACCATCCTATGCTGCTTAACTACACTTTCCCCTGCCACCACTTTGCAGTCTTCAATCTCCTTCAGATCAGCTCTTCTGCATAGGATGTAATCTACCTGTGTGCATCTCTTGTACGTAACCCTATGTTCCTCCCTCTTCTTAAAATACGTATTCACCACAGCCATGTCCATCCTTTTGGCAAAATCCACTATCCTCTGACCTTCTTCATTCCTCTCCTTGACACCATACCTACCCATCACCTCCTCGTCTCCACTGTTCCCTTCACCAACATGCCCATTGAAATCCACTCCAATCACCACTTTCTGTCCTTTAGGTACACTGTTCATCACTTCATCCAGCTCACTCCAAAAATCTTGTTTCTCACCCATTGCACACCCAACTTACGGTGCATGTGCACTAAAAACATTCATCATTACACCTCCAATTTCCAGCTTCATAATCATTACTCTGCCTGATACTCTCTTCACCTCCAAAACACTCTTGACATACTGTTCCTTCAGAATAACTCCTACCTCATTTCTCCTTCCATCCACACCATGATAGAACAATTTGAATCCACCTCCGATCCACCTGGCCTTACTCCCCTTCCATTTAGTCTCTTGCACGCACAATATATCAACCTTCCTTCTCTCCATCATATCTGCTAACCCTCTCCCTTTACCAGTCATACTGCCAACATTCAAAGTTCCTACCCTCAGTTCTAATCTCTTTAATTTCCTCCTCTCCTCCTGCCTCCAGACATGTCTCACACCGCCTCTTCTTCTTCTTTGGCCAACAGTAGCCCAATTTCCGCCAGCACACTGTTGGCTAACAGTATTGGTGGTGGTCGTTGTTAACCACGACCGATCCGGTATGGAAATTTGTATTGTTTTCCGCATATTGATTTGGCAAAATTTTACACCGGGTGCCCTTCCTGATGTAACCCTCCCCATTTATCCAGGCTTGGGACCAGCACGAAGAAACACACTGGGTTGTGCATCTCCTGTGGCTGGATTTTTTTTTTAAATATATGCATATATTCTGGATGAGCCCCAATGACCAGTAGAGGAGGTAAAGTTCTCAGAATGCTTGATTGTAACCATAAAGGTGCTGTGTTTTGTTGCCAGCACAACTGATGTAAGTGGAATACACTTTCTCCCCCACAGCTGCTGATGATGATGATAAATGGTATGTGTGTATATGTGTGCCCTGTTACAGACTGGTGCCAGCTCTGATGTTGGTTCCTACCTTGTGTCAAATGCTGCCGAGATGGACTGCATCTTCCTATATCCATAAATGTGGCTAAGTAAGTGGTAGATGAGACAGATGAAGGTGACCTGATTAAAAAAGACCATTTGTTGGTGATCTATCTTATGGTGAAAGTGTGCAACTGCTATGGATGATCAGGAATGTTTGTTCATCCCTGACTTTAATATAACATTATAAAGACATTTCTTAAAGTATCATGCGTTCTGATAACAAATGTTGTTGTGGTGAGCTAGTACAAACATGCAGTTATTTCTTTGTCTCTTTGAAATTTAAACCCTGGGACCACAAAGGTGTCATTTGGCCCCATCCATTCAACTTTGCATTCTCAAACCTGCTTATTCCAGTTCACTGTTGGGGGCTCAGCTGCATCCCTGCTGCACAGGGCAGAAACTAGCAGGGCCCACACTTGCATAGGGGTCAATTTTGAATGATCAGATGGGCATCTTTGAGGAGTTGGGAGGAAGGCTGTACCATCCAGACACACATACACACACAATGTTCACACTCCCCATGAACCTGAGCCTTGCCCACTTACACCACCATGCTGTCTCTTGTCTGTTTGTGTATGAGTAAATCCATTTAATCCAAATAAGAGCTGTGGTAGCTACAATTGTATTTAGTAGCATCATGTGCAACACATAAACTTAACTATCCCAGAGCACACTCACACCCAACATGTACACATATGGACCAGTTATCAGCTGTCCATATCTCATATGTAAATAATATCAAATCACGGATACAGAGAGAACATGTAAACCCCAAGTAAACTGCAAACATTAGGCTGATTACACTGGAGAATTCATTGTGCTTCCTCAAAGATTTTTGGTGTTTATGAAAGATAGTTCCGAACAGAACTCAAATATAATTTCCAATTAACTGCATCACATTAGAATTTTGAGAAACATGAAAATAATTTGTCGAGTAGTGTGTTTAATCCCTTAATGACACTGGCACATTGCATTCGTTCACTAGATCTTAAAAGGATTTGCTGCTGATTTTTCGCTTCTTTTCGGCATCTGATGCTTCTTGTTTTAGTGTCCAACATTAGTTGGCTACCATTGGTGGATTCCACTTGCCCTGGTACCGCTTTTCATCATTGCCGTGTCCTGGTTAAACCTTTCACCATGTTAGTCATTGACTGCCCCAAGATTAGCAGGGAAGAATTCCAAGTGCGAGTGCAGAAAATGAATCTTTAGCTATGTGTTGCAACTCACGGCTTTGTATGCTTGAAGCATGTTGTCAAACCAGCTGGGAGGTGTTTGGTGCTCTGTAGTTACCAGCACAGTTTTCATCAACTTCTTTGAACACCTTTCCTGTGATTTTCTTCAGGTCTTTGCACCACTTGTCATTGATGACGTGTCTGTGGACCTTTTTATTCTGTTTTTATTCTCAGAATAGACATTGGTCTCAGATATTGAAAACCATCACTTTCCTTGTTCATAAGTTTCTTTAAGTTGTTCATCAGTCGAAGTTTTATATGACGAGGAGGCAAAAATCTTTGTTAGGTCGACAAGTTGTTTATTTGACATACATTTCTACCTTTAGGGAGCGGCCAGTTCTAATATAATGAGACTCTTTAGCCCGGCTGTCCCATTTGCAGTGCTTGGTTTATCTGAGCTGCAGTGCTGATTGCAGGGACACAACTTTTAGATCACCACAGATGTTCCACTTGTAGTTGTACTGTGTTTGTATTCTTACTATATGAGAAGAAATCGGAAAAATAGGCGATTGAAGTAAAACGGTGCTTAACAAGAAAGTTTAAACGTGATTTTTGCGGTCAACAGGCTAGAATTCTTAAGATACACCCAGAAGTGTTCAGTAAGCTAAATCTTTGTTTCCCAGTCTTTTCATTAGTTGTCTGAGTCAAATATTTGCAGGTTTAATATAGCTCAGTAGCTCGCCTCTATTAACTGTTTGCTTTGTGTAAATGCATTAAAGTGTATATATTTTTTTTATTTTTAAAAAAGCAATTTTTGGTCAAAAACTTTGCAGTCCATTGGCTTAGTTGTGTTCTGTTCTGTTGGTTTTTGTTTATTCTTCAAGGTTTGATTGTCATGGGTGCTGTTATGCAAATCCAGGCCAAGAATAAAACCCTTGAACTGTTGCACGGCTCTGTGCTCCTCAACTGGCCAGCATCTTACCAAAGTGTTCCTCCTGAAATTGATCGCTGGTTTCGTTTAAGCACATGATGAAAGTGTCTGTTCCTAACAATTTTCCATCTTCTGCTGTGAGGCACAAATCTCTTTGTGGGCAGGAAATAACCTCTACAGTCTGATAAGTTTCCCTCGTTTTTTAAGCTGTTCCTTGATGGCAAAAGGTGTTTATTTATTTATTTTTATTTATTTATTCCCCCCCCCCCTCGCAGGAAGCAGCTGTTTATTTTTAGATAAATCTACATTACCTGCTCTGTGAACCATTTGCTAACGGTTTCTTTTCTTTCCTTTTTTTGATGCATTGCAATCCCACGAGTGTAAATTGGTATATTTTCATGACAGAATATGCCTCCTGCTTCAGGGAGGATTCAGCCAGAGTTTGGACATCTTTCATTTATGTGTCATAGGTCGTCTCAGACTTGGTTACTGAGAAACATGCTGTTGCCATAGCGATGGAGGTCCTTTGGAAGCAGGTTACTTGGCAGAGCTTTAGCATCTCTTTACACTATTACTTGGAGCGTCTTGCATGAAAGCCTACGGTGCAAGAACAATTTCTTCCAACAATTTTTGCTCAGTTGAACCTGTAAAATGTAGTGCCACCTAAAATGTTGCTGCTTCTAAGAAGGTATACAAATGTTGGACCAGTCAGATTAAGTATAATGCATATGTTTGAAAAGGGTTTTTTTTTTTTTTATTTTTTTTTTTTTAAGGTGACTTTCACTCCTCTTCCAAATTTCCTGCACCTTCTCTTCTAGTCCACTCTTATTTTCTTATACACTTTAACACTGGGTGGGCTGTTTCCATTTATTTGTGCGTTCTGCCCTTTTACTACTTTGATTAATGTAATACTGTTTGTACATTGTGAGTTTGGGCCCAGCATTTTAACTAATAATTTTCTTTTTCTCCCAGTTCATGATCGGGGTGGGGCAGGGCCGCAGAGCGCCTCCTTTCATCTTAGTAAACAAAACTTACATTCATGTAATGAGCTGTACATCTGGACGGAAGTGTTGCTCAAGTGTGGCTATAAATTGGCAAACAACTTTTTCTGTGCTCTTCTGGGCGCAGTTCACTAGATTGAAAAAACATTTGAAATGATTTCCAGTTTCCACATCTGGAATTGTAACTTTTTTTTTTTTCTTTCTTTCTTTTAATCCCTCAGCAAGACAGACTAAAAAGCCTTCAGGTCAGGGGTTCGATTTTTGCAGGTGGAGACACAGGCGGGCTTTGTTGTTGGCTTGGAGAATGTAGTGGGGTGCTTTGAATTTGCACCTTATGATTGGTCAGAAAGTACAGAGCAAGAAAGTATATTGGGAATATAAGCTTTTAAGTAATTTTCCTGCATTTTTATACTTGGAATGCATATTGACATGCACAGTGTGGTGTTGCGTTATTATGTACAGTACCTATAAAATGTATTTACCCCCTTTTCATGATGTATTTTGTTATACGTCTCTGAATCAGTTGATTTAATTAGACTTCTTTGACACTGATCAGCAGAAGACTCTTTAATGTTAAAGAGAGCATAGCTCTCTGCAAAGTGGTCTAAGTGAATTACAAATATGAAACGCACAATGACTGATCACGTATGAATTTGAGTCCGTATTTAGTAGGTGCTCCTTTGTCAGCCTTGAGTGTGTCTCTATCAGCTTTGCACATCTGGATGCTACCATTCTTTCCCAAACTGCTCATGCTCTGTCCAGTTACATGGAGATTGTGAGTGAACAGCCATTTTCAAGTCCAGCCACAAGTCCAGATCTAGATTCTGATTTGGCCACTCCTGGTTATTATCATTTAAGCCATTTCTGTGTAGTTTCGGCTTTATGCTTGGGGGGGTTTCACTTGCTGTAAATACAATTTTCTCCCAAGGTGCAGATTTCTTACAGACTGCATTAGTTTTCCTTCCAGGATTTCTTTGCATTCATTTTACCTTAAGTCTTTACAAGCTGTCCAGGGTCTGCTGCAGAGAGACATCCACATAGCATGATGATGCCACCACAATGGTTTCGTGTTTTTGTGTTTTTGATATTGTGCAAATTTCAAACATGACATTTAGACTGATGGCCCAAAAGCTAATTTTCGGTCTCGTCAGAACACAGAGCCGCCTTCTGTCTCACTTCAGAGTCCCTCATGTGCATTATTTATTTATTTATTTATTTTTTGCCACTCTCTCATAAAACTAACTGGTGAAGCACCCAGGCATGTGTGTAGTCTGCACAGTCTCTCCAGTTTCCAGTACTGTAGCTTTTCTTGATGGCCTCCCTCACTCGTCAACTTCTTGCATGACAGAACTTCCTTTCTGTTTGTGGGTGACCTGCTCTTAAAGATCTACAGTTCTGCCATACTCTTTCCATTTCTTCATGACTGATTTAACTGGATATTCAATGACTTAAATATTTCTTGTCTCCATCCTCTAACTTTTGCTTGTCAGTTTCCTTTCAACAGAGTTTATTGGGAGTGTTCTTTTGTCCTCATTATGTAGGTTAGCCCACCATAGATACTCTCCTCAAGTTGGCCTTTCCATTTTGAGGTTCATTTAGACTATAATCAATTGAAACCCAATAGGTCATCTCAATTGAACTTAATTCTATGGCATCTAAAACCTTCTGGCTGTACCAGTGATGATTTAGGTGCCTTCTATTATAGGGGGTGAACACTGGAGATCTGCTTTTATTTTGATATTTAACTGTCTTTTTCTGTTGATGAGTTTCCATTATAATTCAATCTAGTATAACAATAAAAAATGAAAACTGCCAAGTTGGGCGTACTTAAGGTTTTAATATTCACTGTTTTTATGTTAGTTGTGATCGAGTGAGAGTGAGATGAACTGGTGTCTCATCCAGTGTGTGTTCCTTCATTGCATCTCCTGTTGCCAGGGTGGACTCTGGCTTCCCACAGTAAGAACAGGACACCCTGTCCATAGTAATGGGTAGTGCTTGGTTACAAAAATGGTGGCGTTGTGTAGGTTTGTGTGTGTGTATAACTCACCTAATACAAATACCCTTCCGTGGACCAGTGCCCACTCCAGTCTTGTTTTTCCGTGTATACATATGCATACATATATTACGTATAAATGTTTGAATGTAAATGCTTGCAAATATACGTGTTCTTAACATTAGCTCACACTCTGGCACAAACACTGACAGACGAAACCTCTTGCCTTGGCAGTTTGCTTAAATTTAAAGTTATATACAGTGTGTGTATCTAGGCCTGATGATATAAGGTATAAAAAATGAAAGCTATCTGATGTATTATGTATTTTTTATTTAGTCTTTTTTTTTTTAGTAAAGCCTGTTTATATTGGTATTTTATCCCCTCTTAATCCAAGTTTAGCCAAGAGCCAATTCAGCAGCATATGGGTGTCAAGCCTTCCTTTCATACCCTAATTAGGCTGTACATCATCCTGTAACTACTACGTTTAATTTGTGTTTACTTTGAGTGATCTCCGAGTGTTTCCGTTTAGAATTTTGGTAGGTTTGCACAACAGCTTGTTCACATGTTGTAAAATCATTGATTTATGGACAGATTTGACTTCCATCTTCCATTTTACCGTTGTGTTTTACACATTTCATTAAGGTGACATATGACACCATGAGATACAGTATGTAACCGAAGTCCACATTTTTCTCCATCAACTATAGCAGCTTTCTAGGCTTAGGAGAACATGTCCTTCGTGTTCTGGTGGTGTCTCACTTCAATTTGTAATGGGTGTGGAACCGTTGGTGACCACAGCTAATCAAAGAAGCAAGGGACAGAGTAAGTTATAAGCGTAGTAGAAGCTTAAAGTGTACAGGGTAAAGGTAAAAGTATGTATTAGAGAGATCCTTTGACTAAGTGCAGTCACAATTCTGAAATGCGTGGCCTCCATTAAACTGTGTGTTTTTACTTTCCCTTTTTATGTTGTTGAACTGTTGTATTTCAAGTGAAGGTCATCAATTTGATGAAGTAATGTTTTTATTAGAGAGATTAGAGCTCCAGTTATCATAATCTGGTAGGACAGTTGTATTGGCTCATTCTTTATGTAGAAGCACACATAAACAGCTTAACAAATCGAAATACAAGATCATTTTATTACGTGAAAAAATGTCAAGGAAAAAACTTGAGTCGATAAGCTTAAGTTTAGATAGGCATATAAGAAGCCATTACAATGGAGTCAGTGTTGGAACCGTTGTGACAAAGTCTAATTTGACTTAGTTACAGGTATATCTTATTTAGGTGCTAGAGAGAAAAGGTCAGTTTTTCAGCATGCTTTCAATGTGACCAGTAATGGAACTTAAATAGCATGCAACCTGATGAAAATCGCACTGTCGGCAAGATGATGGCTCTTAAGAAGATTTATTGATTGGACTTTTGATATCATTAGGGCATTCCCACCCCCTTAATTTTCTAGTCAAAATTGTAAATGTTTTATTAATGCAGAGCTTTGGCCCACCCTTGGCTGCTTCACTGCACAAGCAGGGTTTCATTTGCTCCTTATGTAAGCAGTGTCTTGTTATCCAAAACAGTAATGCTATGATATCCTTAAATATTGGTAGAGAAACATCAAATCCCAAAGATATTTATCATAATAACCTTATTTGTTCAAGTAATGTTGTTTGATGATCCAGCCTGTCTGATCGTGTGGTGTGAACACCTCACAGCGCAGTGAAATGTCGTCTCATCACGTGGGCAGCATTTCACTTATCTCATGCCTTAATTGTCTACATTGATGCAATCCCCAGTGTGGTTCTGCCCCAGCTAGGGAGCTCATTCCCAGTCTGCCATGTTCTATTTTCATAAAGCTCGCTGCACAGCAGTGATAAGACCCTCCCAGCTTATTGTTTAACTTAACCTGCTTGTGATCATAAAAAATGTACAATTTATGTATTATTTAATTTTTTTAGCTGCCTTCCTTGCTTTTTAGGTTTTGATTCCTGCTGAGATCTTTCAACTACTGTATTCCTCCCCTACACCCCACTGTCCCTACCAACAACAGAGACAGCTTTTCCAGTATATAGATTTACTGAGCCTATTCTGGTTACATTAGGCACACAGTATAAACTGGCCCTGTAATGGAATTGCCAGTCTGCCGTGAGCTACTTTCTAACGTCAGAGCTGTTTGTCAACTGAGTTGGACTGCATGATGGTGCAGTGGTTAGTGCTGCTACTGTCACCAGCCTGACTGGTATCTATGTGGAGTTTGCATCTTCTCCCTGTGTATCCATGGGCTTTACCAAAGGCATTTTGGCTTTCATCAGTTATCTCAAAGATGCGTGTTAACTTATTTGTCAACTCAAAGCTGGCTGAATTTGTGGAGCTTTGCACTATGAAATAGTGGTATTTCATCAGGGGTGGGTTTTTGCCTTGTACCTTAACTCTTTGAGGGCTGAATATTTTTTCCAAAAAACTCAGTTTTCTGAAAAGCACACAAAGCAATGGATTTCACACATGAATCAACATGAAACGTCTGTTGCTACGTGCCATGGCTGCTGTTGGCTTATGTTTGGCATCTCTGGTGGCAGTGGCTGTGAGGGGGCACCTCGATGGATAGCAGGAATGCACAGTGGGCCTGCTGCCTGGCTGTCTTCACACAGCAGGTGGTTTGTAGTGGCGGTTGCAGTGTAACACGATATGTGGTGGCCCTCCCAGGTGAACACTGCTGTAGGTGTATCAGCTACGTGAAAGTGTTCACAATCAGCTGGGGGCCAATCAGATGATGCTGGTACCTCACTTTCATTTTCGATATTCATCTCCAGATCACTTGCATCAGACTCGGAGTCTGACAAGTCAGAGTTCTATTCAACGAAATTGCGTAAAATGTCTATGGAGTATTTTGCTTTACACATTTGCTTTTGTCTCTCGCCAGATGTCGGTGCCATTTTAGAGGTTGTTTGCTCTTTGCTACTCCTTCACCCGTAGGGAATCGAGGTTAAATTAAAAAAGCTGTGTAACTTTCCTTCTAGCAAAGAGAGTTGAACTAAAACATAACAGTTTACGTTCTGATCCCCGTCCTCTACCCCTGAATTTTGACAAAAGTTGACATCAGCCCTAAAAGAGTTAATATATTCGGGCTGCAGTGACCCTGGATTAGAGTAAGTTGTTCTATGATGTGTATGTATGGATGTTAACAGCACTGCATATGTTCTGACTGTTGGTGGAAACCCATGTAAACTCCAAGCATGACACTTCTTCTTCTTTTGGCTGCTTCCGTTAGGGGTCTGCACAATGGATCATCTTCTTCCATATCTTCCTGTTCTCATCATCTTGTTCTGTCACACCCATCACCTGCATGTCCTCTCTCACCACATCCATAAACCTTCTCTTAGGCCTTCCTCTTTTCCTCTTGCATGGCAGCTCTATCCTTGGCACCCTTCTCCCAATATACCCAGCATCTCTCCTCTGCACATGTCCAAACCAACTCAATCTCGCCTCTCTGACTTTGTCTTCTAAACGTCCAACCTAAGCTGACCCTCTAATGTCCTCATTTCTAATCCTGTCCATCCTCGTCACACCCAGTGTAAATCTTTGCATCTTTAACTCTGCCACCTCCAGCTCTGTCTTCTGCTTTCTGGTCAGTGCCACCGTCTCCAACCCATTTAACATAGCTGGTCTCACTACCATCCTGTAGACCTTCCCTTTCACTCCTGCTGATCCCCTCCATTACTTCTGACACTCTTCTCCGCCCTGCCTGCATTCTCTTTTTCACCTCTCTTCCAAAATCCCCATTACTCTGTACTGTTGATCCCACCATCTTCACCTTCTCCAACTCTACTCCTTGCATCCTCTAGTGCTATGAATTGTTGCTGAGCCAATGTGCAGCTTCCTTTGGAAACCAAACATGTTCTACGTCACAACACGAGCCATAACAGCACATCCTGACGTCTGTGGAAAGACGACCGTAACATTGGATGGATGCACAGTGCAAAAAGAATGAAAAAATGGAGCAATAACTTGTACACTAACATGCTGCTTGTATATACAGTATATCTGCATGCTTAAACGCATGTTGTTTGCTTACATAACACCTTAATAAGTTAAATAACATGTTTAAGCAGACAGTATTTCCTTACACATAGTATTTTGAGTATACACTGTCGTCTTTGCGAATTTGTTGTCCTTGCATTTCTGTGTCAAGAACGTCTGCTCTCGAGGTTGCTCTAGACTAAGTTACATATGCTTGGCCATGTGTGAAAACTGGTGACCATAAATAATTACCAAAAATATCTAAAAGTTTGCAGAGCGATGAAGATGGAGGAAATAGGCACACATGCTTGCACACCGAAATGTAGTAGAAAAATGAGTGCAATAATACAGTTATAAACATACAAACACCTGCATCAGCCTTAAAATCTGTGTTCTTTATATGCATTGTCTCGTTTGGAGTTTCTGGCGTGTGTATTTCTGTCTACATACTGTATTTACTGCGTTAATTTCCAAATATGAGATAGCTTTATTCTATATGACATATGGGAATGTGTGTGCGAGATTCAAATTTGTGAAATCTGAAGTGTCATTGGTGAGCTGTACATAGATATAAGAATAGAATTTCGTCTTGCGCTTTAATCATGGTGAAAAATTTGTGACAAAAAAATCATCCGTTCATTTTCTAAACCCAATTTATCCTAAGCAGGGCCACAGAGTGACAAGAAAATAAGATTCATTATCTGAATCTACTTGGGCATTTTTAAAAATTCATTTTTTTTTGCATTAAACACACAATTCAAACTGGCTAGTACAATTTGGGGAACGGGGGCCCATCCTAGTGGCATCAAGTGCAAGGCAGGAAGCAACCCTTGATTGAGAACCACTATGTTGCATTGTGTTATACTCTTTTGTTTTTTTGTCAGAGGGCAGTATATTGTGTAATGTAAGAAGTGGTTAAACTTTTTGAGAAAATGTCTCGTTATTACATATTGGTCGTGTGGTAATTTAATCTACAGTATATGAAAGTAATACATCATGTTTGGGTTTTTTTTTTGATCTCCTTTTGTTCAATGTTATAATATACAATGCACTATATACTTGTTGATCACACTTTCCAGGCCTATTTGTCCCAGTTCAGTGCCATTACCTATCTAGGTTGTTTGGCTGCTCTAAATTTAGTCCGATACTCTGTGTGTTTTGTGATGGCTGATGCGCACTGCCCTTTTCCTTCACATCCTCTTGGTTTTCCATGTTACTGTGCACTCTCGTTAGTAATTGTTGTTTTCTAGTGTGTCTTGATATAATAGCAGAGCGTACTTTAATAATGCTGCAAAAAACAAGGTCAGATTGACAAGTGTTATGGCTTGTGTCTTCTCTTGCTCAAGGCTCGAGTCAAAGCATTTTCCAGCTTGACCTTGTCTTGTTATCATTACTGTTAGAAGTTCTCTTTTATTACTGAGTCGCCACTTGAGTTCTGAATGGCAGCAAATTTCTATTGTATTGTCGTTTCCATTGCACATGTTTTCTTGTGCCGTTGTGAAGAGGTATACAGTAAGAGTACAAAGTTTACAGTCTGGAGCAGACCATTGCGTTTTATCTTTTGTTCACTTGGTGCCCAGTAAAGGCAATGGAGTATCTGCTTTAATTACTATTTTAATCTTTGTGAAGGAGTTCTGTGTTAGATGTCAGTCATGGATAGTGGTTCTTTCATGTTCCAGCACTTGATGAAGATACCAACATAACATTGTATGAACATTTTCTGTAGACCTCTGAGAAGTGCAGGTGCCCCCTTGTCTCTTTAGGGAGAGGCACACACCGGGACTGTGAGGCGGTACGTTCAGGCTGTTCAAATAAGCTTATTGTTGTGGTGCTTGGCTTTCATTGCCACCAAAGGCACCTTTCTGCATTTATTTGAATTTTAGAATGTCATAAAATTGAGTCGAATGAACATTTGCATGGCAGTGAGTCTGTTGCTAACACACCAGACATTTTTTTCCCCCCTTTAAAATAAAATTGTGAATGACATTCATAATGTAAAGCTCCCTGTTTTTAAGTTTCAGTTTAGTTTAAGTTGTAGAATGTTGTGAAGCCCAGTATTTTATCATGGCTGTTCTGCTACAGCATTAACACTAAGTTTAAACGGCAGTAACCTGTCATTTATGGTCACCAAGACTTGTTCCAATTTTACAGATTTCATTTGCATTTGTTTACTGCCTTCTGGATAAGGTACCCTGCTGACCTACAATATAAAGTTTTTATTTGATGGAGTGCTTTGCAAATAGCTTGACAAAGCATTTCTAGTTAAAGTATATTCGTTTAAAAATAGCTACAACTGTAACTAGAACCTGCAAACAACACTGTGGTTTCCAAGCCAGCGATCCTGCTGATGACTTCATTTGTATGTCCTCCACTTTTCCATCTTGTAAACTTCAAGTGCTCATTAGATATAATCTACTTTTGTTTTATGGGGAATCTCAAAGCATATTATAAACTAAAACAGGATTCAATACAAAATATTTAAATGAAAACAGAATTCAATACAAAATTAAGTCTGTTTATTTTGTATAGTGCAGTTTGTAACTGTCCTCATCCAGAGGCACGTTTAGCCCAAACCCAAATGGCATACAAATGAAAGATGACACAAAAAGAATATCAAATTAGTCTTTGTTTTATATAATACTTTTCATAACTGTCATGAAAAGACACATTACCAAGCAGACAATACTGTAGCACATTCCTTTTTCTTTTTACTTTGCCATTTTTTCTTTAAAATCATATTAGGCACTTTTGTATGAAAGTGTGATTATAGAAATAGATGTGGTTGTATTTTAGTTGTTGCAATGCTCCCTTTACTAAAGACAACCACACACATTTACAGATATAAAAATGTCACAGCAAAATATGAAACTTTTATACACATACATATTTAATTGCACAGTAGTACAGTAGTGAAAGATCCATATTCTTGGCCACGGTTTCTTCCAAAAGATACATTTAGGAAATTCAGTTTGTTAGAAGAAGCAAACTATGGGGAATGCAAGAGGAAGGTGGAATGAAAATATATTTCGTTGATGCGGTTCCAATTTTATTGGTACAAGTCGATGCTCATATTAGCAACAAATGCATAGAATACTAGTACTCGCGAATGTCAATTATAAATAAATGTGGGAGAACCCAACCCACAGTGAGACGACGACACTCTTAGAGAAAAGCTGTAATTCTGCAAGACAATGAAAACACCGTCGGTGCCTGTTGTCTGTGAGATTTCGCTTTGGTTTGTACAAATCTTAGTGCGTGCTGGTGTTGATATCCTCAGCTCTGCTCCAGTGCACTCCTGCTGCCTGATGGGAATTGTAGTCCCCCCTTCTGCACTGGTTTTGTGGGTTGCCCCCTCCTTCCATTATAACTCCTCTTCCCGATATATTCTTTAGCCTGTATTTTAAGATGGAGTAACAGTAAGGGGCATGGAAAATTTCATGAAAAGTTATTATTGTATGATTAGAAAACAAAACATCCAAACAGCTTATTTTACTTATACAGCATACATAAGTCTTTTATATAACATTCTGAATCTGTTCTCAAGGCAATTTAGAAAGTAAAAATAATGCAATACACAGAGGCATAAAAGGGTTTAGTGTAAATATAGTGTTTTTAGAGACACTTTGAATGTAGACATATTTCAGATCGCCAAAATTTAAAAGTACAGTAGATTTCATCGTTTGTATAAATGGTAGTATAGTGCTTTTCACATGGTTGTCACAGATGAATTTAGAAAATAACAAATATGATGAGGAGAAGGATAGAGTGAAGTAGAATATTAATAAAAAATTTTTTTTTTTAATGTCCAGGATTCATATTAAAAAATAAGGGACTATAGATCAAAGTGGGACAAAATTAGGGGGAATCCTAACAATGGAATCTTTTAGATAGTGATGGTGATTTTTTACAACTTCCATTGAGGTGCCTGAGATAGTAGAAAAGTATAAAGCAGCAAAAAGTAACACGGCAGAATTATAAAAAAAACAAACATATATGGTCTGTCATAGCAGTTACTGTAAATTACAAAGTACAAAACAATACTGTGTAAAAGAGCACATGTGGCAGAGCATTAATAAAAAATAAATGTATTTTATCAATGTCGGTGATAGGTGCTTGAGAACATACACGAGTATAACGCAGTTCAGCACAAAGTGAGGTTGAATTAGGGTCATCTTTTATATAGTGCCTTTCTCATCTGTACTAAGATACTTTAAGTATTAGAAAGTAATGCAAAGCAGTGCAAAATAAGGCAGACCGGTCTATTATTTTCTAACCTTCTTAGTCCTCAGCAGGGTCGTAGGGAGCTGCTGAAGCCTATCCTAGCTAGCACAGGGAACAAGCCCAGGACACGGTGCCAGTCCATTGCAAGGTGAACACACACACACACTAGGGCCAGTTTCACATGGCCATTTCAACTAGCCTACATTATGTTGGAAAGGAAACTGGAGCACCCAAAGGTAATCCACGCAGGTCTGGGGAGAACGACAAACTCCACGCAGGGAGAACCTGGGATACAAATCCTGATCTTCTTACTGTGAGGCAGCAGTGCCACCACTGCACCACCAGGCCACCCACTAAGGCAGAACAGAATGCATATTTTATGTAGGCCCTGTGCATGGCTAGGCCATTTGAAAAGCAGATACAATTTCAGTATAACAAATAAGTACAAAATAGTTAAGGTTCACATATATTTATATACTACATTTTGTAACCATCGTCAAAAAGCTTGTTAGAAAGCACTAAAGGGTACAGTACGAAGTATCTTAAAATACTTGGAAAAAGCATGAATAGATCAATGTTTTTACTTATATATTGCTTTTTGTATCTGGCCTTCTCACAAAGCTGTTTTTACAGCAGATAACAAAACATTACAAAGCAGCCCATAAGGAGGTTAAATATTTTATCTTTGCGTAATACTATTTCGACAGGACATTCAAAAAAAAAAAAAAATCCATTACACTAGACAAAATGACAACTCCAAATACACAAATCAAAGCCGAGATAATTATGGGAGCTGTTGGAGCTTTCGAGTGTTGTAACAGCAAATGAGAATCTCAAAGACAATAAAGCGAATGTGCTGACAGACGGCGTGATGGAGTCACCAATGCTACAGCAGGTGCAGCAGAATCCAACACTGCAGTAGCAGATCAGGTGTTTTTTTTTTTGCTTCTTTCTAAAGAGTGTATTGCTTCCCCTTAGATGCCATCATGAATGAAAGGTGAATGCAATTATAACATGTTAAAACTTTCAGCCTTTCATATTTATTTGTTTTTTTTTTTTTTAAATTTATTTATCTTCTGTTGAGTTTACTCTGCAAATTGAGTTGCATTTTCCTTTGGAAAATATAAGTCTACTACTTTAAAATCAATACTAACGTTTCAATCTGGCAAAAATCTATAAGGCAAATGGAAAAGCGCCTTGTCCCTGACTTGTCTTTGCTCTTAATAGACAGAATTCACTTTGACAGGTGGATATCTGTTCCAGCTATCTTGCCCACGGTCACAACGTAATTATCCTTGTTATGGTAGCAATTTTGTCTGCAAAGATTAGGGAATGAAACGCTTTTGACAAGAAAGCTGTTTGTTGGGAACTTTCCTTTATTTTTAATGAGCTGTTAAATTATATGAGCTGCCATATATGCATTCGTGGACTTGTTCTGCTCTTGCTGGCTGATCTTGGGTGGCCATTTTTTGGTTGGCTCCTGTGATAAAACATTGACCTTTATAGGACCATGGAGTTTTCAGATATTTAATGCTTCACTTAGCATCCACATGTACTGTTTTAATGGGAACAGAATTTGTTGTGTTCCTGTAATATCTTGTACGTTTGTAAACATCTTTAGAAATCTAAGCATTAGCCGTGCAGAAAACTTAATGAAATTCTAGCAAACAGCTGGTGGAGAGGCAGTGTGATCCTGGCTGGGTGGCCATCGCTTTTTGTCAGTGATGGACACCTCCACCTAGGCAGTCAGCCAGCTCCTTAATGCTGAATGGCGTGTGCATCCTTTACTCTGTATATTTTACTCTCCAGTCTATCTTTGTGTGTTTGAGTTGGCACAGAAGATTTCCAGTCTTACATGCCCATCACTGGTCAAGATGACATCCACAAGAGACCACTCCATTTGCTCATGTATGGTGTTTTGCATTATGGCAACTGGAAAACAAGTCTGTAGAATAACTTTAAAATAAGTCCAGTTCATAAGTGAGCAATTTGTATTTTGTGATTCCAAAGTAATTCATTCTGTTCTTCTTAATTTACTAAAGATTGTCTCAGTGCTACTGGCCATTTGCTTGCTCCTGCTATAATTTTGTCACTTTTTAATGTTTGTGTTTGAGCAGTTTGAGGAAGCCAGCATCAGTCCTCTTGACTGTTATACAGGTACAAGCAAATGTTATGCCTGGTTTGGCTTCATAGCCAGATATGACTGGAAATGTTGTACTTATTTCTTTGGTTGACATTTTAATCCAAAGCATCTTTAAAATGAAAAGATGGATAACTGGCACAGCGAGTCAAAACCTCTTAGCATACACCCATTATCCTAGGAATTTACTGGTATACTGTATGTCCAGGTGGAATGTTTTTATGAACTACTTCCGGGTACTTTAGTACAGTGGTCAAGTCCACACATTAGTTGGGGTCAAGGATGCTTACTGTCCAGTGAATTCGCTGTGAGGCCACAATACCAAGCCTTTATTTTTGTGATGAGCTCTGACAGGTCAATTGACTGCCTTAGGGTCACACAAAGAGTAAACACTGATCTTAGGTTTTCAAATGAATACCTTATTTATTAGAAGTGCATTTATTTCTTTCATGGTTCTTTAAATTGTAAATACCATCCCAAATGGGAACTCTCAAAGGTAAATTACTGCGTTTGGTTTTTGCTATCCTGCTTTACTCACGGAGCCACATCACCATTCCAGCACCTTTCCAGGCTGACATACTGGTCGAGTGCAATTTCCATATTTCTTTTACCGGGAGGTTTGCCTGCTGAAGTCACTTACTTAGGGTCACACACAAAGGTAGGACTGGAGAACTGAACCTAAATCCTTGTAATATACAGTCCATTGCCTTAGCCACTATGGGGGCACATTGTAGGCTATGTTGTAAAAGACATAGAAGCATTGTACAAAGCACAATTGGCCTTGTAGTGCATGGTGAAATGTTCTGTGTCTTGTGTAGATGTCAACAAGGGGAATTATATAAGATAATTGTTTATAGACTTCAGCTTGGCCTTTAACACATTTGTCCACCACTAAATAGCCACAAAGCTTATAGACCATGGGCTGAACACCCCCTCTGTGACTGATTTGCTGGATTTTCTAACAGGCAGGCCTCACATGTTGAGAGTAAGCAGCTGTTTCATCAACACTATTATTGTCAACACAAGAGTTCCTCAAGGCTGTGTACTGAGTACCCTGCTGTACTCCCTTTATACACACACGACTGTGTAGCCAAGCACAGCTCCAGCACCATTAATTTTGTTGGTACCACAATGGTCTTGGGCCTCATTTCAGGCAAAGATGAGGATGCCTATCTGAACAAGGTAGAGAACATAGTAGTATGGTGCTAGGCTCATAACTTCTCACTGAGCGTCGGCAAGATCAAGGAGCTAGTGATGAGCTTCAGGTAGAAGCAGCAGCAGATCTACAGCCCCATCAGCATAAAGGGAGTTCCTGTTGAGACGGCAAGCAGCTTCAGGTATCTGGGTGTGTGTACATCACCAAGGACCTGACATGGACGCGGTAAGCTCAAAATCAGGTCAGGAAGGCAAGACACAGCCATTATCGTCTGTGGCGACTGAAGAAATTCAAGGTCTCCCCAACTATTTTGAAAACCTTTTACACCAGCGTCATACAGAGCTGCACATCCTGATTTAATAATTGATTAGTCCAAGATGGCATAGTCCTGCAGAGAATGGTGTATTCAGCAGAAGTCATTCTTAAGGTCAGCACTGTCCTCTCTGCAGGATGTCTACACCAAGCGCTGTAGGATCAGGGCAATTAAAATAATTATGGACTCTACCCACCCCAGCAACAGACTGCTCAACTCAGGCCAGTGGCTGTTTAGCCCTAATGGCAAAGACTGGGAGACTCGAGGAGCTTTTACCCTAGAGGCCTGAACTCTGACATGCCAACAAATATTCGATCTTAAAAGTCATTGCAAACTCACTTTACACCTTTTTACTGTTTCAGATTTCATATTTCAACTTACTTTTAATCGAATTTAGCTTAATTTTGTTAATTTTGTTTTCTTCTTTTGTGTGTTTTGTTTTGCGCAATCTTGGAGTAAGCTGGCTTTTTTCATTTCACTTCCTGTTGTACCTATACAACTGTGTGTGGTGAACAAAACTCTTGAAACTTTCATGTTGATGGGAGAAAAAGCTAACTGGACAGTACTTTTTTTTTTGGGGGGGGGCAAACAGTAATAGGTATATGTTTCATTTTCATATGATTTTTACCTTTTAATGGTTATAGGGGGGAAATAGATGTACTACTTTTGCTTAAAATTTGAAAAGCTGCATACTTACTAATGGTAATATATCCATGTCATTACAGTTGCAGTTTAGCTGTCACCTTTATAAGTGACAGCAGAGAGCTGAAAAGCAGATACTGCGAAGGCTGTTTAGATTTTGTTTGTCATTGCAATGTTTTTATTTAAAGAAGGTCTTCTTACCATAAAGAAAAGAAAAATCTCCTATATATCAGTTCTCAAACCAGCTTTGTGTAATCGAGGTGGGTCTTGTGGGTGGAAGCCTATTCCAGCAGTTATGGGCACAAACCAAGAGCCTAACCTGCACAAGAGCAACAGTCCATGAAAGGACACATGCTTGCACTCTGACACAGAGTCAACTCGCCCAACAGCCACATTTGAAAACCAGGATAAATGGAGCACTTGGAGGAGAACCCACACAGACTTAGGGAGAATGTGCTTTGTCTACATACCCAGTGAGAGCTACGCTGGCTATGTGAATCAATGCTGATGACTTGCTGTATCAAATCAAATGTAATTCTGTACATTTTTGCTCTAGCCCATTTCATGCTCCGTGTTCAAGCTGGTCTTACACCTTTGTGCCTCTTGCCAAACTTACTTTTTCTGTTTTTTTCTTGCTGCTCTTCAGTTTATTTTGTTTTTGTAGAAGTACATGGGATTCCTTCTTTTGTGCCTTTTAAAGTAAGCATCATTGCAGGGATCTTAAACGTTCAGATAACTTTTTGACACAAAGCAACCGCATGTAAGAAGGTAGTAAGTGGTCTTGGGTAGCAGCCATTGTAGGCTTGATCGTTGTGGGTCATACATACAAAGTGCTGCAGCAATTTGAAGGTGTCCCCCACTTACAGGTCATGTCACGTTTCATGACTGTTCGATCCATTTTCAGTTGTAGACTTCATTTTCATAATCTTAGCAATTTGTGGGCAGTTGTGAGGGTTGTAAGTGTGAGTGGGTGTGTGTGTGTGTGTGAGGGCTAACAACCAATAACTCACCTGGAAGTACAGTGTGCCTAAGATGAATATGTAATGAGGATGTTTTAGTTCTTGCAAATGGAAAAGAACCTCTTCTGTCTGAAATTGCTTATTTTGAATATAATGGCAGAATTTGGGGAGATAAAGGAAGAATAAAAAAGGGCAGAGAATGCAGCTGAACTATCTGTACATATAAACCCTTTGCACAGTAACTGGGCCCATCGGGCAGCACATTATTGGCTGTTAGAAAAAGGCAAGCTCATGATACTTTGAAACTGCAAAGCTGTGCTGGATAGTCATTACTGCGCCCTTCTAATTTGCTATTCCCTGCCATTTCCAGTCTGTCGACATACTCGGGTGACAAGATCATCAGTTGCAGTAGTCAAGTTTAACATCCCTTCTGACCAGAAGTCTGCTATCTGCCACTAGCTTTAAGCAACTCCCTCATGTCCTCTCAGCAAAGTTTCCAACTTGCACAGTATTACAAGTTCTGTGCATTTTGATGGCCAGTTGACCTGTTGTCCAAGGGTGCACCTGGCCTTATGAATGTTTTCCAGGCATTGCAATTTCAGCCATAGTCTCGACCCCTTTTCTTCACTTTTTCCAAAAGTCATGCGATGTGACATTGGCTTTAGATAATGTTAAATGTGTCTAATTTGGTTTTTCATTTCTCATTTAGCTAGTCATTCTTCGGTGGCCGTATTTAGCACTAGTCTGATGTAGCACATGCTATGTATGTGGAGACCCAGATATATCCCTAGACTTAATGAGTTAAAGGAATGATTGGCCGAAAGGAAATTGAATTTAATTCCTTAGGTAAGGGACATCTGTTCATCATGGTGCAGAAATATTGCAACTGTAAACTAAATTAATTGTTTTAATTGTGGCTTGGTTAAGTTACTCAGTGATGTGCTGTGAGTGAAGAATCAAGCAAGTGTTGGCACTTGCTGTAGAATGGCAGCAAATGTGTGCCCTAATGCGGTACCACTTACCCATGGTACCATAAAATGGGATACTACCCAAACTTGCCGTGATGTAGGCAGCCTGCCAGAAGTTTGCTATGATTAGCTAAGGTTGCATGATTTAGCTCATTTGGATGTTTGAGACTTTTTTTTTTTATGAATTGCAAAAGTGACTGCTTGAGGCTGTAATTACGCTTGCTGAAATTAATTTTGTATTTTTCTTTAAAGCTCCATAATTTACACTCTGCAAACTTTTCTTGTAAAATCACTCTGCTTTTTTGATTTAGTGTAGAAACATTTATTAGCCCATGAGGGCAAGGTGAAAGTTTACCTTTCATACTTTATCCATTTGAGAATTGTACCACTTATAGGTAAACGAGCAATGCGTTTTGTGTGGCGTTATGTTGAAGTGCTAATGGAATTCTAATTGCCACAATGTGTTTAGGAAAGCAGCCACCACTCTCTCTCTCTTTCTTTCTTTCTCTCTCTCTCTCTCCACTACCTTTACAGTCTGATAATCGAAACAAATGGCTCTCTTCGCTCTGACTGGTTTGACATTAGCTGGGACAAGATGGTCAGTCCTGTTCTACAGGACACCACATCATCATTTAAAAGTAAAGAATGAATCTGGTAAAGGAGAGACTTTTTGGAAACTGCTGAAATCGTATTATTTCTAACCGAATGCTTATCACCAGGGCCCTCTAGCCAGGCAGAAGATAAGTGTGGAGTGAGACAATGGGGGTATCATCCTTGGGATGTTGGACAGGAAGCTTTCATGTCCATCATCTGAGAAGAGGCAGGTGTATAGATACTCCACCTAGCTCATCCACTGCAAGGGTCTCAGACTCTCCCCCTGAAAGGCAACTGTAGCTGATAAGTTTCCTTCCAGCAAGGCATGTTATCTAAGGTTAATTCCTCTGTCTAATCTTAATCCTTACTTCATTTGCTGCCTTTTTTCATTATGAAGTCGGTGGGTATGAAACCCTGGGTGTCAGATTCAATTTTTGGACAATAGTGTCTGCTGGATTTCATTCTTTCAGTTTTTTTTTTTTTATTCTTTTATACATTTTACTTGATCTGCTTGCTTGGTAAGACATCTTATTTCCCTATTTTCTGGCCATAGAAGGTGAATTTATAAGGACAGGTATTAAGCACAACAAGGTTTGTATCAGTCAGTCACTAGTCTCTTAGGACCAGATGTGATTGTTGAACAAGAATACACATCTGTTGACAACTTGTTAATATGATTTTAGTCAATAATGTTGAAATCTTTTGCTGCAAAGGCTCCACCCACAGGGCTTTTTCCTAAAAAAAAACAAAAAAAAAAACCTGCTCCCAATTTCCTCCAGTCCATGCACTTTAAATGGCCAGCCCAGGCTGCAACTAAAAATGCAAGCAAAGCAAATTGAAAACAGCAAAAGATTTGACACCAAACAAAAATAAAATGCTACAATTGGTACTATTAGTTAGGGAGCTCAGTAATAAGTTAACTGAAGCTTAAATATTAATTTTTATCAGTCATTTTGATTATTGCATCACATCATGGTATAAAAACCGCAGCTAGCCTAGAGAGAATCCCTGTAGTCTATATATACAGTAGAGTGTATGCTACATGTTAAAGCGTTGTGACCATATTCTGGTATGCCATGTTAAGCGTTTCCAATTAGACAGCGATGTTAACTTCCTTATTCGTGTAGACTGTTTAACCTCATCCGTGGTCTGTGGTAATGCTAGAGTGTCGTTCAACACATTAACTGTTTACTAGCGAGCTGTGTTCTGAAATCTGCTTCTTCTATCATTATTGATAGCAAAAGACCTTGTTTAATGTAAGCTCTTTTCACCTTCATTTTACTCATTGTGACTGCACATCGTTTATTAAGAATTGAAACTGTAGAGTTATTTCGTGAAAGCAGCTGCCAGTTCTTTGCACCTCATATTGACTCTGACTGTATTGTTGCTGTAATTGTGAATGACATGCAGCTGGAGGCAATTTATCATTCACTTTTCCTACAAGTCCGGTGATGTGCTTGAATGCTTAAGTATAATTTTGATCTTGCTGAAAGATTTTTATTCTTTTATAACAGGTTATGTTTTTAACAAATTTATTGTGTTCTCTGCACACACAAATGTCTTACATGGGTATTTCTGGAAGATTCTTCAGCCATTAAAGGTTTTCTTCCTAACTGTAGACTTAAAAGTGCTAAGCAGAGCACCAGTGCTCTTGGCTGTTTAGATCTTTGGCCCTGCTTTGAGCTCTTCCTTCATAATAAATTATGTTAGACTGGTTTAGAAATGTGACGCTTGGTGAACCGTCTAATTGTTCCCACCCACATTTAAACAGAGTTAATTCACGGTTGTCTCCAGATGTACGTATATATGTACTTCTGGCTCTGCGAAACTAGTCAGTCACTGAATGTGTAAGCCACAAGCACTTCAGAACAAGTCATCCACCTGAAGCTAAGCATATTTAGGTTAAGCCAGTACTTGGATGGGAGACCATCTAGAAAAAAGCTTGGTTGCTGCTGGAAGAGGTTTTGGAAAGGCCAGTAGGAGGCACTTACCCTCATGTCTGAATGTGGATCCCAATGCCCCAGTACAGTGATGGGAACAATGTGCTGCAAAAATGGCACCATACTTCAGGTGAGACATAAAACTAAGGCTCTGACTCTCTGTGGTCATAAAAGGTCCCTTGGCATCCTTCGTAAAAAGAGTGGGGTGTATCCCAATGCCCAGGCAAAACTTCCCACCATGGCCTAGTCATTCTGGCCCACCTAATCATCATCCATCTCTAATTGGCTATCTTTTACCATTTCACAATCTAATGGCTAATGCGTGGTGAGCGTACTGGTGCAAAATGGCTACCGTCAAATCAACTTCCACTAATGTACAGCATCTACCTAGATGAAGTGGCTCCCCACTCATTTTTTAACAAGTGCTTTGAGTAGTGACAAAGTGCTATACAGTATAAATGTAAAGACTTGCTATTATTATAAAAAAGTGATTTTAATAAAATTCAGTACTCTTACCAGAACTCTTAAGTATTTGTACCCAGTTGAATTTTGAAAAAATTAATTCGTGCAAATTGATGGTTTACTGAACTCCACTTCAGGGTTTTTTTTTCCCCCCCCCGCTTATGTGAAAGTCACTCTAAAAGCTGCAATTTTGGAGGCCGGTGATATTGATATAGATGTGGTAGAGAAGTTGTATAGATTTCTTTCGGAACTGAAGCAGTGTACATTGTTTAGTCTGAAAATACTCCATGATAATATTAAGTCCTGTAGCAGTTGTGTGGTGGTGTGGTAGATCCTTGCTTCCAGTTATATGAGAAAGAAGGCATTCTTGTCAGTTAAACTGGAGACCATCAACGTAGAGCCTTGAATTTGGTCCACTTTAAAAGGGTGGTATCTAGACAGAGTCAAACTATATAGTGTTGTCAGGATGTGTGTACTACCTTTGCAACATACCAAAAATTCCTTTGGTTTTGTAGTTCATTGAAAGATCTGTAGCACCATACGGATATCCCTGCGAGGCATTGGTTGCAGGAATGCTGTCATACTTATTGGTAAACTTGTCACAACACCCGTAGCAGTGTTTTTCAGCCTCTGTAGAAATGTGCTGACTTCTCAGATTCACCACACCACACTTTATACTATGAGCTGACGGTTTGGAGAAGTTCAACGCCGTTTACTGGACAGCACTCTCCACCACTTTTTGTTTCCAGACTGGTGTGAAATGGTGTTAAGCTATCTTCACTGACGAGTTTGATGTTTCTAACAGAGCTAACAAACATCTCAAGTCTTTCATGGAGATGACACATACAGCATTGTCTTACAGAAGTGGGGTTTTGATGTGATATTCTTAAAAGAAACGTTGGCTTGGTTACTCGCCTTATACTGTAGCTTTTGTGCCAAGCGTACCTGTTGCCATGCTCAAACATGACTTTCACTTTTATTGCAGTTTCTCAGAAATGCCTTTGTGATTGAACACTCTTCCTGGTCCATCTGTGTCCTAGATAGAGCAGGTTGGAGCTCTCTGGATGCCAGTTGCAATTGTTCCATACCCTGCTTAGAATAGTAATAACTATGAACTATAACCTCATGTTATATAATGTATAAATCGTTCTTTTTCTTTAGTTTTGAAATTGTTAGTTATTCACATGTCCTCCGTCCTTTTCTGGCTATTTTTTCATGCCAGTTGGTTATTATTTTTTAATCATTGAACGCATGCAGCTTTATGTAAAGATAGACTTGTGTGTGTGTTAGGGCGTTATTATTTTATGTTTTTTATGCAACAAGTGTTTATGACTGCTGATTAAATACCGAAATCTGTGGACTGATAGGAGTTTATGCTTGCAATTCATTCAGTGTGTGTGTGTGTATAAGAAATATAAGTGCCCAGCTGCACATTTATTTATTTATTTTTTTCTACCCTCGCTCAAGGTAGAGGAATGAAAGCAAGCCCTTTTTATCGGGAATATCTAATGAGTAAATCCATGAGCATGTTTGAGTTGCTGGCGTGTATTTAAACCGTGGCAGAGACAAGTAATTACTGCTGTAGTCCTGAGAGGATTGTGTAGGTGACTTGGGGTGTCATCTTAGTCTAATGATTTTTAAGCCATTTGGGTATTTTATAATTCAGGCTCACCTATTTTAGTGTTTTCTGATTCTATTACTTGTGGAGGAAATCATACAATTTCTTCTCTGTGGTATAGGATGGGAACTTATTTCTTTTTTTGTTTTTATTTTATTTTTTATTGTTTGGAAATACTGAGCATTGTAGCAATGTAGGCTTCAGTGCACACTTCAGAAAATGCTCTACCTCGTCTGTGGACGTGGCTATTTGCCCATTTTGTATGATGCAGTCAATCCGTACATGAAGTGTTGATTAAGTAGTTTCCATTCTGGTATTACAGTATGTCCTGTTGTAAGTTGCTGACACTCTAAAGTCTTAAGTCAAAAAAGCAGCTCATCTTAAACCCTTGGTATTTATTATAGCAGAGACCAGAAATAGATATGCAAGATTGCACTTGTGTTGTATGATGCTGGCCTCCTAGACAAATGACTCGATTAAGTTTATAAAAAAAAAAAGGCTCTTCTTCACATGGTGGTCTTGTATGGTGTGATGCCACAGTGATTAGTGCAGCTTCCTAATGGCTTCAGGTCACTGTTCAAATCAATTCCCTGTCACTCTGTACTGAGTTTCCTTGTTTTTTCAATGCATTGTTTTCATTTAAATTATGTGAGAAAGTGATTTTTTTTTCCCCTCTTCCTCCTGTGTGACCCAGATTTTCAGGTTAGGTTTCATGCCCTGCATGTTTATAACTGGATTTCTCTGTTGAGTTCCCACATCCTTTATTGCTGAATGTGTGACATTCAATTGGTTCTGGACTGTAAAATGCCCAATAACAGATTTGGTACCTATCAGAACCTCACCATGTACCCCTTAGCAGGCCAGTGTTCCTGTTGTGCTGTCCTCTTGTGGTGTGTATCTTTTAACAACATGGCTAAATGTAAACAAATTGGACGTCCATCCCGAATCTGCCTCATCATGCACGTCACAGAAGAGAAAAGCTGGGATTTAGAACTAACCTGTGAGTGTTGTCCGAGTCTGTAGTACTCAGGCCAGATTAATTGTTAAGACCCTGGCTGATGATGTGCTCTACAAAAGCCAGCATGTGACATACTAGAGCTTACTGTATTATGGGCATGCGTGGTGCTTACGGTATGGAGGGGAGAGATGCGGAGGCGGCCCCCTCCCCCATTCAAGACGACAAACAAAGCTGCAATCTTTCTTCATACACATGCAAATTTTTTTTAAACAATTTTGTTGTCCATTAATTATCTCAAAATTAAACAGTATTGTATTGTACAAAAGCAATTAAGAATCCCTAACAAATGAAGAACGCCTAATACAGTAATTGTGGATCTCCATTGATCCATTTAAGAGCAAATGGTTTAAGATAACTGATCCATTTGCAACTTCTTTGTAATCGTTTTTGATTGTGGTTAATCCCTTTTCTATTAGCATTTTCCGTTTTAAGTCTAACTAAATTTCATCTCTGTAACTGGATGTTTATGTATGTTAAAATGTTGCTCTAGGGGAGAGTAAAGACCCTGCCTATCAGCTGTCTGGGCTTATTTATTATAAACTTGCATTGTCTATTGGATTAACATACAAATTACTAATTACACATACACCAGATTAAATAAATAATATTGTATGAGTGGCATTTAATGAATAATCCCATTGGATATCTTCATTTTGACAGGCGCACGCAGGTGTTTGTTGAAGTGATTTTCATAAGGTGCTTTTTGTGTACAAAAAGAGACATTAAAAGTATGGATTGTTTCAATACATTTGACTAGAATGCGTTTGTTTCTTTGAATTTCACTGGGGTGATATTTGAGTGACATGGTGGTGCAGTGGTTAGCACCGAAGCATTACAGCTTTGGTGTTTACTTGCATGGTTGTTCTCTAGCTACTCCTGTTCTCCTACAGTGTTGCTAACACATGCTTTTTAGATTACGTGATGATTTCAAATGCTTAATCGTGCCTTGGCACTCTGTCAGGTGCCAGCTACTGTCTTGTGCCTGATCCTGCAGTACTGCTCTGTCCTCTTCAGTGGCCCTGATCTAAATTGGATGGGTCAATTATAACTTTTTTTTTTCTTTTTACTTTTATTTAACAATGCTATTAATTTAATTGACAGCTTTCTTCACTGCCTTTATCTTTTCATTTTCCAACTCATAATCTAAATTTTATTTTGGTAAAAGTGATTACAGAAAGAACTCAGTTAGCCTTGGTAGTGCTCTGAGATAACTACCCTAGAAAATCTGTTGGATGGCTGGCTTTGTCTACACGTCAATCTCCATATTTTCATAGTTTCTGATGCGTGTGTCCATACATTTTGAGAATGAAAAATTGCAGTTTTTGGTACACACTTGCTGGCATCCACGTGATAAAAATGGTCAACTTTTTTAGAGTCTGGATTGTGCTGGAGCCCTGAGCTCCTCCTGACCTGAAGGTTGATACTTTTATCAGGATTTACATTTCAGATTTAGAAACCGCTGATGAGTAGAATTTATTGTTGTCTAATCCTTACAGTGGCTGCTTTAGGCTCATCCATGTATACAGATATATATACTGCAGCATTCACTCGTAATGTGGATTGTTGTTTTGGGGGGTCTAAAACTATTTCTTAGCCCAGTATTCCAATCAAGTTGAACTTAAATCTCTTCCTTTAAAAATACTTGGGGGGGATTAGCGTGTTGAACTGATTTATTCCTGGGCTTAATTTGTCTTTGAAGGATTTAGAACAATAAATTGGAGATGATGTAGTCTTACTAAGTCTTGGTCATTTATAAAGCTTTAACGTTTACATTAACCCAGTTTGGTTTTCATTGATGAATGAAAACTCATTACAAAACAAAAAAAAAATAAAAAAATTAGCAGTTTAGCCCCTGGAGCAAGTGTCTTCAGCAAATCGGCAATATATTATGTTTGTATAATTTGTTATACTTCAGCCTGTTCTCTGTGTGCTAAAGTGAAATCCTGATTAAGCCTCCCAAGATAAAAAGCTGTAATTTTTTTTATTTTTATTTTTTTTTTGTTAACTTTATTCCTTTCATATAAGGAAAAAAAAACTGTTGACCACAAGGTTGATTTGTTATATTCCTCTAAATTGTAGCCTTCATAATACCGTCATGCGCTGTTCACGGCCGTGGCTAATTCCTATGTATTTGGTCTGCATTTCCTATACATACATTGATGATCCACTAGCAGCTGCTGCAAACTACCCTCTTCGTGAAACAAGTGTGTTGATGTGTCCCCCTTGGTGATAACAAGCCAAACTATTGTGCAGCACTGGTGATCTCTAAGGCTCGTGAACCAGTGACAGCAACCTGAGTCATAACCCAGAGGTTGAGAAACCCTGGCTTAGAAATCTTACCTCAACCAACTCACAAACCGACAATGGAAACCTGTGACCCACCAGTGACTCGACCCAGTGGTTGAGAAGCACAGTCTTACATGGACCTGGTGTGCAAATGCGGAGGCTTGGAGATCGGTTTGTGCTACTCTGAACCGGCAGTTAATGCGTACTCGTGACTCGCACCAAATTCATAGAGTCTCGGTTGCAATGACCTGCACACTTTGTGAGCAACATGGCTGGCCCCAGATGGAGCCGTAAGTCTGTGCTTGACTGTAATTCTAATTCAGCAAAAGACATAAAAAAAAAAAAAATGAGAGTGGCTATAAACATTGCGAAGCTTAAGGGCACGTACAGCTGCCTTAACCCGACACAGACAGGCAGGACGCAAGTTTTATCACACCCAGCACACAGTTTATTTACAGTTCAGTGCACAAATCACCAAGACTGAAGGATCACTGGGCCCAACACGGTCCCATCTTTGCCACCAGAACCATCCACTTCTGCTCCTCCTCAGTTTGTCCTCTTCCTTCTGATTCTGGCCATTGATTGGTGGTGACTGGCTCCCTTTATATGACACGTGGAAGAACTCCACGTGCCCGACAAGCTTCTTCCGGCAGCACTTCCGGGTGTAGTGGAAGTGCGGTCAAGAAGGGCCATGCAAATGTACCAGGTGCCCCCTGGTGGTTGCCACGGGCCCCATCAGGGTTGAACTTACATGCTCATAACCTGTGGCCCTTATGGGATGCAGGGGGGCAGCCCTCTATCAGTCTGGGGCAGAAACGATCTTGAAAATACACTCTTACATCGGTCCTTCCGTGGTCGGGGCATCCCGGCTGGGTAAGGGCCCCGGCAGTCCACAACAACATGTTACACCCTTAAACCTTTGAGCTTTTAAGCTACATGAAATTTGAAATATAATGACTAATAATGAGCGAACCCTGCTGAATTCACCTTGCCTCGAGTTTGGTGAAATAGTGGAAGTGTCTGGGAACTTCATCAAACTCAGCAAAGTGCATCTGAGTCAGTGAGGAAGGAGAAACTGAACTAGTGTGCAGTGGATTATAACTGCACTGCACCATTCACTAGGCGAATGTCTGCCAGCTATGCTGGACCGATTTTGTAGTGTGACCTGAGCTGTGAGGCAAGAGCGCTAACCACTGGGCCTCCCTGAGATGAAACAAATAAAATGTAATATTAGAAATATTGCAGAAAGGAAGCATGAAATTTACTGAGGCTTGCACTCCACAGATTCAAAAGTAAGTAGTCACCTCACTTGATCAGAAAAGTACTGTTTCTGGCCCCAAGTTTTTTGCTCATTTACTGCTACCATTATTAAATAAGAGCAACAATAAAGCATCAACTGCACAGCACTCTGAATAATACTATTGAAGGGATAAGGCTTCTGTATTACACACAGGTCACATACAAGTCCATACAATAATACATTTCCGTTTAAGACACATTTCCAGTTTTCTTTGGTGTGTGTGCTTTGTGTTGAAAAGTATTTGCAGATTTTTCCACTCATTTTTTGCCTCCTTATTAGGATTGGCATCATTTACTTTGGGGACAACATCCTATATTGGCTGCTACAGCTCTGTGATATCTTGCAGGCCTGGCAAAGGATCATGGGGCATTAGGGAGAAAAAGTTAGTCTAAAGTGAAGGTACGGTAAATTTCTAGAAAAATATTTGGCAAGCAAGGTCACAGATGAACACGCCTTATTTGCTATGTAAAAAGGCTTTGGTGAATTGTGCCGATCAGCACTACTAATGACTAATATGACATGCTATAGTAGAGTGCATTTTCTTGTCCGGTATTATTGTGGTTATGTCAAAATTCACTAGTTGTGGTTTAGACTCTGCATCACCAGGTTGTTTGTCACAGCTCGGGAGTGAGTAACAGGGATAGGAAAAAAAGAAAATGACAGGGTGGCACAGTGACAGAGGGTCAAGTTTTGGATGCTCCCAGCCTGGAGTTTGGACATTCTCCCGCTGTCTAAATGAATTTTATTTGGGTGCTCCAAAGACCATAAGGTGGATTGGTGTTGCTAAATAGGCCCCTGATATATTTGTTTGGGTGTTAAATTCTGGGATGGGCTGGCAACCCTGCCCAGGGATTGTTTCTGCCTTGCGCCCTGTGCTTGCTGGGAGAGGCTGCAGCATCCCTATGACCCTGCTCTGAACAAGTGGGTTTAGATAGTGGTTGGTTAGTTAGTTGGTTGGATGGATGAATGGAGATCACTGGTTTAGCCACTTGTCACGCATTAGATTTTTTTTTTTTAATGCCTTTTACCCATTTTTACCTGACAGTTTTGAAGCCTTTGCAGGCTTTGTGCATTCATTTTCCAAATGCCACCCAGCTGGCATGTTTGAAAGGTGTGAGCTACAGTATGTACTCTTCATATGTCAGATCATTTTTTTTTTCTTTTTTAAAATATTGAAGGGCAGCCCCTCGTCTAGATCAGTTATAACATTAGTGTTACAGGAAGGACTTTGATTCTGCTGTCTGTGACAACTGTCAAGAAATTAATTTCTAAAAATGTGAGATGGACTACTCCCTTGTCTAGTGATAGAATTTGCTGATTTGGGGTTATTGATGTAATCTTTTACACTTTTAATTCTATGCTTTCTATTTTGAGGAAACCTTCTCTATTCAGCATAAGAAACATTTTGTAGGCAGAATGTTGCCTGTAACTGATACCCTGCTCACCCAGTAGCATTCCCAAACTTTTACACGATGTGTTTATCACAACAGATGGTGAAAATTTGAACACACGTAAACATTTATGAATAAAGGCGATGTGCCAGACTAGAGAGGAGCCGGCAAGATTTGTTATTGGTAATCCTTTGGTGTGCCAGGCTTCTTTAATGAGGATTCATTTCTCGTGAGCAAAGAAATTTAAGGGATTGTGGGATTTTTTTTTTTTTCTGCTTGATGCCTAAGCATAGTTTCTGATTTTTTTTTTTTTTGGACTACATTTTGCACAATATTTTAGTAAGTTTAATAATTTTATTACAATTTCACTCGTCTTTATTCAAATTTGACTGGCCATTTGCTTCCTAGGGAGGCACGGTGGCACAGTGGTAGCGCTGCTGCCTCGCAGTTAGGAGATCCGGGTTCACTTCCCAGGTCCTCCCTGCATGTTCTCCCCGTGTCTGCGTGGGTTTCCTCCGGGCGCTCCGGTTTCCTCCCACAATCCAAAGACATGCAGGTTAGGTGGATTGGCGATTCTAAATTGGCCCTGGTGTGTGCTTGGTGTGTGTGTGTGTGTGTCCTGCGGTGGGTTGGCACCCTGCCCAGGATTGGTTCCTGCCTTGTGCCCTGTGTTGGCTGAGATTGGCTCCAGCACACCCCCGTGACCCTGTGTTCGGATTCAGCGGGTTAGAAAATGGATGGATGGATTTGCTTCCTATGCACACACTAGCGTTGTCCTTGGGTGCCTCTTGTCCTGTTCCTTGTTTACCAAACAGCTGCTGGTGCTTCCATTTTAAGGTTGTTCAATCACTCTTCTTTGTAGCTTGCTTGGACTCTCTAGTTCTCAGTTCTGCCGGTCTTCCTAGACCCAACATAAAGCTTTTTGAGCAGCTTGTTTTCATCTTCGTGAGAGAAGACAATCTTGATGGAAGAATAGCAAGCTGGGCTTGTCGAGTCTTAGTTGTTTTCATCCCAGGTTACTATTAGGATTGCGTTTTTGTTTTTTTTTTAAATAAATGATCAAACATCCTCCTCTATTACACTGGAACATGATTTTAAAGAATGATGTTTATTAATAATAATGGACATATAGAAAAGCTGTTGTGATACTAAGTCAGCTGGCTTGTTTAAATAAGCTTGTAGGAGTCATCATGACTGTTGAAGCATGTTGAGGCTCCATTTCCATTTCCACTGTGTCACCTTGTTTTTTAAAGCTACTATGACATTATGGACATTTTCCCCTTCCAAGTCTCCTCCCCTATACCACCACGCACATCTCCCCCCCCATTGCATTTCACATTAAGCCAGCGCAAGTGTGGTGTGACTTTTAAATTGCTCTGGGCCAGAAATAAACCTGTCTGGCCTACAGGCCATTGATTGAATAGTCTTGTTGTAAAGTGCGAATCACTGCATTCCATCCATTCTTCCATCGTAAAATGATTGCTGTCTACTTTTATGGTGTTTCACAATTTTATTTTATTTTTTTTTGCCCTTTCCTTAGTGATTTTTATTTGTTTTTCTATCTTTGTTTCTAGTGCCATGCTCCTTGGCACAGTGAGGCATAAGACATGAGAGAGAAGATTGGCCGAATGTTCAGGGGGTCAAGTGCTAAAATTTTTCTCTTTTTGTTTCTTAATTTTCAGACAGCTACATGAATGTAGAGTATTCTTTTAATGAATGTTCTCCACAGCTTCAGTCTTCGAGCTATGAAACGTATCACTTAAACTTACACCACCATCGCCTTGATTAATTCAAGTGACAATGAGAAAACAAGTGTTTCAAAATCGGGGTGTCCAAATGACTGTCTGGTGTTATTCTCGGCTACACTTGGAAAGGTGCATTGCATGTGATCAAAGGAGCATTGCTCCTAATAGGAAAGAGTGCTAATTAGTTTCTAATGCAGACAGAATAGCTGTTATTAGCTTTCCTCCACATGTTGACTGTTTTCCCATGGCTCTTTGCGGATTTGAACAGATGGGCGAGCTGAGGGCAGAGGTGGTATGTGCTGCGATAGGCTGCTGGCTTTCCCTTAAGGCAGCTGGTTATAAGACACTGTGCCACTCCACCCCCCCATCCTTCTACAAAACTTCATCTATTGAGTAAGAAGAAGCCTGTGAAAGGGACCGCCAAAATAAGCCATCAAGATGCTCATTTCGCTATGCATGTTCGCAAGCATTGTTCTGCGACAAAGTATTTCATGTGATGACAGCCTGATGATGAGGTTTAAAAAAAGAAATAAGTACCTGCCACACTGTGATGCCATTGAAGCTGTGACTTCATTTCGTAGAGGATCTAAGCACATGGATCCTGTGGCTGTGAAGGAATTAATAACTTTTGTCTGATTATTGTATTCATCCACATTATAAATGTACTATGATTTTAGGGTTTCATGTATCAGTAAATGCAAGACATGTACCTGTTTTTTTAATTAGATTGTGTAAATGGATGGAATGGTGGAACAGCAATTTAGTGTTGCTGCCTCACAAACCTAAGCATCCTGGGTTTGTATCCCTTTACCAAGTCATTCATTGTCTTTTTGGAAGTGTTTGCTTTATCTGTCTGTATTGGCTCTTCTCAAGGTATTCCAGTTTTCCTTCCATATTTCCAAAGATTTGTATTTTGGGTCGATAGGGGTTGTGCCCTGGTCCGATTCCCACCTTGCCCCATTTTTATACTCCCATTTGCCCAAGTCAATGGCTGGCCACCCCAAGTGAGATGAAAATGCTGACACAAACATCTATTTGAAAAATAACGCATCACGCTGTTAAGGCCCACTACCTTGATAACTGTCATAATGGAGCATATGTTGCGTTCTTCTTTGAGCTGAATGGAGAGCAGCTCCCTGCCAGCGCTTGGGCACCAGATGCCCTCTCTAGAATGCGAGTTTAGCTTACAGTGTCAGATGGTGTCGGCATTGGGACCTATTAAGGTGTGATGTTTTACATTTGGAGATTTTTATACAGATTTTCTTAAATAACAAGTTTTTTTTCATATTAAGTTTTATTCCAATTTTAAAATCTTGACATTGTTTTTTTTTTTTAAATTTGCTGTTTTGTGACAAACTTTCTGCTTGGTTTGGGTTTTTTGTTTGACTTTCTGTCCCACTACTGTACTGTGCAGGTGTGAGTTTTTGTACAGTTGAAGTATCCTTCTACGTCTCTCTGTTTCAATCCCCTTGTTCTTGTATATCCTTATTGTTCATGTATAGCACCTTTTTAAATGAACTCCTTTACAAATATACAGTAAAGTGTGTCAAGGAATCCTTAATGCTCTTTAGCCAAGTCTGAAGTTTTTTTTTTTTTCTTCTAGTAATTCTAGTGCATGTTTGAAGGTTTAGTTGTTGTTTGTTATATTTAAGGTAAATTTTCTCTCTCTATGTTAGTTACTAGTACGACCATCTGCTGTTTTCACCTTTCCCTCATAGTTTTCAGTCTCTCTCATATCATTCACATGTATTCGTCTCTTTTATATAGTAATTTTTAGATTTCCCTCACTATCTAATGTATAGCATCTGTTTTTACATTTAACCATCTCTTCATACAGTACACTATATTGCCATTAGTATGTGGTCACACCTTCCAGTTCAGTTCAGGAGTTTCAGCAAAACAGTTAACAGTTGTTGTAATTCTTATTCTTCATCATGTAAAGCATTTTGAGCTGCATTATTTGCATGAAAATGTGCTGTATAAATAAATGTTGTTGTGTAACATCAAGCACATAGCCATGTGTCTAATAAACATTGGCAGTAGAATGGGTCCTACAGAAGAGTTTGGTGACTTTGTCATGGGATGCCACATTTGCCACAAGTCAGTACATGAAATTTCTGCTCTGCTAGACCTACCCTGTTCAACTATTAAGTTGTATAATTGTGAAGTGGTGGTGTTTAGGAGCAACAGCAGCTCAGCCACAAAGTGGTAGACCACGCAGACTTGGAGAGTAGGGTTGCCGAGTGCCTGTCCTCTGAATCACTCACCTCAGTGAGTTCTAAACTACCTCTGGAACTAATATCAGCACAAGAATTGTGCATCATGAGCTTCATGAAATGGGTTTCCATGGCTGAGCAGCTGCACACAAGCCTGTGTCCAGTGCCAGGTGTCTGCTGAAATAGTGTAAAGCACACTGCTATTTAACTCTGGAGTGTTGAATCATGCTTCACTATGGCACAGTCTGATGTACAAGTCTGGGTTTGGCAGATCCAGGAGAATAATACCTTCTGGTCTGCATTGTGCTTTACCTGTACTGTGAAGTTTAGTGCAGAAAGGATAAAGACAGGGTTTGAGCTGGGCCGTTCACGTGAAGTGTAATGTTAATCCATACAAAGAGATTTTAGACAGTCGTGTGCTTCCAACTTAGTGCCCACAGTTTGTGAAGGCCTTTATCTGTTCAAGCCTGACTGTGCCCCACTGCGCAAAGCCTGGTCCATAAAGGCATAGAGAAACTCAAGTGGCCTGCACAAAGCCCTGACCTCAAACCCTATTAAACACATTTGTGATTAAATGGAGTGCCAATTGTGAGTCAGGTGGTCTCGTCATACATCAATATCTGACCTCACAATTGCTCTTTTGGCTGAATGGGCACAAATTCCCACTGACAAACTCGAAAATCTTGAGGAAAGCCTTCTAGAAAAGTGAAGGGGGATCGACTCTATATTGATGCCTGTAGTTTTGGAATGGAATGTCCAATAAGCTCATATAGGTGTTGTGGACTGGAACCCGGACACAGACAGACGGACATCTTAAGTTCACCCAACACACTCATTTATTTACACTATTTACAATAAATACTTCACGTCCACCCCCAGTGCCTCCAGCACCGGTCCCCCAAAGTCCAGGCCACACAGTCCTTCGTGCCTCTCTTTCTGGCCGCCTCCAGTCCTCTCTCCAGCTCCATCTCTCTTCCACCCGACTTCCGCTCTCGACTGAAGGGAGGCGGCCCCTTAAATAGGAACCCGGATGGGCTCCAGCTGCTTCCCGGCACTCCTCCGCAGACACGCCCCAGTGTGGCGGAAGAGCCGGCTGCGCACCCAGAAGCCCTCCGGGTGTCCCCTGTCTTCTTCCCTCCCCCAGCACTTCCTGGTGTGGCGGAAGTGCTGGGCTTCAGGGTTGTTCAGGCACCGGGGCACCACCCGGCGGTGGCCACGGGTCCCTACAGGGTTGGGCTTCCAAGCCCTCTACCCGTGGCCCCTAACGTAACCAGGGCGATCGCCCCCTCACGGTCTGGAGGAGGTACAAGCCCTCCTCTGGCCCTCCTGGGCGTCCCGGCCGGGCTCCAGCCCCAGCCTGATGCCACAGTGTGATGGTCAGGTGTCCACAGACTTTTGGCCATATAGTCTTTTTCTCCCATAATGTTTTTTTTCTCTGTAGAAGTCCTGTCGGCCTAAGACAGAACTGCTTCTTTAACCTCCTCATATTTTTAAGATATTATTTTTTAAACCAGAGGTTTTATTTTACTCCTCTCTATATCTCACTTGATACATTAATTTTAGCATGACTTTGTTTATACCGTCAATTTTAAGTGTTCTAAATCACGAGTACTGTACACAATCAACTAAATTGAATGTATGTAAAATTGTAGAATATGTCATTTTTCATGCACTCTGCTTTAAGTATAGTTTCTTTGTGTGTGTGATAGATGTCTTTGATTTGTTTCTTTCAATTTGCCACCTCTTACATCTTTCAGTTTCTCTTCACGGTCTCTTATGTATCACCATTTACACTTATCCATCACTCACATTTAAACGTTGTGTATGTATTTCACACATACCTTGTAATTTACGCCAGTCTATGGATAATATGTCGAGCACCCTCTCCCTCCCCCATACTGTCACACGCTGTGTGTTGTTAAGTTTGCACAGTTTGCTGTGGTCCTAGCACCTTCATCTGCCTGCAATCTTTTAACTTTCACTTGCAGTCTGTTGTGTTGAATCAGTGTAAATGTTTGCAACATGTATGGTGAGTGCCAATAGTGCATCCTCCTCCTTTTTTCTATTTTTTTTTTTTTTCTTCAGTAACTTACAATTATTTTATGTACTGATTACATCCTGGAGATCAGCACTTAATTGGTGCTTTTTAATAATGAGACCTTTTACCACATACCAAATTTATACTACTTTCTGGTGTTTCAAGTAAAAACTTGATATAACAAAAAAAGCTATTTCAAAAGCAAAATAAGTCAAACTTTAGTAGTATGTAATGTTTATTGGCTGTAAGTTAAACGTGTGCTCTTCTGCATATTTTCACTAATGGAGCTGAGAAAGTCCCAGCAATTTTAAGGCCATGTCGCATTAGGTTACTTTTTTCTAGAAATTTTTCATTTGTAGCCTGCATTTACATAATCTTGGTGAGTGCGAGGTGTGCAGCCATGAAGGACAGTCCTCTCTAGTCCTACCTACCCAGGGAGTCAGTGCAACTAGTCAATACCGTCTCAAAAAACAAGGCCCGCTCATGCCTGTGGTGACGTCACATTCGAGGTGCTACAGCAGCAACAGACGCATATAGAGAACCTGTCGCGTTGTACGCGTGTAAATAAATTATTCCCGTGTAAAATTAATTAATGCAATGCGTGAAATAACAAAGGTAAGCCAGTTGCGTTATGCGTTTCATTTATTTTTATATAAAACGTCACACATAACGTTTAAATCACATATTTGACATACTTAACAGCGACCATTATATAGATATCAGCAACTCAACATTAATGCAATTAATGCCTTAAACATGAGATTAACCTAAGAGTAACACTGAATACTGTATTGAATAAAACAATGCAATACTGAATGTTCATATATGAAAATGACTATGATAAAGTAAGAAAAAAAAAAATCACAGCGACGAGTGGTTGGCACCATATGAAAAATGAATATTTACATGCATCTCAGGAAATCACATATATCTGGATTAAACAGAAGTAACGTGAAAAATAATGCAGATTTACCCGTTAATAATCACAAGAAAAGCTACATTTAACACTTTGTTAATGCAGTTAAATCTAAAAAATAACAAGCAACACCAGATAAAATACAAACAGCCATTATTTTGAAATGACTAATGATAAACGATGATTTTGTTCATACCATCATAAAATAAGCAAAATTAACAAATGTGCTGATATTAATCTGTACGAAAGCAGAACGTTATATCAAAATAACTGGCTTATTAAGTTACCTCTTTTTTGTCAATGTAGCCAGTTTACGTTTGAGGTTAGCTTTTTCCTTAAAAGTACCACGTTTATCTGTAGCGCGCTTGCAATACTTATTTAAACAGATGTTGGCCACTGTAGACATGGACAACTTCAGTAAGTCACAGATACTCTTCCCAGAAACACAATTACCAACTTGCAGTCCACATCTGTTCAGGCGTTCGTTAAACAGTGAGATTAATGCAGATTTGTGATTTTTTAACGATAAAAAATTTGACTCATATTCAGCATTAGTAACAATAGACTGGAAAATCAAAAACATTTGCGTAACACATTCAACCAACAAATCTGAGGGCCATTTCAGACTACCCCTGTCTGAGTCAAGCAGGTAATTATATTCCTGTGAAAATTCTAAGACTTATCCATGACTAGCTCATTTCTGCACATGTCACACTGAAGTGACTGAACTGCGCTTGTAACCATTTTAAACCCTACATAACCAGCAACAAATATAAGTGATTTTACATGCCCTAACCTCCATTTGCAGCATTATCGATGTTACCCGGCACGCGGTGCAGTTGTTCTCCATTAAAATAAACAAAACACATCAAAATATTACCTTGCACTGCACCGCAGACATCTGAACTTATAACCTTTACGACTGCAATAACTTTATATCAAAAACTAAAACGCCATTAACTTTCTTTACAACTTCAACGACGATCTTAGACAGGAAGTTCAGCTGGCACTGTTTGTAAACATAGCACCTCGATTGTGACGTCACCGGACCAATAAGTAACGCATGAGCGGGCCTTGTTTTTTGAGACGGCATTGAACTAGTCCATGACTTGCTAGGTTTGATATTTGTCTTTAGTCGTAGTGCGGGGGTGCAGGAAAAGCAGACAAGCAATGAATACTCGTCTGAAAGGGTAGTGCAGGAGCAAGGAATACAAAATACAGGTGGTTGGACCTCTCAAACAGAAGAGACTAGTCTGTCTGATATCTTGTGTGTTTTTTTGGGAACCACAACAGAATGAAAAAAGGGGGCCAACTGAGATTGTGGGTGAATCCTTTGTACAGTGCTGGCCGTCAGAAAAAGAGGTGAGCATGACTATGCTGGAAGGTCATCATACAGTCACACAATGTGACCTGGCCAGCTATTAATCAGTCCTGTAAATTAACGTGGTCTGGCGATTAACAGTTGGCAAGTCTGACATACCCACTGATTAGAAATTGTGCAGCGTGACATCAGCTTAACTGACCCGATGAGTGTGAAGTCGTACATTCAAGTCAGGGGGCAAACATTTAAGGACCCAATTTTAACAGATTTGTTTCATCAAGTCATGTGCATTTGGGTGCCATCAAGAGGTGTTTACAGTGTTTTGGGGGTCTGATCGTTTCTCACAATTAACCATTTACTTGGGGTGCGTATGTAGGCATTTAATGTGTGGTTCATTGTTTTTTTGTGTGCTTATGTAGAGTTCTGCGTTTGATGTACTATATGCACAAGTTATACAGCAAACTGTTTACAGTATGTCTACAGTGCGCTTTGTATTCATCCGTTTCCTTGTGGTGTTCTGTGCATTTTTTTTTTCCCCTAATATTTTGTGTGTGCTTTTATTAACCTAAAAAGCTGAGCAGGTTTATGTAATGAATGTGCACATGTGTTTTTGCAGTGTGTGTATGTCACTATAAAGGATGAAGAGTATATGTATGATATACATGTATATAGAGTTTATCCAAACTATCTAAGCTACATAAAAATTAAAATAACTCATAGAGACTATTTAAATACTGAACCTTGTTTTAATTACACATTGGCTGGAAATGAAAAGCCTTTGTTAACAAGCAGTGGTATTTTGTTTGCACAAAGCTTCTTAATGAATATTTACAGTAGGATATTAAAAGATAGAGTGCGGCCAGTGTAAATTACTGCCTGGGATTTCCACAGGATGCAGAGTGTGAGTGTGACCCGATACGCTGCCCCACCCCAGTATGCCGTTTGCTGTTGGATGAGGGTCCTGTAGATGCACAGATATTCATGGTAGATCGACAGATCAGTATGGATATTGATCTTTATTGAAATGAAAGGGAAACGCTGAGCTCAAAATATCAGTAAGCCCCCCCCCATCCCCATTCTTTGTGAATGACATGCAGTTTTTTCCTGAATTAACACAAAAGGAAGTTAATAATTTAGGGGATTTTTTTTTTTAAAATGGTGTCTTGAACAAAATTTGGATTATAGAATGAAAAGTGAAAAAAAGGACAAATCATACATACCTCATATCAACTCACTAGAAGATTTAGGTGATGAAATTGTTCAGCTGAAAACAAAAGTAATTTTACTTAATTTTTATTTTGACCTTTTTGGAGCATTGTAAAGCTCACAAACATTGTCAATGGAGTACTGGGCTTGGAGCCTAAACATAGCAGGCACTCCATGTGAGATGAGTGTCACATAATGCACCCATGACAGTTGTTTTACATTTGTTTAGAACAATTACAAATTGTTTATGTGTGCACAGATGCTCTTCCGCGCTCCATGTTAGGCAAATAGAGTTTTTTAAACTGGGGATTTACTTTTATGACAGAGCTTGGTGGTGTGTCTTTTTTTTTTTTTTTTTGAGTGCGGTTATAACTGTAGGAAAGATGAGCTTAATAAAGAAAAATGACTGAAGATGAGAAGCACTGCTTAATAATAACAACAACCATGTCTGCTTTTATACCAGTGGTTCCTGTGCTGCTCCGGAAGGAAGTGTGAAAATGGTAGGTAATCTTGAGTTTTGGATTAATGTACCCCTGAAGTTGTCAGACATTTGTGTTTAAGTAAAATAGCCCTTTTGCTGCATCAAATCCTTTGGCTAAAGAAATAAAACGTGCACCTTTATATTAAACATGTACTGCTGCAGTTTGAGAAGCTTGGATCTTTTGGATTAATGTGCACTTCCTAACTTTGTGAAAGTCTCAGAGACGGTGACTCTGTCATTGTTTTGTGTGTGTGTGTGTGTGTGTGTGTGTGTGTGTTCACTAGATACTGATATTTGCTTAGCGGGCTTAAATTGGAATGCACCATTTGAACACACAAACCTGAAAGTAAGCATAGCTCGAAATCCCACCTGGGACGGGACCCTACCTAGCAAAGGGTGATATGCTGTTATTAGCCCGAAGGTAGTTTGGATATATTCCAGCAAGAATATAGATCCAAAATATGAAATATAGGGAACATGTGCCACTGGAGAGATGGCCTCAAAAGCACTCATCAACAATTGGGGGGGTTAGGGGGGGAAATTCAGGAGAACAGGACATGCAGCTTAGCGTAGCCCATCCATTCCTTTTCTCCTAATGTTGATTTGGGATTTTTGGGGCCCCCGAGGTCCATTGGTAGGTTACTGCCTTTGCTTCCTTATAACAGCTGATGTCCTCATTAATTATTCCTTCCTCCATTTTCTGACCCAAGACAATTCTATTAAGGTTCATTGATGGCTAAGTCTGTTACAGTAGCTGTATTGGAGTATTGCAAGGCACACTGTCACAAAAACAGTGTACACAGTTTGGAGTCAGCAGTCCATATAATATTGGAAAACTACAATACCCCCGAGAAAAGGGGTCTCCACGCATATACCGACTGGTCTGGGAGTTGAACCCATGTCTGTGGAGCTATATTCCAGTAGTGCTAATTATGTTCCTATTCTCTTGTTTATTTCAAATGCTAATATGCTGTCTTTCATTCGTCCCTCCTCTAATTCTTTACTCATACCTTACATCCTGCTTAGGTAAGGCCAGCTTCACACCACGTGACTGTTAAGCTGGAACGAATGTCACAGTGCTAGATCTCATTGCATTGAGTCCGCAGAATAGGCCAGTGCTACACTACATGATTTTTCAGTCCTGATCTTAATGTATATTATTGCATATGCAAGCAGTGGACATTTGTGGTACATGTCTGTGAAAGTCCAATCGTGTAGTCTGACAACCACTAATCATAGCACTAAGCAACCACCGAGCGTTCAGCCAGAAGTGTTGTGTGGCCACAAAGAAAAAACAAAAGCAGTTGTTTTGGACTTTGCGTAAAGAAATGTTTGTCTGTCAGATGCCTTTTGTTTGTCGCACCATAACAGAACAGAAAAAGTGAAGAAGGTGGCCTTCCTGAAAAACATTCATACTGTCGCCTTCACTGTCTAGCAGCAAGTCAGCTAGAGTCTGTAATGCTATGGAAGTTCGAAAGTTTGCTGAGAAGTCATGAGGGAGTTGTTTCAAGCCAGTGGTACATTACATGACTTCTAGTCGGAGGTGATGTTGAACTTCACTTTAGTTGTTGATCCAAAATATAGGGGGTGAGGGGAAAATTTAAAATTAGGGTCACTGGTCCCCAATCATCCCAGTTTCCCACATACTGAGCAATGGCAGACGTCTCCTTGATATTTGCCCTAGACGACTCTTTGATCTGGGGGTAGAGAGAGTTTGTAAAAAGAAGATTCAGGCGACTTCAACTGATAGGTCAAGACTAATTCTGCTGGTATGTAGATAAAAGAGATAACACTTTTTTTTTTTTTTTCTTTTTCATAAAAACATGGCACTAAAAATTTGTCTCGGCTGCCAGCACTAGCTACATGGAATAAGTAACAGATTAAAAAAAATCATTTTTGGGTGGAGCGTTCCTTTATAAAATTCTTTATAAACTGTTTCCTGATAGTGAGTTAAATATTGAAGACTTAACATCTGTGGGTGCGACTCTTTTGGCATTTCAATAACTTTGTATTAGTGGTCTGTTTCGCTGCCAGTTGCAGATACAGAATGTGTTAAAGATGAAGATATTCAAGTTGAAACAAAATTTGAAAGAGTGAATTTTCTTCTATAATATGTTACCGTGGCTGTTCGTTTGTCTGTCCAGGATTTTAAATCGCCTGTAGCTCGCAAACCGTTTCACCTATTGACTTGAAATTTGGTACACATATACTACGTGACATCTACTATCTGCTTTTGGGATGATCATTTTTATTGCTCGTTTTATATTTATTTTATTTTATTATACCATCAACTCTCTGCAGCGCGCAGCGTTGTGGCCATGCAGCACATGCGTATGGGCACCATTCTCATTCCCTACCACCTTCACTAATCATTCTTGAGACAGATTGAAGACTTAAGTGACAAATTAAAGAAAATGTACTAAGTAATTGCAACATAAAAACTAACTTAATCAGTTTTAACGCGAAAAGATGCTGATGAAAGAAGTGAAGAAGCAGGTTGTTAGGGTAGAGAAAAGAAGAGCTGCTCAGGAAGCAGCAAGTGCATCAACCTCTGAGCAAACAAATGCTAAACAGAGACAGTATGAAAACTAGGAATGCTTAAGTCAAGTGTATTCACTGCATGTTATTGTGCAATACGCTGTTAACTGGTTTATTAATAACTGACATTGTAAATAGTGTTATTTTGTTGTAAGCCATTCAATTTTGAAAAAAAAAATGATTTTAAAATAGTAGATTTAGTATTTTGAAAAAATTGCCTAGCACTTTCTATTCAAGTTATCTCAATAAAAAATGATCATTGGTGTTGGATGTACAGTCAATCAATCAATCAATCAACATTTATTTATATAGCACATATTCATACAAAAAAATGTAGCTCAAAGTGCTTTACAAAATGAATAAAAAAATAGAAGACACAATAAAAGATAAACATAAGTCAACATTAATTAACATAGAATAAGAGTAAGGTCCGATGGCCAGGGTGGACAGAAAAAACAAAAAAATACTCCAAAGGCTGGAGAAAAAAATAAAATCTGTAGGGGTTCCAGACCAAGAGACCGCCCAGTCCCCTCTGGGCAATCTACCTAACATAAGTCAAACAGTCCTCTTTGTATTTAGGGTTTTCATGGAAGGACTTGATGATGATGGTCACGTAGACTTCTGGCTTTCAGTCCATCAATGTTGGAGCATCATGATGCTTTGAGTAGGTGGTGTTGGCGCAGGCCGCCACCACAAAGAAACCGGAAAAAGAAACAGAAGAGAGAGTAGGGGTCAGTATGGATTTTGGAGCCACTGTGAATAATTATTATGAAAAATTGAACATACAGAGTATCAGTATTTAGTTAAAGTGAAGTTATAAAAAGGCCATGTTAAAGTAATGTGTTTTCAGCAGTGTTTTAAAGTGCTCTACTGTATTGTACAGTACTTGAATACAAGTGCCAGATTTCAGTAAAATCTGTATACTATATGCCGAGTTATTTCAAACAGACAGGCCTATAGACTTGACCATAACGATGGGTGATTTATGTGAACACACTAAAAATTGTCCATCTTGCCTAAGCATAGGCCTAACCTCCCTGGCCATGGGATAACTGCTAGGACTATTGAAAACTACGGAGTCCCCCTTTACCTTGACCATTTAGAGTTTGTGAGACTCGTTTAGAGTTGTGACATAAATCGGTGGTTATCTCTGATTATTTTTAATGCCTGGTGTCCCAACTGGAGCTTGGAAGCAGGGCTTCATGTAGCTAGGGGCCAATGTTATTAAGCTGTTTTACCAGACTGCTGCTTAGGATATCGCACTCCACAACAATTTTTTTCCCCACTTTTTAAACATTAATGCTGCCCAAGCATTTATTGCAGATGTGGCAGTTTTAAGCGCAAGGATTGTAGCATAGAGAGCCAGATACTAAGCTGTAGAAATGCTCATATGCCAGTTGAAGCTACCAGCTCATTGTGTTAGGTGTGATACCATTGATGTTGTCAATAGGAAAAGTGGATTAGTAGCCGCAAACAAGCACTATGAAAGTTGTCTCTGTGAAAGCTGCTACAGTAAATAAAATTACGTCACACATTTATCCACCCTTCTAACTTGGTATGTGATGCTGAACAAGTCTCGTCAGCCGGTGGTCACATTTTAGAAACTGAGAGTTGATGATAACATGCCTGCCAAAAGGCATGGGGGTGGTTGCTCACTGTGTATTAATTTAGAATCCCATTCTAAGACCTTAAGCTAACTTAATGTCACTTGTGCAGAAGCCTATCCCAACTGCATTTGGCGCAAGGTAGAAAACCGCCCTGAGTATGGGTGCCAGTCCAGGACTTGCATTGTGACAATTCAGAGATATCAGTTACCCTACTCTGCAGTGTTTTGTTTCTCTCCCACTTACAGTATGCATGAAGAACATAAAGCTCCACATGGACCTTGAACTGGATTCTATAAAGATTCTGGGTAAGTTACTCCACTTACCTGAGCCCACATTGTAGAAATACAGTAAGAGTGGGCTGCCTGTGGTGGTTTTGATTCTAAGAAGCCATGTAGAAAATCACAGGCTTACACATTCCTTGCCCACAGCCGCCAGCGCTCCATTATTGTAGGAACATGAAAACACTTGTACAGTGTCTGCATAAAATCATCAAAAAAAAAAAAAATTAAGATTATACAAAATATTTAACATTTCGGGACAGCCCAGAACTGCCAGCTTAATGATAGTGTTGGATTTAAAAAAAAAAAACAAAATGAAGGGCAAATGATGAAAAGAGGCGCATCATTAAGTCACAAAGCATACAAACACTTCATCTTTCCACAGGTTGAAATCACATTTTGTGTCTTATCCTTTTACCCTTCTTTCATTAAGCTTAAACGTGAGTCAAGTTATTTTAAGAGTATAAGCGCGTCTGTATTTTAGGATCGTGCAGTTTGTGCCTCGACTCCCCCCAGTGTGGCTTGTGAATAATTGCTACCTGGGTTCCATTACACAAAATCTGACCTTTTTGTGTGTGTAATAATTGTAATTATTATATCCCAATTCTCTTTGATGGTTTGCTAGCTGAATCATTGCTTACTGCTGTGAAGCTCCAAACGTACTTGTAGTGTAATGTGTTCATGTCATCTCCCCGATTATTGATAGCTTTGTGAGTTTACAGAATTGCAACAAGACGACACTTTTGTTAGCACTGCTGCCTCACCAGTCCGAAGTATTTGATTTGTATCGTCTCTGTCAGTGTGTACTTGTAGTTAATGAATTCTCCCCGATTTTGGGAGACTTTTTTTTTTTTTTGCTGTGCTGTGTGCCCATCATATGGCCTTATGCCTTAAGCAAAATGGTGACTTAAAACTGGCCCAATGGTGCTCTCTGTCGAACTGGCACCTTATTCAAGCTTGGTTCCAGTTTTGTGCCAACCTGGCCCTCCATGACAAGAGCCTTCAGCAAATAAAAGCTTGAGTTGTAACTTTTTTATTTTTATGCTTTTGCCGTCCTTTATTGCTGTAATGCTGTCAGAGGTCAAAACTGCATGTAATGGCCTGAGCATCAATGCCTTTGTATAATAAAACTGTATGCCTTAAAGCCCGCCCAATCAGTTTGATGCAGGGTCTGGCTAATTCAAGTCCATTTTTGATTGAGGCTTGAAACTTCAGTTCATGTGAGTTCATGTGAGTGGGGAACTTAAGGGGCATTTATTTCCTTAATTAAAACATAAAGCCAAAACATGAAGTACTTTTATGTGTGTTATCAGTTTGTAGGTCCTTTTTAAAGTCCTTACTACAGAGGATCAAATCGGCAAATACATTTTTGTTGAATGTACATTCTTTTTTTGTTCTTAATTTGTAGCAACAGCTTTTATCTGTTGTTGTATCAAGCCCCATTTCTGACTTTTAACAGAGCCCAGGTAAAAACTTAAATATAAATATCAATTTTTAAACTATACTAGGGGGCTTCGCCCCCTGCTCGCTTCACTTGCCAACCCCCGTTTTTGTTTTTCCGGATACGCACTTTCAAGATTTTTATTTTTCTTCTAATTGTTGCTATTTCATTAGTTTCACTTTTATTTCAGAACTTCTGTAAAAATAATATTTGTACTCTTTGGTGTCCCAATATTCTGAATCTTTTAAATGAGGTCCGTGAGACGTGTGTTTAATGACTTTGTACCATAATTCAGGATAGGTTTCTCCGTTTGGAATTTCAGCACAGACAAAATGATTGACATCATCAGCAGTTAATCATTTTTTTTGCAAAGTAAGCAATAAATGCATGTGAGGTAAACTCCGTTTTTGAAATTCTCTTGACTTAAACTTCAAAGCCTTACAATATTTCCATACTTCTGACATATCACCTATGTCCATATATTCCATCTCTATTCGCCTTTTTGTTATTTCTCTGAGTAATAATTTCTCTCTCTTTGCACTAATGCGATCTTTACTTTCTTTGTTTTTTGACACTGTCATTTTTTTTTCTGCTTTCACATTCTGTATTTTGCTCTGCTTGTTTTTGGCTCCCTTGTTCTTTATGACGTTTTACTTTGTGTTCTACTGTCTTATTTCTGACCTCGCTTTATCCTGCTTTTGTTTCAATGGCACCTGGTCCATGGTGATTACTTTCCCTTTTTCGAGTAATAATTTCCGTTTGTTTGCTCTACTGTGATCTTTACTTTCTTTTTTTTTTTAATACTTTCTAATTTTCCTACTTTCATTTTCTTTAACTTTCTCCACATGTGTACCGTGCCAACTTTTTTTTTCTTTTCTTATTTGAGCCTTTTGAATTCCACTGTTTTCATAATCTCTAACCTGCTCTTCATGTGTATAGCGCCAACATCTGGATTGGACGTGCTTTTTTTTTTCCCCCTCTCTCTTCAATTGCACTTGTTCCGGGCTGATAATTACTTTCCTTATTTTCTGTATTTACTCCTAGATTATTCTTTTTCTTTTTTGTCTCTCTAGTGTTTTTGAGTCTCTTTTCTCCGTGCTGCTTTCATTTATAACGTATTGTCATTGTACGCTTTATATGCGCTGAGAGCCCAGGATCTGTGTATGCTCAAAGCCAAAACCCAACTGAGTGTGTTGCTGCCCGTGCTGTTATTTGGTTGTAAGTAGGGCGTGTCTTGCAAGAATCTCATGTTCTACGTCATCACAAGACGGTCCTGGGTCAATCTCTTGGCACAAAGTCTCATGTTTAAGGTCCCCGCGAGATGCTCCGTGGCTAATCTCTTTCGTCTCGCGGGTCTTTTAAGTGTCTTCCGTGATCTTAATGTGAAGATCATGTATCATCGCCCTACTGTTTCTCTGCAGAATTTTTTTTATAATAGAGTGATATACAGTATTTAATGGGCAGTTGCACCGTTCAGAGGTTGTTCTTGCCTTGTGCCTAAAAATATTGGACTAGGCTGTGGAAAGCCTGGATGTCTCCATCCGTACATGCCAACTTTATAAATGTGATGGTGGCGTTGATCCTTTGCTAGTTGCACAACATCCTGATGTGGAGCCTGATCAGTCCAGGACTACAGATCTCTACAAAGAATGGTCAAGTTGAATCAAAGTATTCCTAAAACATGGCTGCCGACACAACACACATTGCCTTAGAAAGACAAACCATAATATTAAAGACCTCTGCTATCTTGCCTGATGGCTTTTCTGGCTCCTCCAGTCGGAACAGCTGGCACTCATACCCCTGAAGTTTGGAGAAGTGTGTTTTATTTTATTTATTTATTTTGTTTGTTGTGTACCATATGACCAGGGGTGGGGAACAAAATCCAATTGAGAATTTGTGGCTGGATTTGACAATATCTGTTCACTCACAATCACAATACAACCTGATGGAGCCCTTAGCAGTTTAGCATAGAGGAAGCGGGGAAAATGGCAGAGTCCAGATGTACAAATCGGATAAGAGACAGAGGCCAGAGCACAGACCCTGAAGGTTATCATGACTGCCATCTACTTGTACTAAATACTGACTTGAAGGGGGTGAATACTTGCATGATCAATTATTTTGTGTTTTTACTGTAGATTTATAATTAAGTTTGACAGCGTTGCAGAGATCTATTTTCACTTCTAACATTAAAGAGCCTTTTTTGTGTTGGTCGGTGTCAAAAAAGCCAAATGTGATCCAATTTATGATACTAAAAGGCTGAATGTGTTTTATAGGCACTATGAAAGGTGCTATCAATGGTTGACAAAAGTGTCAAATCTGAAAAAGCGTGGTATTATATTTATATATATATATATATATATATATATATATATATATATATATATATATATATATATATATATATATAAAGCTTAGGAAACACCTTAGATCGGACTGAGAAGACTGTACTCTTAGCACTTAAAGGATTTAAATGAAACCCAGGCTGTGTGGCCTAGTGGCCAGAACTTTGGACTAAAATGCATAAGGCAGGCTGCTGGTTCAGTTTCCACCTGTGCCTCCCTGCTAGATGCTGGACAGGCCACAAAGCCTGAATTTGCTCTAGATGTTAAAAAGCAAATTTAACAATTTTCTGGTAAATTTTGGTAAATGATCATCCATTTATAATGATAGTAATACAGTAGATCATCAATAAATTCTTAGTTTTGAGCAAATGCTCCATTTACAGAAGCTATACAAGATCTTGACATGAGTCGTACTTTCTGCAGTATTACAGTACATTTGTTCAAATGATTTCCGTTTGGGGTCACCATTTTGCTCATTTTTTCCCCCCAAATGTTAACATAAGAATATACAATATATCAGCTGCCATGTGTCCTCCCAGGTTGTGAAAATTTCACTGCTGTCTCGGTTGCTCTGGGATTAATGGATCGATTATCTGAAAATCGGAGGTCAGAGCCACCTTTTCTGTATTTCCATTTTCTGAAATTCACTTACCCTCAGTTGTGTGTCTTTATTTTGTATTATGTTCCTGATGTATTTGCTACAATCCAGATAAATTCCAGTACTACTGTATGTACACACACTCAGGCTGACGTAAGGCCATGAGCACTGTTGTGAAACATGAAGGCTGATGCTGTGGCAGCAGAGCACATAATTGGCAGGAAGCGAAGCTGTGCGAAGAGAGCCTCAACGATTGGCAACGATAAAATCTTAAGTAATTCTAGATAGTTGAACCCCAGTGTCGGCTTGTCATGAACACCCCACTGATTCTGTGTTTGTTTTTTTGCATTGCCATCATATTGCCACCAAGAATTTTGACAAAAGGTGACCAAATGTCAGAGTTTATGCAGCCCCCGACTCACTCAATGCCCGCCCTCTTGCTCTTGAAGTATCTTGGCAACTGTCACAGTGTGCTCGTAAATGAATAAGTGGCACTGTGGCAGGTTTGATCTTTTGCCAAAATCAAAAATCGACAGCAGAAAATTAACTTTATCCATGTTTTGCTTTCAGGGAGAAGAAAACCCTATTCATACACAGTCAGATGCGATTCCGGAAAAGTTAAAATGATTATTATGTCTACCACCTCAAAATTGGAGTCTAAAGTGTGTTTTATGAAAGCATACCAGTCCCACGCTTTGGCTTGAATACGCCAATTAAAATGTTGAGAACAATTAGTCAATAGTTTGTACAGTAGGAGATGTATAAAAGGCTCACAGTTGTGTATTTTGACTGTTGTGGATGTAACTCAGTCTGAAATGTCAGTCTTTTGTTTGTTCTGTTTTTATTTATAAAAAAAATTATAATAACCGTTTTTAAATGAGAGGAGTAAAAATCCCTCTTATAGCCCGGTGTCTCATAGGGATTGCTGTGCAAGATTTGAGATAAAATTAACAGCAACCATCATCACTAAACAAACCACATAATGGAGGCAGTTAAATGCACATTATAAAGCTGACTGGTATGAGCTTGTTCACTTTGTGAAATGCCTCCTAATAATTCTTTCCCATAAAATACTTCTATTCATTCTGGTTTGTAGCAATGGTAACTAGGACTATGTGCAATTTTCATTTTTTGTTTATTTTTAATGCACCTTATGACATCGTTGCCATGAAAAGCACTATATAAAAGTGAGTGCTTCTGTTTGCTTTGTAATGAGCCATGTGATGGTCTTTTCTGTGGATGGCACTATATAATAATACATCTTTGTAAATAAAATGCAACACAGTGAGCCTTGTGGTGGTACTTCCTGCAAAAACCGTTCTATAAAATTGCCATCTTGTATTCAGTGTATAATGATGTTCTTGTAGAGGCATGTAGGCTGCAGCCATCTTTATTGTGATGCTCAGGACAAAAATGCAGCAACGATGTGCTTATTGCAGACAAGTGATCAGCACAAGTAAATGGCAATAATGTTGCCAATTGCACAAACCAAGAGCAGCAGGCTGTGGAAATGCCAGCTGTTTTACTCCAGGGCAGCTTCTTTCCCTTCCCAAATTAATTCTTGGAGCAGATTTGTACAGCTCGGCAAGCACGCTGAGCACTGGTGTTTTCAAACCTCTCTGACCATGCTTGAGGATCTCAGACCCTTATTGTGTGGTCCTACTTCTGTGCTGAAGCATCTACTTAAAGCCCTGCTATGAAATTTGTGTTACTTAGGTGTTCCTGGTCTGATTGGAGTGGGCAGTTGAAATTTTTCCTAATAAGCCATTACATCTTGCCTGAAGAAGGGGCCTGAGTTGCCTCGAAAGCTTGCATATTGTAATCTTTTCAGTTAGCCAATAAAAGGTGTCATTTTGCATGGATCTTCTCTACATTCATAATGGCTAACACGGTACAACACCCTAGTACTCTTAATAAGTCAAAAACAGTGATACTGTTTTGAAAAATGAAAGTGAAGTCCAGCAATTTCAGACCTATATGAGAGAGATATTGACACCTCTGTTCCCTCTCACTAATTTTTGCTATTATGGCAGTCAGTCAGTGTAGCATCACCCCCTCCACCACTCCCTGCTGTTTTTAATAAAGTGCCTCCCCTGATACTTCAGTCCTCTATAGTGGCTTCATCTGCATCCTTTTCTGCTATTCTTATATCCTGAGTGGCCTGTTCCTAAAATACAGAATACTTGGGGCTGTCTCTACCAATTCTTTTTTTCAACCCCCCCCCCTCTCTTTTTTTTCCTAAAAATAAAAAAATACCCTTCATGATTCATGCGCATGTGGTTAAGCTACTGCATGTTTAATTAATATAACCAAGAAATCGACAAAGAGAAAACAATCAATACACAAGAAGACAAGCACACGAACACTGCAAGCTGATGCTCTTTAGTGTGACCATTCATGTGTGTGAGTTTAGCTTTCTTTGTTGATTTTGAACAAGATAACTGTCTGTATTTAAAGTGTCATATCGCACTGCCACCCATCAATGTAATGCTGAGTTGAAGAAAGTATAACTGAAAAACGGTTAAGCATTCCGTGAAAGGCACCACATAAAGAAGTGTTGCACAGAAGATGCTGAAACATTTAACTGTATTTAAATGTGAGCCCTGTGCTCCACACTTCAGTCCTCTTTGTTGAGCTTGTGTAGACTTTGGGGCCTCCTAGTGGACTCTAAAGCACAAACCTGATTGTTCTGTCCCAAACCAATGACCTTCCAGAAGGGTTGTGTAACTTTGTTAGAATATGACATCTGCGCTCCATCTGTAAAATTCTTTGGGATTATGCACTGTTTTAAAAACATTAGGCCCTCCATTGGCTTCCTTTGTTCGATTCATGGAGTCACTTCATATATAATCAGACCTAAGGAGTAGTTTCAAATGGTGTTATCTGCCAAAAGCACTGTATAAAATCTCAGGGTTAGAGATTCAGTTATGTCCATTGACATCCTGTGTGCCGTTGAATGACATGCATAAAAAGCAAGTGTGTTAGTAAAATGTTTTCTGAATTGTCCTTCGCTTATTTTCTGTTCTTAAGCAAAATGTCTTAACAATTAATGGTTATTAACGAAGAAAAGGAGGCTCTTTGTTGATTAATGAAATGTGATCAAAATTTCCATCTCTAGGAGTGTGATTGAGTTAACTGGTGTGCTAATAATTGATGTTAGTCTGAATCCAGCTTTGCAAGCAGGTCCTCCAACTGACAGGGAAGTCTTGGGGGTTGATGGCAGGATTGGCACTCCAGCCACCGTTTTTGGTGGTTGGTCATGTGTAGGTTGTGGCAATGAGCTATCGGCGCATGCTCCCAAACTCTCTCTCTGCTAAAAAGAAGGATCAGTCCACATAGTGGATTAGCTTATTATAAGAGTTGTACTCTTGTTTGTGTTTTTTTAAGTGATTGTGTACTCTCTGAATATCTGTACAGTATACAAAATAAAAATTGATTAATATTGAGTGTTAACTTTCATTTCAACAATCCAAAATGAGTGAATAAAAAAACAAGCCTCCTGTCACTCCTTAGGGAATGTATAGTCTTTCTATGGATGTCCACTTTATGATTTAATAAACGATTTAGCCAAGTCCCCAACATATTCAGATGCAAGTGAAATATCTATCACTCTGTGGTAGAGAGTGTGGTGTTTTTTTGCAGCTGTGTGTTGGGGCAGTGGGCTGAAGACAGCTGAGGTCAACAGGCTGAACAAACTGATTAAAAAGGCTGGTTCTGTCCTGGGTGTCAGACTGGAGAACCTGGCGCAGGTGTCTGAGAGGAGAATGCTGAAAAAGATTCTCGGTATCATGGACAACCCCTCTCACCCCATGCATGCCTCCTTGATGGGTCATCGGAGCACGCATAGCAAAAGACTCATTGCCTCCAAGTGTAGAACCGAACGCCACAGGAAATCTTTTCTACCTGTGGCAATAAGACTGTATAATTCTTCCTCATTCTGTAGGTGATCCTTCCCATCATCACATGCACCACTTGCACTAATAATCTGTAATTTATTATATCTGTTATAGTTTTTTGTTATAGTTGTTTGTTGCTTTGCATAAAAGGAGTTATATAGATATAATACAAACTATTATAACTAGTTATAGTTATTTGATATTTTGTTGAGAGTTATGTTGTTATTCTGTTTATTTAGTTATTCTGTTTGCACTATTACTACTGATCTTCTTAACTCTTTATGACCTTATCTTTATTCCTCTTGTTGCACTGAGCATGTATATGACAAAAGAATTTCACTCGGGATAAATAAAGTTCTTATCTATCTCTATCTCTATCTCTATCTCTATCTCTATCTCTATCTCGATGATGATGCATATCTGTGCCAGAGCTTCAGGGTTTTTGTCTCTTACTTTTTTTATTCCTAGTTATGATGGACAGAAGGTGGGCACACTTCCTACATGGACAGACTACTACTTCTTTAATGATATTATGGGATTATATCATTACTTGGAACATAAAACTAAGATAAAAGTGATCACAAAATATATGAAGAGAGGGTCATGCTCTCAGTAATTTTTTGTAAAGGTGCCATAGTTTCAAGCTTTGGCAAAAAAGGCAAAAACCACTGTTTCCTTTCTCATCATAATAGATACATTTGACATCTGTCTTGCAAGTCTTTCACTGTATAATGTGCTGTCATAGACAATATAAATAAAGAGAACAACTAGAAACTTAACGGCAAGTTTCACTGGTGATTATCAGTTTAAGATACCATAAAGCATGAATCCAAGTTTAAGGTCTTATGATTAGTTTAATAAAAAAGAAAAATCTGTCGTCCTGTCTCATGCATGAATGGTTTATTGTGTAGAACTCCATTTTCCACTACACAGTGCATCATGAAACCCTGAAACTATACACACCCTCTCATTTCCCAAGCTCCCCCCCATAGATACTTTTCCATCAGCATGACTTGCATGCCATTAGCTCTTCTTGATTGGGATTATTACTTTAATCTGTAAAGCGAACTGTAAGACGACTAGCAAAATAAATATATATATATATTGCATTCACCTGCTAAAGATACTAGGTCTACCAGATGAATTCATAATCATGGTTGCAGCTCACAGACTGGATGTCTGAGCCCTTATGAATCTGATGTGGATTCTGTGTATCACTGTTCCTCCTTCATTAGCCAAAGAAGCATTACAACCAAGAAATGTGTCACGTAATAATGAAAGTATGTAATATACCTAAAGCATTGGCATACAAATTAACTGCACACTGTCTGTGGTGCTGAGTGAGACCACCAAAATGAAGAAAAATAATGGTGCTGGAAAAAATGAAATAATACAATTGACAGTCTCAGTCTGTGTTCTTTTGGGAAGCTTAATGAGTGTGTCCCAGCAAGCAACTTGTGCGAGACCAGAGCAACATCTGGACAGGGCACAAGTCCTTTGCAGGGTACACACGCAAGCCAATTCACCCAGCCTGCATGTCTTTGGGGTGTGGGAGGGCACAGAAAATGTTTTGCATTGTGTGTATGGAATTGTATTATTTATGTAGGAGGCATGTCCTGTGGAGAGAGAGTCATAGATAAGTAAAGTTAAAATGAGAATTTTCCATAGCGAGTTGTGGTGTAAACATCTAAGGTCCAGATTAAGTGTTGCATTTTGGCAGGTAGTTACAAATCTTGATTAAGCTGATTTCAGAAGCATTTCACCTGTTTTGGGCAGTACTGTAAATGCTTTATCAACAGTCACTGCAGTTTGCCCCCACAAAAATAATATTCAACACATTTAGAGTCGTTAAACTCTTTCTCATTGCTATTTTGCTGTACTGTTAGTCCATAAAGTAATTTTCCAATTCTGAAGCTTGTAACATCATGCTCACCAGCTGTACATCCAGCAAGCAGAAAAAAAATGTAAGATGCTTGTAGGACATGCTGGTTTGAGCCACTGCTGTATGTGCATCTGGTGGATCAGGTTATCCATGTTTTGGGATTTGATGGTGTTTACTCTGGATCCAGCAATGATGTAAATGTGGCTAATGATAAGTTAAGGGTAGAATGGGTCCTAACCTTTTATAGGTGATAAAAAAATAAAGGTATTGTGCCAAAGAATGACCAAGACGTAATCTTGGAGGAATTGACCAGTCTGTGCTAGTCCAAATTATAACCTTGAAGGCAACCTCATTAGCGGCTTTTTATATTCATGCCCGGTGTGGGATATTTTGGTAGTGGCAGAAGATACGTATTAGAGCGTCACTATTGTTGTAGTGTCCTCATCATAAATTGGACTACATGTGCAGAGCTCCCAGCGTTTTCAGATTTCGGCTTCCAAGGGTATTCCCTATCCACCCATTTTTTTTTTCTGAAATGGCTTCTGGGTTTTAGAGAGTGATAGCTCGTCCTGGCAATGAGTAACTCTGGATGAGACACCCATTCATTTCCACAAGGGGACTATGTAACAACAAAGTAAAATAAGTTGATTTAATTATTAATTCAGCAGCATTTTTTGTCTCTCATTCATACTCATCATTGTCATTTTGAATGGAAATAAGCTTTTCATTAATGTTTGAAACTGATCTTTATTGAGCAGCACATTAAAAAGAGTGGACTTGAAATAACAGCTGTGATACAGAATTACAGTATAACGGGGATTATTTTGAGCTTCTTGGTTCATTAAAATTATGCTTATAAACCTAATTATAGTTGTCCTTGCAAAGCTTTTGTACTCCATCATGCATTGCCTAATCCCTTGGAAAATGAAGCTGGTTGGTCCGTTTCCATCCATTTTTCTCTGTAGTTTATTAGAGATGTCTGAGCTGTGTGTAACCTTTGGGTAATGAAGGTATCTTGATAGTTCTGACAGACCACTTTTCATCAGTGCAGGTGTGCCAGAGAAATTGCACAGAATACCACAGTCCCTCTGCCCTCCTTGTGAGACTAAGCTTTTGTCAAAAGCCAGCAGACATCTTTCACTTTTATTTGAGATCTGTTTTCAATCTTAAGTAGTCAAGAACATATTTGTGGTGTGTGTGTGTGTGTATTCTTAAACATGCATATGTAAGGATCATTCCAGACTTTATACAACATCTTTAAGAGCAGAAAGTACTCTTGAAGAGTGATCCTCATTACAGTGCTTCTGGGATGTTAATCCTAATGGAAAAGTGTTGAATAAAATTACTTGGTTACCTAGCAAGCTCCTTTATCTGCTAGTAGTCTATTTGTAAAAATATGGAAAAACAAACTGTACTATGCACGTGATTTGTGAGTTGTTTTGGGAAAAACAACTGTTGGCTAATTAAATGGTAGTATGAATTACAGATCAGTTCAGATATATTGTCCGTTTTGAACTCTAAATATCACTTCAAATGTTTGGCTGCATGTAGGTTCATTTTGAAAAATTTGTTGTTATTCACAGCACTAGGTGGCTGAGTGTCTTGAAAGGTGCTTGCATTGTGTTGCTCCAAAATCTAACAGGCCGTGTGCTGGGTTTGCTGTGAGAAATCAGTTTTAACTTAGCAATTAATTGATATTGAATGCCAACAAAAGCATTTGTATTTTATATTTATTTAGCAGACACCTTTATCCAAGATGACTTACAAAGCAAGTTAACATGCATACATGAGTGATTAGATGGTACTGCCTTAAAATCCATTGGAAAGATAAATAACTAAGGAAGGAGTCCTGCTACTTCTGTATAATTGTAACTGATGCTAGATTAAGACACACATCAGTATCCTAAACTCTGTCAGCACAACAGCAGTGTCCCTGTTGAAGAGAAACTCAATGGTTCCAGATATTTAGTAAAAAGACACCGAAAGATTCTTATATATAATTTGATACTATCCGTTAGTATGGTGTTTGCGTTGATACCCTGTATGTATGGTGTTTGTGTCGATACCCTGTATGTATGGTGTTTGTGTCGATACCCTGTATGTATGGTGTTTGTGTCGATACCCTGTATGTATGGTGTTTGCGTCGATACCCTGTATGTATGGTGTTTGCGTCGATACCCTGTATGTATGGTGTTCGCGTCAATACCTCGACTCAATACAAGTTAGAACCATGCAATGGGACTCTGCCTCTGTAGTTAGATCATAACGTGGCAAACATGGACGCAGTATTACGTGATTGGCTAAGAATGTTCGAATGCTTCAGTGACGCCACTGGATGGCCGAGTATAGTAAGTCGGTGTTGGATCGAGCAGATAACAGTAAGTTCGGTTGGTTTTTGGAACCTTGATTTGGTGCGTACTTTCCAGGACTAACCTCGTCGACTGACTTAAATCCTTCGACAGCTCTGGAACCTCAAGTAATTTAGAACGTATCGCCATTTGCTTGGTACGTCAAAATCTATCTTTGAGCAGTTTGGTTTTGTCATCCGTCCTTCTGACATCTGTTGGCAAATTGAGTAATGATGGCTGGGTATTAACAATAGTCATTGTTTAAATTTTAGCTGATCTCCGATCTAAAATGACCACGCGAACATAATTTTTACTCCAACTCTGATTACAGTCGTAAAATACGGTTTGTTTTCAAAATTTGTTTGCCGGAAAAAATCAAATGAGGTGCGCCGAAGAGCTGAGTTCACATCTTTCAGCCCCGTTTAAACAGGAAGCTCTTCATTACATCGGCCGAAATGGTCTATTTTAAGCACAAATCAGTGCCATGATAACAAAATCATTTCAAGAACTTAAACAAATAATTCTTTGCAGAGAAAGTATGGAATTTGAGCTAGATCATTACAGCAACAAGAAACATTTGAAGAGACCAAATCAGAGGAGTAGTAGGAGTGAAACGAGGAACGCCAGTCAAGCAGCTCTTTTCTGGAGGAGCTGGAAAGTTGGCCGGCAGTTAAAAGAAGACCTACCTGGAGACAGCTGAACAAGGAATTGTGTTGCATGGTTAGTGAGGAAAAGTTGGATTCTCAGAGTACTGTATTATAAAGAAATAAAGGAAATTATGGGGTCATTGAAGAAATATATCAAGTTAATGAAAGTGAAGATTCGAGAGTCACACAGAGATTCCTGACTGTGACTACTGGTGAAAAAGTGTAATCTTCAAGAGCAATGTTTAGAGACGTATCTGAGGAAGGAGAATCAAAAGACAAGTACAGGATATCTGATTTTGGAAGCTAAAGTTTAAGATGATAAGCATTTATCCATGATGAGTCGGCTGGAGATCTGGGCTAAAACCTGTGGGTTGTAAGAAGGAAATGAGAAGAAGAGCTGTGCATCATTGGCATTGAGGTGGTAGAAGAAGCCATGAGTTAAATAATATTGCCCAAAATAAGAGAAAAGGGAATCTCGCCCAGTATTGCTCCTTGAGGCAGACCTGTGAAGTGTTTCTGTGGAGGATGCAGGGAGTGAGACCAGGAGACACACAACTTAATGGTGACTATCAAAGTGGGGATAAGGACAACATTGCCTGGAATATCCTCATATGATGATATTGTGATACTTGGGTTCACAGTATTGTGTAATACAAAGTATTTCGCTTCAGTTCAACAATATTTTGCTATGTTAAATTATTATTCCTTATTTGACTGAAGCAAAAGTGCATCAATCAATCATGCTCATTGAGTAAAGACCCTGAGTTAATCAATCATACTTAATTTTTCCGTAACTTGTGGAAATTAAACTCTGGTTTCACTGGTAGGGATGAGAATATTCAGTTATGACTTAAATTGCTTTTGTATGCTTTGGATAATGTCCCAAACCAAAATGTGCTCAGCTTCTTGACTAAAAAGCAGAAGTTGCTTTTAGTTATACTTTTGGTATAAGTATTCAACATCAACTTGTAGCCCGTAAATAATTTTTGTTAATTTGTGCGTTGTCCTTGCATGCGAGTTAAATTAATTCAGTGAGCTATTTAAGGAACTTGAGAAGCAATGTATTGTTTTATACAAGTTCCAAAAGTTTAAAAAAAAAAAAAATCCAAAATAAATGATACCATTAGCCAGTGTATAGGGTGGTCCAGATCTAATTATGCAGTTTTCATGACACTATAACTTATTAAGTTTATTACATAGAAAATCACCCAAAAAATCCCGGACCATCGAGAAGTGTGCGAACTGATGACATGAAGAATCCTCTTCGCAATGAACTGGAATTGTCCCCGCAAAAATCAAAGTCATCCAGACGATCAGAATCTGCATAATTCGATCTGGACCACCCTGCTTTGATAAAATATCTCTGTGAAAAAATAGAAATTTTACATCCTCTTCCTCCCAATTAGGTTGAGTGAAGTACTTGGAGTATTGAAAGAAATTGAGCAATCAGAATACAATTTGGTGACCTAACCAAATGGAGAAATGTAATTAGAAAATTGAAAATTTTCTCTTGAAATTACAAAAGTCTTGACTGATTGGTAATTTAGGTGCTCTGTGTTTAGCACTGCAGCTGAGTAAGGCTTTCCTCGATCACTGTCTTTTTTTCAAAAATTAAATTTTTAGTTTTTATGGTTAAAAATACCACAAGCATTAGTCACAAGTGAATTTATGTACCTTTTAAGTATATAAATTTTAGTTTTAATTGTCTGAGCCTCTGTCGAACAGATTCACATGTTTATTTAAGCTTGACGATTGCAGTTCAAAAATATTTTCAGTAAAATGTGATGACGAAATGGCAAAGGTTAATATGCCTTGATGTGTTTTTGGGACACATACTTCATTAGAGTATACATAATTTTTGGTGTCTAATTTCAGACTAGTGATGCCATGCTCGTGGGTGTAACAATAATTTAGGTTACTGTCTTAATTCAGCATTTCAATAATGTCATGTTTTCCTGCTGTGTTGCTAGGCACTCAATTTCTTCTTTTTTTCCCTTGTTTTATGTCCCTCTGAGTCATGCACTAGCTCAACATGGGTCTCTGGTGCCACTTGGCGGCAGCAGTACTTGTGTATCTCTTGCTGTTTTTGGGCAGTAAGCAGATGTCGTCTTTTTTATAATTAATTTTAGTAGCAAAACAATTACAGCATCACTTTCAAGGCAGCTGGTGGTTATCTCTAGGATATTTGTTGTCCATTTGCATTTTGTTTTTCTAAGACTGGGGTGGACTAGCACCCTGTACAGGAGGGTTTTCCTGCCTTGAAGTTGTTGATGCAAATATTTTCATGATTCTAAACATTATGACTAGAAAGAAGCAAGCTTGGAAAGCTCATGAATGCCTTTAGAAGGTAGATCTGGAACCATTTATTAAATACATTCAATTTTTTTTTTTCTACCCAGTCCAGTCTAAAGGTTGGGTTAAGTTTATTCCAGCAGCCCTGGGCACAACCATGGAATCAAAGTGGGAGGGTCTCTCAGTTCAGCACAGTGCAGCTTTACTTTTGCATTCATTCTAAATAAACGTGTAGTCCCTACATTGATGGATTGAAGGCTAGAGGTCCACATGACCATCATTGTCTAATTCTTCAACGTGAAACCTGAAAACCTTGAGGAATGATTGAGACCATTTGTGTTGGGTAGAATGCATATTGGGGGCTGGGTGGTCTCATGGCCTTGGAACCCATGTAGATTTTGTTTTTTCTCCAGCCCTCTGGAGTTTTTTTTTTCTTTTTCTGTCTTCCCTGGTCATCAGACCTTACTTTATTCTTTAATTAGTATTGCCTGATTTTTATATTTTTTCTTCATCTTGTAAAGCACTTTGAGCTACATCATTTGTATGAAAATGTGCTATACAAATAAATGTTGTTCTTGTAAATCAGTTCAGTATTTCAGTCATTGGCCATGTCACATTACAAAACTTTTCAGTCATGAATTCTTAATAACCTTAGCGAGTCAGATGTGGTCGTTGTACACGCCATTTACCAGCAATTGTGTGATGTACCCAGCAACTCAGCCCATCAAATCTGTGACTCGCCTTGACAAAATCAAACAGGTCGCTGTGTGCTTGAGAGGTGACCAACAAGTGTCCACTCAGAAATACAATGCATCTAGTGCAGCAGAGAGAAATAAGGAATACATGTGTTAAGACCTCACAAATAGAAGAGAATCTCATCTGTTTGGCGCGCATTTTAGGTACCACAATAGAATAGAAAGCAGAATATAGCTTGAGATACTTTGGAAATGTGAAACTATCCCTGAAAGTTTATGATTTACTAGTCGCATATTATGACCTGCACAGACAACGAGATCAACTGTAATCGTCAAGTTTGACATTCATTCTGACTACAAGTCGTGTACATGGTTATCAGCTTAATGTAACTTGGTATGTTTATACTGTAAAATATACAATTTGTTCATATTGGTGTCGGTGAATGCCACTACTTGCACAAGATACAGATATTCCCTTTTATCCAAACTAACTTTCAAATGTGTTTTTGGTGTTATCCCTTTGTTTGTCAAATATGGTCTCTAAGCTGCAATATCCCCTGGTTGGATAAGGGGTAGAGCTGAAACCGAAATCTATATATATATATATATAATTCACTAAGGCAAGACAACCATGGAAACCACGCCGGAAGGGGCGTGGATTCACTAAGCCACCGACAAGTAAGACACCTATGGCGCATGCAGGAAGGAGCCACGCCAGAGGTGAATCGCCATATACAGCATGTAAAACGGTTTGCGAGGGGTATCTCATGGGATCCTTGAAACAATCCTTTACAACTGAGGTTAAAACACAATGAAGTAAGCAGTCTTTAAAAACCGAGTTTTCGGTTACGACACACGACCACGTGCACTATAGCAAACTGTTTTACACGCTACATACAGCAATTCGCATCCGCGACACACGTGCGTCTTCTTGGATACTCCTGCAGGAACACGGAAAGTCTACGTGAGTCACAGGTGCATGTGGACTGTGCAAAGACAACGACTCCAGTGACGAGTTGGAGGTGGGCACATGAGTGATGGCGGTCCACCAGTTTTCAATCACGGACGATTGTGTGTTGGTTCGTTCCGTGCATTGTTACAATGTTGCTTTTCTTGCTGATTTATTACATTACCGATTTTTCAAATGTTAATTTTCACCCTGTGCTGAAAAATCATTAAAAAAACCGGCCTGATTATGCGGCGTATGGTATGCCGCGGGTTGGCTAGTATGTATAGTTTGTCTAGTTGCATTCCTATTGACTACTATCTGGAAGGTGCTTCAACTACAATATAGTGACCCTATTTTTTTGAAGTAAATATGTTTAGGTGGTGGGACGTGCTTAATGTCTTCTAGTAAGCCAGTGGAAGGCAGAAAGGAAACTGAATGGCAATCTCAAGGTTTACATCTTGGCCACAAGAAGACAACACTGCTTGCTTCCATGCTCCATTACCCAGTCTTCCACTAAGCCCTGATTACAAATGAGCGGGTCTGAAAAGTAGGTTTGGGTTTTTTCTTTTTTTTTTTTTTTTAAGAGAAAGGCTCCCGATTACAAATGACTGGGCCTGAAAAGTAAGTTTTGTCTTTTTCTTCTAAAGAGAAGGGCTTTGGTTAGAGTCCCTGCCATTTTCTGTGTGGGCTTTGCAGATACTCCATGTGTCTTGCTGGGATTTTTCTCCATGATACTTTGGATTCCTACCATATATGTCTTTGTCATAGTTTGCCTTACAGTGAACTTGGGTCTTTCACACGGGTAATTCCTGCCTTGGGCTTGATGTTGCCGGGTTTGACTCCTAACTCTATAAAACCCTATAAAAGAGAAAGTGGTTCCAGAAAGCAGATGAATGAATGGTACCTAAACGTTTCAGCTTTGCACATCTTACCTATAGTATATGCATTTTTCTTTATAAGCAGCTCATGCTTCTCTTATTCCTCTTTAGGCAGTCCTTCTCTTGGAAGAAAATATGTTCTTATCCTGCTATTTGTTTCCCCTTCAGATTTGAAATTCCAGCTTTAGCATCATCTAATATTGGAGCTGCCTTTTTCCTCAATAGAATCCGCTGACATTCCTGCTTGCACAGCCTATGGGGCCCTGCCCCCCCTTAATTAAGCATGTCATTTTTTGACAGGAATAAGTTGCTAATCAGGAAACTTGTCAATGCTCACCTTTTAATGAGGCTTTGCACTTTTTATTATGTTTATGCATTTAAAATAACTTCATAGGCATTCGACGAAATGCGCTAAAATTTCGGTAAACAAGCCTCTGATAAGGTGTGATGGTTAATAAATCCCAGTAGACTCAGGCAGTCAAAGTCTTGATGTTCTTTTTTTAAAATGTGTGACATCCTTAGTACACTGGTTATATTTAGTGTTACCGCTGTCAACTAAAAATCTTAATTATTGTCTTTTTTTTTTTTTTTTTATCATGGAAATGCATTTGTAGCAAAAGATGGGAACAGTGGAACTAAACCTTTTTCATCCTGTGTAGATTTGAATGCATAGTAATGTGTAAAGCAGGATTAAGAAAAATGGGCACATTTTGAAGCTGCCTTTGCAAGAAGGCTAATATTATTTTTATTGGATGAAAATATAATAAGTAAAATACGTGAAGATCATTAAGGAATCCAACTAATTTTTGCAAGCTGTTGGCTATGAAAGCTGCAAAATTTCAATACTGGGATTGAAATGGCCTGGGTTTTTCTTTTTTACATTTTGTGCATCATGCTGTTCATGTTGTCATCAGTTATTTTAGTCAGGGATTTGTATTTTAAACGTTAGGTTTATGTAGCTCAGCATTTCGTTTAATTTTTGTCCATACTGCACAGCACAGTTTGTATCTGTCCATTTATTGTGCTCCTTATTCCCCTGACTGTTTCACCTGAGGACGTAGTTTGCTGGAGGTTTTTGTTCATCTCTTTACCCTGTCTGTGCTGGGGAATTAAGCAGGGAACGCTTGCTTATTAGAATATTCTGAGATGTTAGTGATGGCTGCAGAAGGCAATATTAGAATGTGGCAAGTGCGATTCATTCGATCAGATTGGATATTATTTATGAAATAGGACCATCTCACCAAAGTATATGTAAATCCAATAATCCTAATACAATTTCTTAATGTAATTTTAATAGACTGCTTTGTGGATTTTGTACTGATAAACATTATTTATGGTAAATGTTTGTCTGTGCATTGCCTAGTTTTGAAACATTTAAATTATTTGAGCATTCCAATTTAAAATGCTTTACCATATTTAGTGTCTCAATAAGTATAAATGTTGATTTAACCCTTACCCATATGGACATACTCATTCTGTCATTTATTTAAATAGCCTGGTTTTTTTTTTTGGTTTCTTATTAATTTATGTGTCTGTTTGTTTGTTTCTTTTATTTGTTTCATATGGTTTTGTATCCAATCATATTATGTATTTTGCCATTTGTTTAATATTCAGTTGTTTTTTTTCTCTCTCTCTCTCTCTCTGTAGCACTTAACAAAAAGCTTAACCCATAATTCTCCTATGAAAAATTTAAACGCAAACCCTGCTCTATGAAAAATTGTTTCTGGGATTTCCACAGTAATTTTTTTTTAAGCAATGATTGTTTTTTTATATATGGAGTATATATGTGCGGTATATATTTTAAATTCTGCATAAAATTATCCACAGCTTTGGATTCGGTTAATATATTTTGTTAAGTATAATATTTGCAGTATTTAGCACATCCTGTTGCTGTTTGTGCGTCGTTCAAAAGCTCTCTGTGTCTGTGCGGGGCTTTCTGTGGTGTTCTTCCTGCATTCCAAAGATCCTCCATTTAGGTAATTACTAACTCTAAATGAGTTCAATGTGCGTGAGTATACGAGTGATCCCCAAAGAGATCGCTGTCCAGTTTGGTTCCTGCCATGTGTCCAGTGGTCTGACATCAATGACCCTGAATTGGCTTAGGCGGGTTATTAACGATGGTCTTTTCCAAATACGTGTGGGACTGTGCAGTTTAGTACACCTATCTTAGAACTCCTGATGATTGCATAATCTCTGTTGATGTAGAATTTGGATATCCTTCTCTGGAATTTCTATTGGATACTATGGTATTCCTTTCAGTTTCAGATCCGTCAATCGTTAAGTTGATTGGTGACTCTAAGTTGGCTAAAATGTGAGCAAATGTGGATGTGTGCACAGGTGTGCCTACCATAACCCTGTCTTGCATTAGACTTCGGCAACTGGATTAAGCAGGTTCTTTGTGTTTATTTGTATTTAAAAAAAAGAAAACAAAGTGGATGATATTTCTGCCTGTACTTTATTTACACGCACACACACACACACAAATATATCAATCTGTGCATTGTAATAGATTATTTGTATATATTTATGTACAGTATTTTCTGTGTGTGTGTGAATGTAAATACAGTATGTATACACAGTATACAGTGTGTATGCATGAGGTAAGGACGTTTTTTCCTAAAGATGGAAATGTGACAACTTAAACTAATCAGTAGGCATAAGGCCTTAGTCTTGGACCATCTGATCAGCAGCCCCCCTGCTGTGCTTTGTACAGTTTGTAATTTTGGTGGTCTTGGATGGTGTTTGACAGCAGTAATGCTATTGTCTGTAATCAGCTGAGGTCCTGATCCAAAGCCAGTAGGGGTAACCTGGTCAAAATAAGCGACGCCAAGCTTCACCACAGGACACAGAAAAGAGAATGAGAGAGTACTAATTGCAGCTGGTCATGGTGACTGTGGCACCAATTGAGAGAAGAAAAATAAGAAATGGAGCAAATGTCAAATTTGTAGTGGTACCTGCAGTTAAGAAAAATGTTTTGCTCAAGTTTTTTAAAATTTTATTTTTATTGAATATATGCAGTGTTGTGTGTGTGTATGTATGTATGATTATGTGTTTTCTACTTTAAATTTCACAAGATGTGTACTGAAAATACCCAGGTGATGCTGAAACGCTCACATTCCTACTGTTGGATGGATATTTGTAATTTTACAAAATATATACAGGGTATATAATTTTTAGGGGGAAAATTATAAAAACTGTACATAGTCCAGTCTAGGAGGTGACGTTGACGAGCTGCTGCGCAAGCTTGAGGCACAGTAACGTGACACTGCCATCGTCCCCGTTTTTAGTTTTCATTAAAAATGTCTTACATTTGCACACTTGTGATATACAATATGACAGATATGTTCTTCCATGTATTTCAATATTTATTATAATTTTCCATTTTTTTGCAGTTATTTCAGTCATTTTAATTTATAGGAGCAATTTTTGTGCACAGTGATTACTTTACATACAGGAGTATATGACTTTCTTTTCAAAAAGCAATTTCTACACACTGTAGAATACAAATGGATGGATATGTATGTGTATTTATGTACAGTGCAGTGTATACAATATGTATACTGTATATTTTATATATATATGTGTATATGTATGTATATATAAATAAATATAATTTGTTTTTGTTGGAATATTATGTGAACATAGTTTCCCTATGTATATCTGTGTATGTGGATATATCATTTGTGTATGTATATATAAGTCCCTGAGTTAGAGAGAGGTTGTGACAGCATTCATCACAACAGACTATTTTATTTTAATTAAATGTACTTTATGCATGTATGTAATGTGTATACAGTATAATATGTAATTTATGTAACGGACCAAAAATTGTTACATGTTCCAGCTGTCACTCCTCAAAACGTTAAGTTGGCACAGTCTGAATATGTGTCAAATCAGATCACTAGCAATGCCACTCTGTCTACAATTACAAACAGTAATGGGGGTGTTCAGGATTGAGAACGAGCCTCCAGTGAATCCTCTGTGTCCTTCTGGAGAAGCTTTTGTATTTGTTTTTGACCCAGAATTTCTCTTGTTGTTCATTTTGCCTTTCATGACTGGTGTAACTTTGATTCACCCTGTAATTTGGGTGTTAATTGTAATTATATTTCAAAAATGTGCGTTCAACTTGATTAATGCAGCTATATTAGTCTTGTGATTTTTTTTTTTTTTTTAAGGTTTTCAATTCAGTGTTAATCTATTATCACTCTCTCTAGCTAAAGACCATGCAGGTGTAATGATTTTTTTTTATAATACTGCTATTTTTAAATTCTCACTTTTCTTAAAAATGGGAAGATGAGTCCAATGTGTAAACGTGTGTCCATAATGTGATCTGTGACTAGGTTAATTGTAGCCTGAATGATGATTTAAAGAGCTAAAATAAAGGGAAAAAACACCCATTAGTGATTATCAGCTCATGATGCGCATGTTTTAGCTGCACGTTGCCTGCTTTTTGGTGACATGCCATTGTTTTACTATTTGTCGTGAGCAAATTCTTCTTTAGGAGGTTTTTCTCTAATTTTGTTTGTGACATACTTTGTTTTAAAAAAAAAAATGAAATAAAAAATGTAAAATGTCATACATCTCCTTTCAACCTAGCAGCTGCATAGCCAGTTTCTTGGTTTGTAGATGTAGATGGTTTAGATCGTATTTTCACCAAGGAAATATTTTCTTATTTTATTCACATTTGTGTGTTTGGGATGCTATACTAATCTACTAATTTAGGGGATATCTGGTTATGCCTGTCAGAGTGTTGTAAGATTTCTGTGAGATATTATTCAAGCCCAGAATATGTTGAGTGATATTACAAAATTACCTCTGTTTGCTTTGTGTCTGTGCATGGCAACCGCAAAGTGATTTCTATGCAGCTGTCGGGCTTTGGCGTCACGCTTCATCTATGGGATAAGTTTGATATACGTATTTTAGTTGGCTGTGATGTGCAGCACATCTGTATTTGGAGATGATGCCCCCAGGACCCTGACCAAGAGGAAGCAGTCAGGGAAGATTGATGAACGAAGGGTTGGTTGGTATAGAGTGCCAGCATTTTCTAAGATCAGATCGTAAATTATTTACTAAGCAGGATTTTTTTTCTTCCCCTAATAGCAACACTTAAACTTCCACATCTAGGGGTTAAAGCAGACCATCGCGTGGGATTTCGCTGTCCGTACTGGGCCAGCTGTTGTGCCACGTGTGATCTGCCTGCTTCCATCACGACCTGTAGAAACCACATGAAATAAGTGCAGGATCGCAGAAAGAATGGAAAAATGCCTGAAGGTTGTAATTGCACAAATCACAGATCTTAGGCACAGAATAATCAGGCTGCAATTGAGGCTGACGAGCAGTGCATTTGTGGTTGAGATTTGATTAAAACAGGGTTTAGCCATAAGAATGAATTCTCCTAAATGAATCCCGATTTTTAAAGTGCGTTTTCTTTCCTCCTGCTGTTTACACATCTAATGATTGCTTGCGTGAAGATTTGAGTATCTGTATGTAGTGTGTTTACAGTGCAGGTATGGCCGTCTGAATTAGAAGTTGAGTCAGTATGGGCTTCCATTGCTCATTTTGATTTTATTTAAACATTCATATTTTTTAAATTAGTTTCCTGCTGCAGTTTGTGTACAGTGGGTGGGAAATCCATTTGTCTTGGGTCACATCAACACTGGGTCAGTTTAGACCCTGCATTCAACCTAATAAAATGCTTATCTAAAGCATCCAGCGAACACCTACATACTGTAGACATGGAGAGAACATGCAAACTCTGCACACAAAGTTACTATTTCAGGAGGAGTTGAACAGGATTCCCCAAATCAGAGAGCTAGGAGTGCTCACAACTCCACCACCATGCTGCCCATGTAACAAACCATTTGCCTACATTTGTGGGTCTTCGAGAATTATGTGGATTAGCAAGTACTGTATCCTAGAAAAGCTGTGTTATAAAGTTTCTGGAAGGCCACCATGCCTGTTGTGTTTTTGTTGCAGCCTAGCTTCTAATCAGAGATAATTGTGCCCTACATTTCAAAACCTATGAATTTCTAAACTTGGTAGGTGGGTAAACGAAAGGAACTTTCTGTCCTTCTAGAAATACCATACCATTTTCTAAGCCTTTTTAATCCTGAGCAGGGTTGCTTTGGAGCTGGAGCCTATCAGAAAGCATAGTAAATATTTTCACATAATCAAAGTAGCTATGTCTAATCTAGAAGTTAGAGAATATAGCTGGCCATGTTGGAGCGTTCATACTGTTTGGCAGCAGTGTTCATTAATTTTTCTAACTCATTTACTTAAATGGACTGTTGTCAAGGAAATGGAGTGTTTCCTGGAGCCATTAGGCCCAAGATAGGGACCAAAACAGGACAGAAGGCGTGCACACACAAACCCACTCCGTCTGCTCCTATTCAGATACCCCTATTCACCTGACCTAATTAAGAATGTGCTCCTGACAAAAGTACAACTAAGATTTGAACCCACAGCTTCGAGCTGTGTGAACCACTACACTGTGCCACTTGTAAGATTTTACAGACATAAGACCTGATTAGTGTTTGTGTGCTTAATGTCGTGTAAAAATGGGCAAAGGGTGGTCAAGTTAAACAAGCAGTTTTGGTGAATGTATGAATAGTTCTTCTTGTTAAAACATGCAGCCAGATTGTTATTCGGCATGCACTGATGCTCTTTAATCTGTTTTTATTGAGTTTGGAAAGAAGAAGCAGAATTAAAAGTGGAGTTTGGTTAGAAGACCTCATTTTCCTGTTATTTAAGCTCTCTAGGAATAAAATAAAAATAACCTGAGTGGCATTGCCTAAACGTTCTGACCTAAAGTTCACTAAATGCATACAGAGTGACCTGGACAGAAGTCAGATTGATGCTCGGTGTCAAACTTTTCACATAGGAAAGATTTTTTTTTTTTTTAGTTACACACATAGAATTCCATCATTGAAAGGCTGATTAGCTATATACTTACATAGCACATCACATGTATATCAGATTAAGTGTGGTGCTTTTGTAAGACTTCACCTAGATGACCATTTAAGGTTTATTTTGTGCCTTATTAAACAATAACACACTAGAAATCTGATTGTATTTTAAGGGCACATGCTAAGAGGTTTAAAAGTTGAATAGATAGATAGATAGATAGATAGATACTTTATTAATCCCAAGGGGAAATTCACATAATCCAGCAGCAGTATACTGATACAAAGAAACAATATTAAATTAAATAGTAATAAAATGAAAAAAATTAAAATAAAATTAATGTTAGCATTTACTCCCCTGGGTGGAATTGAAGAGTCGCATAGTGTAGGGGAGGAACGATCTCCTCAGTCTGTCAGTAGAGCAAGACGGTGACAAAAGTCTGTCACTGAAGCTACTCCTCTGCCTGGAGATGACACTGTTCAGTGGATGCAGTGGATTCTTCATGATTGACAGGAGTTTGCTTAATGCCCGTCGCTCTGCCACAGATGTTAAACTGTCTAGCTTTATTCCTACAATAGAGCCTGCCTTCTTAACAAGTTTGTCCAGGCGTGCGGCGTCTTTCGTCACAACCGTCTGGTAGAACATCTGCAGCATCTTACTGCAGATGTTGAAGGATGTCAACCTTCTCAGAAAGTATAGTCTGCTCTGACCTTTCTTACATAGAGCATCAGTATTGACAGTCCAGTCCAATTTGTCATCCAGCTGCACTCCCAGATATTTAAAGGTCTGCACCCTCTGCACACAGTCACCTCTGATGATCACAGGGTCCATGAGGGGCCTAGGCCTCCTAAAATCCACCACCAGCTCCTTGGTCTTGCTGGTGTTAAGGTGTAAGTGGTTTGAGTCGCACCATTTAACAAAGTCTTTGATTAACTTTCTGTACTCCTCCTCCTGCCCACTCCTGATGCAGCCCACAATAGCAGTGTCATCAGCTAACTTTTGCACGTGGCAGGACTCCGAGTCATATTGGAAGTCTGATGTATATAGATTGAACAGGACCGAGAAAGTACAGTCCCGCGGCGCCTGTATTGCTGAACACAATGTCAGACCTGCAGTTCCCAAGATGCACATATTGAGGTCTGTCTGTAAGATAGTCCACAATCCATGCCACCAGGTGTGAGTCTACTCCCATCTCAGTCAGCTTGTCTCTAAGGAGCAGAGGTTGGATGGTGTTGAAGGCACTAGAGAAGTCCAAAACATAATTCTTACAGCACCACTGCCTCTGTCCAGGTGGGAGAGGGATCGTGTAGCATATAGATGATGGCATCCTCCGCTCCCACCTTCTCCTGGTATGCGAACTGCAGAGGGTCGAGGGCGTGACGGACCTGTGGCCTCAGGTGGTGAAGCAGCAGCCGCTCCATGGTCTTCATCAGATGTGAGGTCAGAGCAACAGGCCGGAAGTCATTCAGCTCACTAGGACGTGATACCTTTGGGACAGGGGTGATACAAGATGTTTTCCAAAGCCTTGGGACTCTCCCCTGTTCCAGGCTCAGGTTGAAGATGCGCTGTAGAGGACTCCCCAGTTCCAACGCACATGCCTTCAGCAGTCGTGGCGATACACCATCTGGACCCGCTGCTTTGCTGGCACAAGTCTTTTCAGCTCTCTGCTCACCTGGGCTGCTGTAATTGTGGGTGGGGATGTCTCACCTATGCTGGTATCAGCAGAAGGATGGTTGGAGGATGCAGTACTCTGAGGTGAGAGTGGGTTACTGTGATCAAACCTATTAAAGAAGTTGTTCATTTGGTTTGCTCTCTCCACGCCTGTCTCGATGGCGGCACCCGCTCGAGCTGCAGCCAGTGATAATCTTCATCCCATCCCACACTTCCTTCATGCTGTTGTTCTGCAACTTCTGCTCCAGCTTTCTCCTGTACTGCTCCTTCGCTGCCCTGAGCTGGACTCGGAGTTCCTTCTGCACGCACTTGAGCTCATGCTGATCACCACCTTTAAAAGCCCTTTTCTTCTGGTTCAAAAGGCCCTTGATGTCACTTGTAACCCATGGCTTGTTGTTAGCATAGCAGCATACTGTTCTTACTGGAACTACAATGTCCATACAGAAGTTGATGTAATCAGTTGTGCATTCAACAGCCTCTTCAATGTTCTCACTATGTGACCCAAGCAATATATCCCAGTCTGTAGTTCCAAAGCAGTCTCTCAGAGCCTGCTCTGCCTCAGGGGACCACTTCCTGAATGAGCGTGTAGTTGTAGGTAGCGCCCTCACTTTTGGTTTGTATTGAGGCTGAAGCAGAACTAGGTTATGATATCACTGCCCAAACGAACAGAAACTAAGAGGTGACTTGCTTTTAAATGCTTCCAGTTATGAAGGTATCAAGGTTAGTGTAGTCTTCACTTCCAGATCATTTCCATGAGAATGGGGGACACTGGTAGGTGTAACTGAGCCAGTGTTCTGGAAATCTACTTCGGTGTAGCAGCTTGGAGCATCTGCTTTGGCTGTATAGGACTTGGCTACTCTGTATAGCATGGATGTGGTGTCCAGGGTTGGGTCCTACCTTGAACCCAATGCTATTCATTAAAGTTCTAGTAAAACTGTAACCCTGTAATTAAATGAAATGGGTTTTGGCCATGGATGAATTTTTAGGAACAAGTGTTGGTGCGTGTTGGTGCTTTGCATTGGGTGGTATGTGTGTAAAATGTATACTTACTAGACAAGAGTACCCAGCTTTGCCTAGGTATGTGTGTGTAATGCTGAAGGTAAGAGAGCAACTATTTGTGTGTTTTTTAAATTTTGACGCCTTTGTCATTGCTGGCTGTCCCATCAGTCATCTACATTACATCTCATAAAATATTTTTTGGGTAATAAAATTATTGCAGTAACTCCTTGCTGTGTTAGAGCCATGAATGCTGCTACTTTATATTTCTTGGTTTAAATGGTTTCACAAATAGATGTTTAGTCCCATATTAATTAAGTGTAAGAATAATTGAATCTGTGACATAGTATGTAAGCTGGACAAGGATTATTATTTTGTAAAAAAAAATTTTTTTTTTTGTAATTTCCTCTGTTGAACCCATTTTCATGAAGAAACTTTTGAAACTCAGTAAACTCTATATGGTATGTTGGGTTAACTGTTGTATACGTGCAAAATCCAATCAGTTGTTTAGAGTTGTGTGAGCTTTTTGTGGTGTTGGTCTTCCATTTATGACTCCCCAGTGAAATTCTTAAAACTCCATAAAGTCCTTATTTTTAATTGCATGAACAATAATGTAAATAGTTTCATGAAAGTAGACATTTTTGAGTGTTTTTTTTTTGTGTTAGTCCCCATCATACCACACCCTTCCCACCATCATCTCCATGGAGTGTCACTTTTACTTGTAAGGCCAAACTAAGCTCATTACCATCGTTAACCATTTTCTCATTATGATGTGGTTTTGGTTTTGAGCCTACGAACACCCATCCATCCATTATCCAACCCGCTACATCCCAACTACAGGGTCACGGGGCAGGAAACAAACCCCGGGCAAGTCACCAGCCCACCGAAGGGGCACACACACACCAAGCACACACTAGAGACAATTTAGAATCGCCAATGCACCTAACCTGCATGTCTTTGGACTGTGGGAGGAAACCGGAGCACCCGCAGACATGGGGAGAACATGCAAACTCCACGCAGGGAGGACCCGGGAAGCGAACCCGGGTCTCCTAACTGCCAGGCAACTCCGCTACCCACTGCGGCTCCATGCCGCCCCACCTATCAACATCACAACACTATTTCTCAGTAGAACTTTAAAAACACCTTAGAGTGTACATTTGTACAGTATTTGTATCAACAGTAATACACATGAAATTTTGCATGAACATCGACATTGGCTGTTTTAAAGTGTTGTGTTTTTGCCTCCCAAATTAACCCACCATTCCTTATGAAGATTTTTAAACGGTATGTAGCCTGGATTTTAAATTGGTTCAGCTTTTTAAACATGTAAAATTTTACCAAGATTGACTTGGCTATTTTGAAATGATGCTCAGTTTTGGGTTGTCCACCCTCCTAATTACATACCCTCTCCCTGATGAAATTTTTAAAATGCCACATACTCTGTATTTTAATTTGGATCAACAGCAACCTACATACAGAATTTTGTGAAAATCAGTTCAGCTGTTTTTGTGTGATTGGGAAACAGACAAGTAAACAGACAAACAGTAAAAATGCAATCTGAGGGCCAAAATGTGGACTTAAGTGTGCAAAAAGGACAAATGATATCAAACAAAGTCAAAAGGTGGATGGTGGGCATTACAATTTTAAGTTGTATAGATTTTTATATGTATATTTTATACAGTATGTAAAGTAGTTCACAGGTAGATTTTTTTTTGAGGACTGTCAAGACAGGAAAATAATGAAAAAAGGGCTTTTGAATTCTGACTCTGTCACTGCCATCATTTAGCCAGGGCCTTCCTGTCACTGCTGTAGTGCTGAAGGAATGGTGTGCACATGTAAATTAAATGGTGTAAAAACAAGATTATAATTTTAACAAGTTTGTTTAATGTCATACTTGCTATAATATTTTATATTTTAATTTTAAACAGTGTGAATATTTATGCCAGTAACTTAAAGCCTTGGTTCACAGGGACCCAGCTTTTCACTTTGTAGCTTTTACACTGACTCCTGAGGCGAAAATGGGGGAAATTTCCCAATTTAGATTCCTCTGATTGGATAATACACTCTACATAATCATTCTTTTAATCTGCAATCACATGTTATCACTTTAGTATCAAATGTCATTTTAACTATTCTCAGGGGTGCCTCTTTAAATTAGCAAAGGGATTTAGCTTTGCTCTCCATCTTGCAGGCTCTTTAGGGGTTGTCTTTAAAAATGAGATCCATACTGTGCTGCTACTGACTGTGAAGACCGTGTTGCATAAGTGGACTGGGAATATTAAATACAAAGAGAATACTGTCTGTGTATCATTTCTCACCATTACTGTGATTGAATATTTAGATAAGCCGCTCTCTGACCACAGGTAGACAGTCTTGATATTATATATTGCCTAGAATAATGATGTCTATGTCTAATAAATTTCTGTACTTGACCACCATAGCATTCCCAGTGAGATCTATTGTGTTTCACCCTTTGGGAGCTGAATCTGTTCCTCAGTGACGACTCTATTCCAGAAAGTTAACAACAGTTTAACATGAGTCTCTAACTTGCTGGGATACCTCATTCTCTTCCTTGGTTCAATTAATATTTTTTATATTTATAGTGCTCTGTAACCCTATTCTGGGTAAGCTTTATGAATATCCATCCACTTTCTAAACACAAAGTCGATTTTTTTCTGTGTTGAGTGTATAACTGACTGTATGCATGTGTCCATCATGTTGTTCTATATATGAGCTCTACACTAGTGTTTTGAAGTTTTCATTTTTTTACTGCAAAGTTGCGCATCAACTGATTCATGCCAGTCTGTGCTTTATAGCTGACGTCGCATTACATCACTTCTACTCATTGGGTATAACAGACCTGCTGAATGAAATTATTGATTGTGTTGCTGGACCATGTTAATTCTCATGACTGAAAATGACTGGGCATGTCAGACTTAGTGACTGTGTGGTGCCCTTCCATGCTTGTCCCTTTTTGTGAAGGCCAATAACCTGTTGACTTACGGATCTGGTGCTGTATGATTGCTTAACAGGTATGCTGAGTTTAGCCAGGGTCTCAAACGCCACCTGTTTTTCTTTTCTTTCTTTCCATTCTTTCATGATATGTAAAACACAAGGCATCAGACAGACAAGCTTCAATTTTGTTTGTGTAATCGAAAATGCCAGTTTTCCTTATTCCTCATTGCTTTATTATATGAATTGTACTTTTAGGTGAAAATTCATAGTTGTCGGCTCTCATGCAGACAGAGACAATCCTGTCTAAAGCAGACATGACCCTCCAGGGCTGGCAGCATTTCAGAAGTGCTAGTGAAAACTCTGATAGGCAAAGCCAATCAATATAATACAGTTCCATATCACCTAAAATATGGTGGAATAGTAATATTTATAATAAAATTGCATTAAATTCATGACACTTTTTGCTTTGAATTGTACTTTCTGAAGATTAAAATGGTTGTTTTTGGTTCCTCTTAAGAGGTAGAAATTGCAGCTTTGGACTTGAAGTGCCATACTAGTTTGTTGCTGAGGGTCAGGATGGCCAGAACAATAACATCATTATCATCGACTGGCATTTTGTGTTTAAAAACAAGTATACTCAAAGCTGAACCTACTAAGACCCTGGTGAGAAAATTGGCCTGTTTAAATAGAACTGGAATTTCAGTAAATTAGCCGCTCTCCTGCTGGGGGTAAAATGAATTGTGCAAGATAATTAACCCCTAATAAATTACTATTCAGATTTAGAAAAAAAAAATGTGTACACGAGCCCCCAATCAATTAGCTGAGTGAATCGGGTAGGTGTGTGTGTGTGTTGGTGTAAGTCAAGGAATGCAGGTGAGTCGGTTTAGTCTCGGCATGCTGGGGCCGTGGTGTCAGCAGGTGCAAACCTCAAAGTCTGACATGACTGATCCCAGTTTGTGGCCAGTCCTAGCTTTTTCTTGTTTCTGCTGGAGTCTGGCATTTAGTGGGTGATACAGTTATACAGAACAGTATGGTACATTATTGGGAGCTCTCCTCCTTCTAGTTGCACATGAGCAGAGTTTGTACAGAGTCATTTCTAAAGAGTAAATATATTCTTATGTAGATATCTACAAATCGAGCAAATTATAGCCTGATTTACGCTTACCATTTCATTTTTTTGGTATACTATTGCTCAATGGTACGTGGAGGTGGTCTTGGTACTATTTTGATGAGGCACTGAACTCTGAAGCACAATGTTCATAGTAAAATCCTGCACCCTGACACACTGTATGAGCCTACAAAAGTCATTTTGCTTACTTGCACTACTGTTGTAAAATGCCGATGTAATTGATCATGCTATGATTCTGTATAATGAAATGCACTGTACAAGGGTGTTTTTTTTTAAGAGGCGGTGGCTGTTGGCAGTGGTGGTCATTTTTTAAATGGACAAGTTACATGATATGGATATGGACTGGACTGCCAATACCGATGCTCTATGTAAGAAAGCTCAGAGCAGAATATACTTTCTGATAAGGTTGGCATCCTTCAACATCTGCAGTAAGATCTCTGAGCAGATCATTAGCGCTTTTTATGTCCACAGTGTAACTGATTACAAGTGAACTGTTTCATATTGTATCACTAACATGCGTAAGAGCAGACATGTTTAGTTTATGTCCACTCGCTTTTCTGAAAAAAATGTTCATGTCTTTGTTTCCCTTGAATTGTGCTGATTTTTTTTTTTTTTTATTCTTGTTACTGTTTTTTTGTTAGTCTTAGACATTTTGGTTTTCGAATTGTTTCACATGTTCACTTTTCTTCTCCTTTTTCCATTATATGGTAACAGAAATAGATAATGATTCAACGTTACATTAGGGCAACTCAGGACTTTTTATTTTTTTCCTTTTTCTCAACGGCTTGAAATCCCCTTTCTGAAGTCTGAGCCTTCAATATGTATTCTTAGGACTCTGACTACAGTTAGCCGTGTTAGACTTATTTCTCCATGTCACTGTCATCATTATGATTTGATGCTTCAGAATGAGTGACCACTAATCTTGATCTCTTCAGCTTCATTTCTGTCTGTGTTAATGGTCAATGAGGCTCTTTGCTGCTTGTGGGGATCTTCTCTGAACCTGAAGCGTTGTCAATCTGAGTCATATTGGGGAAAACCATTGGAACATTTCTGAAAGAAGAGACTTGACGCATGTTGGGTTATTCATGAAGGTGTATACAGTCATGTGAAAACATTAGGACACCCTTTGAAAGCATGTGGTTTTTTGTAACATTTTTAATAAATGGTTATTTCATCTCCGTTTCAACAATACAGAGAGATTAAAGTAATCCAACTAAACAAAGAAAACTGAAGAAAAGTCTTTTCAAGATCTTCTGTAAATGTCATTCTACAAAAATGCCTATTCTAACTGAGGAAAAAGATAGGACACCCTCACATGTATTCCCTCTTAAATTGGCTCAGATCTCACACAGGTATATCACACCAGGTGCACATAATTAGTAGATCGTTACTCTGCATGTTGAATGAGGCTTGCCCTATTTAAACCTCAGACATTTAGTTTGGTGTGCTCCTGACTGTTGAAGTGAGAGTGAGCACCATGGTGAGAACAAAAGAGCTGTCAGAGGACTTCAGAAAAAAGATTGTAGCAGCCTATGAGTCTGGGAAGGGATTTAAAAGATCTCAAAAGATTTTGAAATCAGCCATTCCACTGTCCGGAAGATAGTCTACAAGTGGAGGGCTTTCAAAACAACTGCCAACATGCCCAGGACTGGTCGCCCCAGCAAGTTCACCCCAAGAGCAGACCGCAAGATGCTAAAAGAGGTCTCCAAAACCCTAAAGTGTCATCTCGAGAACTACAGCAGGCTCTGGCTACTGTTGATGTAGAAGTACATGCCTCTACAATCAGAAAGAGACTGTACAAGTTTAACTTGCATGGGAGGTGTGCAAGGAGGAAACCTTTGCTTTCCAAGAGAAACATCGAGGCCAGACTGACATTTGCCAGAGATAAAGTTGACAAAGACCAGGACTTCTGGAATAATGTTCTTTGGACAGATGAGTCCAAAATTGAATTATTTGGACACAACAGCAGAGGACATGTTTGGCGTAAACCAAACACAGCATTCCAAGAAAAGAACCTCATACCAACTGTGAAGCATGGAGGTGGAAGTGTCATGGTTTGGGGCTGCTTTGCTGCAGCAGGACCTGGTCAGCTCACCATCATAGAATCCACGATGAATTCTACTGTGTATCAGAAGGTGCTTGAAGAACATGTGAGACCATCAGTTAGAAAATTAAAGCTGAAGCGGAACTGGACCATGCAACATGACAATGACCCAAAACATACTAGTAAATCAACCAAAGATTGGCTGAAAAGAAGAAATGGAGAGTCCTGGAATGGCCAAGTCAAAGTCCAGATTTGAATCCCATTGAGATGCTGTGGGGTGACTTGAAAAGGGCTGTGCGTGCAAGAAACCCCTCAAACATCTCACAGCTGAAAAAGTTCTGCATTGAGGAGTGGGGTAAAATTTCCTCAGACCGATGTCGAAGACTGGTAGATGGCTACAAGAACCGTCTCACTGCAGTTATTTCAGCCAAAGGAGGTAACACTCGCTATTAGGGGCAAGGGTGTCCTATCTTTTTCCTCAGTTAGAATAGGCATTTTTGTAGAATGACATTTACAGAAGATCTTGAAAAGACTTTTCTTCAGTTTTCTTTGTTTAGTTGGATTACTTTAATCTCTCTGTATTGTTGAAACGGAGATGAAATAACCATTTATTAAAAATGTTACAAAAAACCACATGCTTTCAAAGGGTGTCCTAATGTTTTCACATGACTGTAGATATAAACATTTATTTACTGACTGGCCTAATTGCAATTATTGCAAGGTGTGAAGCTTATCCCAGAAACCGGCACAAAGTTAGATTCAAATCAAAACTGAACACCCATAGTCTTATAGACCAATGTTAGCTTAACCTACATATTGAGGAAATAAAGCAGGAGTACTCTTAAGAAAATGTCACACAGACAAAGAACAACATGCAGATTCAGTACTGAAAGCTGTTAGGTTATGGTTTGAACCCATTCTCCATAGATCTGTGAGACAGGTTCACTAACCGCTTTGCTGCCCGGTAAGCCACCTGGAAAACAACTCTTCCTGAAAACTAAGTTTCATTTTGAAGTTTTTGGTTCAAACTTTTATGTGTGGTTTCTGTATCTATGTAGTGTCATTCCTGTTTATTTCCTATTTAGTACCTTACACAATTGCATGTTAATTATATATTGCATTTCATGTTTGTTTTAGTTTTTCTTTTATGGAAAGCCCATCATATCTTTCATGCTCTTTTTCTCCTTTTCCAAGGCGTCATGGTGGTACAGTAGTTTAAACCGGCTACTTTGCAGGTTTAATTGTAAGTGTGGTCACTGTTTGTGTGGAGTTTACTTGTTCTCTTGCCCTCATCGTTATTCAGTGGAATTCTTTAGGTTTGATAGGGAATCGTGTACCTGAGGATACCAGTGAAAGTAAGGGGATTGCAATTAAGGCAGAAGGGAGGAAACAGGTTTTTGGGCAAGGGATTGTGGGCATGTTTAAACAAACTACAGAGTTACGAAGCTGAAGCAAAGCTCTTGACAACTTATAAAGTATCTGGTTGAAATATTGAGACAACTTGGCTATTGGCTAACCAATCAAACGTCTTGGGCCTGAATGGTCTCCATCTTTTACTTCTATCTTCTCACAGTTTTTCTTCGTGTTGCTCTACCTTTCTTCTCATTTACAGTAGGTCTATCACAGACCACAGCCATTTTCCAGATTGGTTCAGACATGATGAGTGCACAATAGTGTTACTAAAGGTCATGGACATTTTCAGAACTTTATTTTTATTGCTCTAATAAATAATGAAGGGGTCACTCCTACAATGCGTAAGTGTTTTTCTGTGTGGCCATTTTTAAAATTTATTTTTTTTTGATAATCCCATAGGCCTACTTTGGACAATGTAAATTGTTACAGTTGAAATGAATATGGCATAGCATCACTACTCTTGGGAAATATCCCCCTTTCCATAGTTACTGAAACAGAAGTAAAAATGAAGTGGAGTGGTGTTAAATCCAACTGGAGGAAGCAGATCGAAATCCAGAGATGAGGTTCCTGTGTCTCTTTGGTGTCTTGATAACAGTTGGGCATCTGAAGGGCCGTGTTTAACGACAATAACCTCTAATGATTTTTTATCCGGTTAAAAAAAGTTTTTGACATGTATAGGCACAGAAAGCGTGGCTGTTTGTGAGCGTCTTGTAGAGTTGGTCCTTTGCAGCATTCAGCAACACAGAGGATTTTCAGCTTTGTCCATGAACTCCTTAAATCAGTTCAGGCAGAATGCTACTTGTATAAAAATAAAAAAGCATATTTTTATTGCTTTCAACTTCCTCTTCCTCATTAAAGGTAATCTTTACTGGCAGAAGGGGAAGTACATTGGCTTGAGTATGATGCCATTTCCTTTTTGGATGATTTGAATGGTATTTTATTTGGTAGGGAGTTCTTTTTTTGTAAGGAAATCTTACTGAGCTCATCACAAATGCAGTAAAAAGAGATGGACGTCTTGATTTACTGCTATTTTCCTCATTAATTGGCTCCAGTATTACATTCCCTAAAATTTAATACTGGAGCCAATTGACTAAAACTTTACCTTTTACTTCTGTGAAAAGTAAACCCTGGGTGTTACTAATCCATTGCACAGCTACATTTTTTTAACAAACAGGAGACATGTTGCTGCCTTCAAACAGCTTGATTCCAGCTTGAGTGCCTTCATGTTGAGATTTCTCACTAGATTCCAGTTCTCTTTCTGAGGTCTGCTGTCGGGGTTGGTCTCATGGTTTGCATGTACTGTGCAGTGAGTTTCAGGGTTGGTTCATGTTACTTCTTCATTGCTACCTTGGTGGGTTGCACTTTCCCTGACCACATAGTTGCTGGGGTGTGAGACTCAACTCGTGGAGGGATACCATGACTGATGGTGCTTGTTCCTATTAATTTATTTACTTTGAGCCAAATTCTTCAACAAGATTTGGACATAATACATCGTCTTTAATTGCTAACTTAAAGTTTCACACCTCATTTCTTCCAGTGGAGGCCAGGTGTTCAACAGTAGTGACCTCTTTTGTGACCATAAAAAGGAACGGAAACTTTCTGAAGCAGTGTTCTTCACCATTGTTAGACTGCTTTAGGAGAACTTTTGTGGATTGATTATATCTGTTAGTTTTTTGTCCTGATTTATTCAGGGCTATTTACACTACTCAGCACTAATTGTGAGCTGCACATTATTTAAGCTATGTGCACATGGGTTCATTGGTCATTGGCCAGCAATCAGATCAAGAAACCAGATGATTTGGCTGGTGTGTGTGTTGTAGAGCAATAGCACATACCTTCTATGTGAATATACTGGTGACAAACAGAATCCAGTTACATCAGCTAGTCTGAGCACAACTTTTTTTATTTATTTATATATGCTCAGACTAGCTGATGTAACTGGATATATATATATATATATATATATATATATATATATATATATATATATATATATATATATATATATATATATATATATATATTATATATATATATATTATATATATATATATTATATATATATATTATATATATATATATTATATATATATATTATATATATATAATATATATATATATATATTATATATATATAATATATATATATATATATATTTATATATATATATATTATATATATATTATATATATATTATATATATATATATATTATTTATATATATAATATATATATATTATATATATATATTATATATATATATAATATATATATAATATATATATAATATATATATATATATATATTAATATATATATATATAAATTTGGTATACTGGCATTCTACCATGGTCGGGTCCCTAGCTGCTGTCCATTGTAGCTCCGAACTGCCAAACCAGGTTAAGATGCTACCGGCCACATGTTCTCTTATGTCATGTCAAGAACATTCACAACTTATTTATTCAAAAGTAAAAATTTAGATTAATTAACCAACAAGTTACAGACACTTGGGTTAAAGAAGAACATAAGTAATGAAACAAGCTGCTTGGACACAGTTGTGCCTCCCAAGTACATGAAGAATTTGCAATTGACACATGCTCAGTCTTTTTATAAAAAGTAAAGTTGAATCTCGTCATATACGTTTCTGTCTAGAATTGAAGATTTGGGGTAATTGTGTTGAAAAAGAGGACTTTCAAGAAGCTCCAGTGGTAGTGAAGAAAGCTCATCTTATAGAGGTCAAAGTTGGTGGAACTCAAGAATGATGGGAGATTGTGGGCTGAAGTGCCCATTTCTGGGTTTCCTTAATGTCTTAATGGTTTTTTTTTTTTAATATTTTGTTCAAGGTTAAATTTGCAAGAATCAATTTGGAATTTTATTCTAGGGAGATTAATTGTTTATGGGCCATATTTATCAGGGTGCAGTGCATTATGCATGTTAGACATGGCAGAGTAAATTTACAGCAGACACAGGCGATGGATTATCATTTTTAATGGAAAAAAAGCAATCTTTATAGTGAACCCTACAACACTTCCCTTTTAGTCACCTTGAAAATACTCTTCTTGAGATACAATATACTTTTCCCAGAGTTTCTGCCATCCCTGGAAACATATCATGTACTTATCTTTTGTTACTTTCTTAATTTTTTTTCCCCCCTGGATTTCTTCCTCTACACTTCAGTCTCTAGTTTAATTATGGGATTGAAATTAAGTCTCGAAGTGAGATGTGACATTTTCAGGGTGTACTAAGCAACAACCACATTGTTTTTAGTCAAAAACTGAGCAACCGCACAGTAAAAACTGAGCAGCACTTCTCCAGACTTCATCTGTTCCCACCCCCACCCCCCATATTTATGTACCTAAACACGCCTCAGATGTTCAGTTTAATGTCGCTGATAAATTGCCTGTTCATGGGGAACAAACTCTTCATTAACAAGACTATCGTTGTCGAAAGAACACAATCATCATTGTGTCTTGAAAGTCTGCAGTATTGACCTGGAAGGGAAGAAAAGTCTCCCCAGTTATATGCTTGATTGTAGAATAAGCCTCAGAAATACGCACCCGATCAACTCTGCACGATGCCACTCAGCAGACTGATAAAGCAGACACTAGGCATATAATACTTGGAGGCATATTTGTGATCTACACCCTACACCCATGCTATTGACCAGTTCCAGGTCTCTTCCCATATGTGGCCTCACACCCCAAAAAAATCTATCCCTCCATCCATTTTATAAATCTGTATTTTCAGGATCCTATGGATTAGCCGTCAACCTAAACTGTCACAAAGTAATTTTTAGGTCAGTGGTAAACGTTTGTGGATTTTGAAAAAAATCTTTAGATAATATGCAAGCACCAGATAGGCAGCAACTAAATCTGTATTTGAAGCCTAATGCCTGGAGCTGAATGGTATCTTCACAGCGCATTGTGCCGCCATGCTAAAATTGATTCCGATGATGTGGTAGCTCTGAAAATATGGGTTATTTGAGTTGGAATTATGAATCTTCCATATTGTGGGCCTCGGCTTATATGGTCTTGCATCACATACCTTGTGGTGGCAGTTGGCAAAATACATTTGACTGGAGTATCCCCTGATTTTCAAAACCAAGAGTGGGCAGTTTGTGAAAATGAATAGTACTGGCTACAAGTTGTCACCATGTCCCTCTTTATGCTGTTTCAGAAGTCATTTTAGTCAAATGAACTGCTAGTTTTGCCTTAAGGAAAATTATCCAGACTTTGCATATTATTTCTAGTACCTCATTATGCATCTGGGAGAATGCCATCATGAAATTAATATAATAAATGACAGACTTGACAGCTTTTGAGAGACAGGAAGGATGGGAAGCAGTTTGCCTATTGATGATTTTGCGGCTTGTTTGTGACACCTCCTGTCTCATAAATTGGAACTTCTGGACTTTGCTTTAATTCCCTTATAAATCTCGGTATTGTGAATGAACCTGCATTTAGCTCCATATGCGGCACCTGCATTAGAAGTACAGAAATAATTAAGTTCTTCCCTTCCAGTCTTCAATCAAATCAGTGTTGTATAGTGCCTTTTGCAAAGGACTTCATTATGCAAGAAAGGAATAAAGCATTGAATGTTTTATCTGTAGAAATAAGCAAAATAAATATAAACTGACAAATTTATTTTAGTTTATGAATGATTACTGGAATACAAAGTTTGTGCTCTCTCCCATGTATGTGTAGTTGTGTATTTCTGAAAGCTTCATTCCATTTTTTCTTAGTTTTTCTTTTAGGTATCTGCCTGGTTGGAGCTTGTAGGGCAAATAGTTTTACTCCATGTAGTCATTTATTTGGCCAAATGTAAATTTTTAGAGTTGTGTGTTGCCCAAATTGTTGTGATTTTAGGCCCTACCCAGAGTTGCAGCTTTCATTATTTCTATGAATAGGCATTTGGTTGTGTGACAGTCACTTGAAAACATTTCCTAAAGTCTCAACATTTTCATTTTCTCAGTTGCAGTTAAATGAAGCATGTAAAATTGTAGGAGTGTAAAGGACTTTTCCCAATAGTGCAAATTCTGATCATAGCTATGCAAACTTATTTTTGTACTTAATCATGCTTATACATAGGTCTTTGAGATGATATATACTGAAAACTATTATAGAAAAATAGATTTTTGTGAATTTAAAATGCCTACATAACAAAATCAAAGTGTAAAAATCATGAATGTTGGAAGACTAGAGAATTGACCTGGTGTCCATTAGAGAAACGTTCAATATGCCTGTTTCTTCCTGTAAAAATCTTTATGTGGCCGAGTTAGAAGGAAAGGCACTAACCAAGTGACAGCGACTGCTTGATGACGAGTACAATGGCCAGCACTTCATGATATGCAGTCAATTATGTAATTTTGTGTTTGTAAATTGAAACGTTGTCATCTTTTATTTATTGATTCTGGAGTTCAGTCCTCCTTAACTTGCTTAACAGGCTTTTAACTTGCACAATAAATTTAAATGTTAGTCAGGATTTGTTGACATCATCCTTACTTGGAAAGTAAATTGAAGTCAGTTCTTTCTTTTAAAAACTTGTGTATCATTAATGTAACAATGTAATGTGTGCACACAAAGGCAGCACGTTTCTTAAGACGCCAATGTAAAGTTAGCACCATGCTGTGTGTGTGTGAGTTTGAGACAATTCAGATACTTTCCTAGCTTATAGTCCGTTGTGTTCTGTATATACAGTAGAGAATCTTATATTCTGGCCTGGTTAATTAACATAAGCTTAATTAATAAGTTAACTAAAAGCTAATTAACTTCTACCTATATGACCACAGTTATCATTAGGTGGTAAAGGGATAAACTGTACATTCCTTGTCACCTTTCTACAGTGAAAGTGGATGTGGCCAGTGTGACACACATAGCCAGCTCCTTTCCAAATCTACTGATTGCCAGGCAGCAAATTAAAAAGAATAGCATTTCTGATTATATTTGTACCAGGGTATTTCTTTGAAAAGGGTTATGCCAAGTGGTGAGAACGTAAGCTTTGACTGTGAAAACCCACTTACTCCAGCGTAAAGGTCAAATCATGCAGGTGTATTTCATAAAGTGGATCCGTGTAGCAGAGGTGGGTAGAGTAGCCAAAAATTGTACTCAAGTAAGAGTAGCGTTATTTCAAAATATTACTCAAGTACAAGTAAAAAGTAGTCCACCAAAAACTTACTCAAGTAAGAGTAAAAAAGTACTTGGTGAAAAGACTACTCAAGTACCGAGTAACTGTTTGAACATAATAAATGATTTATTTTTTAGAAATGTTGTAATAAGACAGACAAAAATATAAAATAATGTGCAAATTCTGCTATTTCCAAATAATAAAAAATTAGTAAAAATAAATTACATCTTTACAAAATAAAGATGCACAAATAACAGTTTTTCACAACAAAGCTTTTAAAGCCGATACCTACAATACGTTACATGGATGTTTGAACAGTGCAAACTACTTACAGTGACGAGATATCCTGTACACTGACAGTATAATACTGCATATGCACTTTGTGGTGTAGCGGGTCTGCTAAAAAAAAAAAAAGGCCAGTTTCAAATCCTATAAAGTCGTGTCACTCTCCGTGAGCGCAATTGCACGACTGCGGGGAGTTAATGAGGTAGTTGGAGCGAGTCACACCTGCACATGCTGGTCCGATCATTCTCAATTGATTTATTGGCTTCCTGCGGCGTGTGATCAAGACCCACGGAGACAGGAGTGTACAGTATATATACGTGTCAGCACAAAAAAGGGGGAAATCAAAGAAAAGGAGAAAAGACATGAAAGGCAGGCTTGGGAATGATAATCTGGTTCTTGCAGTGAACAGGAGCGCCGCATGACTAAAAAGTTTCTCACAGGCTGCAAGACACAAGAAGATTGCGTGTGGTCATGTGACTGCATGGCTATGTCTGATTGGTGAAACAGTCATGCAGTAGATCCACTGGCAACCTATCTCTTGCAAAAATATAGTTTAATGTATACTGTAAATGGGGAAAAAAGTAACGAGTCGAATGTTGCCCAATGTAGCGGAGTAAGAGTAGCGTTTCTTCTTCACAAATGTACTCAAGTAAAAGTAAAAAGTATGGTGCAGTAAAACTACTCTTAGAAGTACAATTTTATAAAAAAGTTACTCAAGTAAATGCCATGGAGTAAATGTAACTTGTTACTGCCAATCTCTGGTCAAATTATTTACAATCCTCATTCCCAAACATAAACGTTCCTTTTAAGACATTGTCTCTGGTGATCATTTTCTTCAACTAATCAGTACGCTGAAAGCTAATGTCACATTACACGACTTTGTACTTTGCTGCTGATTGTGTCACCTGAATATGTCAATTTACATGACTGGAAATTGCAGCGTATAACAAATTAGTTGAAACTGCGCTGGAAAGTTGCCAGTCAGTCATGTTTCCAAAATATTGCAAGCCAAAATTTTTTCACAGCCAATAATGTGCTTCCTGACAGAGGTGATACCCATCTGAAGGTTTTACAGAATCATGATGGTGTGAACAATTGACATCAGACAGACAAGTCACTTTTTTGTTTATCTGCTCCAAATCACACTCATTCCTTATTCCTCGTTGCTGCATTGTATGCATTGTACTTCATTGGCTGTCAGCTGTCACATGCACACAGAGCCTGCCCCTTCAACTTAAGACCAAATCAAACCTGTTTGACATTCGCAGCGACTTAGTTCAACCAGCCTGTGACTCACTCTAACAAGATCAGACTACACGATTGGTGGTCACGGTTTGCTAAGGTTATCCAAATTAAGTCTGCTTCTGAGAATTGCTGGAAATGTCATGTAATGTGATAAGGCTTTCAGTCATGTTTTGGTGTAACAATTTGTTGTCATTTATCAAGAAATCCTCAATTAGTATTAAAGCATCAAAATGATTCCCCACACTGCCAAGAAGTACAGGTTCATAAACATAAATGTGTAAAATCCTAACCGCTGTTCTTTCAGTTGGCCTCATTTATTTTTTCACAAATTAATAAATTACAAATTTCACATTGTATTTTGTGTGCTTTAATTTGTATTTTTAACAAGTTGCTGTTTTGTATCTAATCAATAAATTAAGTGGATTTTTCTTGGTATCTTCCAGAAGTTTAAAAAAAAAAAAGGGACTGAATTTAGCATCACTGGCTAGCAGCAGTTGAATGCAGTCAGAAGTTTGGTGCCTGGCACGTTTGAGAACAAAAGGTTGAAAGAAATATAGACTGAAGGGAAAAGAGCCAGAGCTTCTCAAAAACTAGACAAGAATGTTACTGCAGTAATGAATGGCTTCTTGTGCTTTGAGATGTTGAACTGCTTTACAAGAAAATCAACAGTTTAACTTGAAGCATCAGTCACAAGAATAATGGACTGGCCTGAATGGTGCTGGTTTCTAGAATATTAACATTTATTTAGCTAATGCTTTTATTGAAAAAGTGACTTTTGGATTAGGTGTGTGCAGCTCTATTGATGACATCAAGGTCATACTGGGAGTCAGTGCTCTGCATTGAAACTTTCACTGTTAAAGGGGCCAGTTGAAAACCAGTGCACAACCCTCACTTTGTGCTTCTTTTGTATATGTCTGTCTGTCTGTGCCTTTTTGTCTTTTTTAATATGTAGTACCTGTTTATGGTTTTCCTGCTTTGGTATTTACAACAGAATTAATGTCATCCATGTGCTTACTGGAATGAACATACGTGTACTGCACATAGGACCTTACATGGTGAATACCACTCTAAGGTCCTTTATTAGTTCAGATTATATCTCTGTTTATACCTCTGTTTGCCAACAACCATGCCGTTTTTAAATGTAGCTCATTCTCTAACTTTAAATAAAGTTATTGTTATTTAGTTTGTATAGCTGATGTATGGTTTTATGTTGAGTCAATGGTAAAGATTGATTCTTGTCATTTTTATGTGGTGCTCTTAACCATGAACATCCTTTAAATTTTTCTAAGTCTATTACACTGTTTGTGTTTCAACAATTGGAGCTTTGACAGCTTTGTTGGTACTGTCAGGCTGACACGTTTTGGCTGTATAGCCTTTCTCTGGTGTGCAAATGAAAACGAAAAACCAGGTTACGTATATAAGAAGTGAAGAAGGGCTCACAGCTAGTGCAGATGAGAAGAGAAAAGGTGATAAGAGTGAGAAAATGCTGCCATTAGAGATGATTAAAGGAGAGATCAATAAGTTAGTTGATCATTGAGAAATAAGTGATCCTAGGTCTGAGAATGAGCTTAACGTATTATTGTTTGTTGAATAGTGTCTTTGAAACCTTGTGAATAAATACATGCTAATAAAATAAACTAAGAGTTTGGGAGTCTGTGTGTGTGTGTGTGTTTGTGTCTGTGTGTGTGTGTGTGAGTGAGAGAGGAGAGGGAGAGAAACTCGAAACATGATGAGAGCTGCTGGATTTTTTTGGGATTAATTCTGTTTGAAAATTCATTATGGGGTTGGAAAGGTAATACATACAGATGACAGTTTTCTTCTGTACAAATGATAATTATCAAGGCAGTGTTTCTATATTCAGTGAATCACTTTAATAGTTTGTTATTCTTTTGATCTTTACTCCTTTATTTTTTTTTTTTTTGTTGTTATCATCCTCATTAACCCCCAACTAATCGAAGGCTCAATCATGAATTCAATCCCATCCTTCTAGTGCTTATATAAAAAAAAAAAATCTGGAATAATGCATTATATTTTAATAAATGATTTTCATCTTTTTTTGACAAATGCAATAAACTGTAATGCATTTTGATAAAAAACTTTGATCAATAACTTTGAATTTTCACTGGTGTTCTGCTTCACAATTGTTCTCACTTACCCTGTATTATCTGAAAGGAACATCATTACCCACAAACAATATTGGATAAAAGAGTATTACATGAGCAAAAGCTCATATTTTGTACTGAGAAACGCAACCCTAAATGCAATTTGCCTGGCTAGGTATTTTATTTGTTCAACATATAGCAGATGTTGAATCTATACACCGTACATATATATTTTTTTTTTCCTTTCCTCTTTTATAAAATTGCCACATTTTACACTAAGATTTATTCAATAATCTTGAGTAACTGTGCTGATTTTTGGGGTTTTGTTCTGACTCAGTTATTATTTCTGTTCGTTTTTAGTTCCAAGTATTTTTCTTAAAGGGGTGAAATTATTATCTCTTGAATGTCCTGTTGTGTGAGTGCCAGTGCCCATATTTGCGCTACATATGCGGGTGGCTCATTTAAGTGCTGATTTTAACTGTGACCAATCAGGTACGTTTAATGTTGTGGTTTTGCTGTTTAGTTTGGTGGCTTTAGCTAATCCGTTACAGTTCTGTGTTACAGAGTTGCAGCGAAGCCTTATACAGATGTTGGTTTGTAACTTTAAAGCAAATGATTAGTGATTATGAAATTATTAGAATTTACATTTTTGTAAACTTGTGTCGTCATATTTTCAAGGAAGCATTGAAAACTGCGGCCAAGGAGAGGAAAGCCACAGTCTTGCTGTGCTTTTCTCTACGTCTTGCATGTGAGATGAAGTGAAGCTCCATAGCTCTTGCATGTTACAATAACCGAGTTTGTCGCCTTTAATTATAGGTATGGATGAAAGAACAAGTGCAGCGTCCTGGGGAGCAGGTGGCCAGCTGAGTCCCTCTTATGAATCCTCCAGGGTAAGACACTGTTCTGCTTCTTTTTTTCTTTAATTTCTTGATACATAACCAAGATGAAAACTTTATTTTCAAAGTGTTTGTTAATAATGCAAGGTGATCTGGGTTAAAGTATTAGTGTAAAACATGGTCATCTTTTGCAATCATAATCAAAATATATCATGAAGGTCTGAAGCCAAAATTTTATTAATAGTGGACAGTTTTTCCATTTATTCTCCAATCCTGCTTGGTCCAGTGCATGGTCGCAGGGAGCAACTGAATTGAATAAGGCAGGAACCAACACTGGAAAGGGTGCTAGTTCATCATTGGGTACACTTGCCCAGACTGTGCCAGAGTTAATGATCCAAGTGTCAGATGTCCTTGGTATGTGAGTGGAAATGTATGCGGACATGGGGAGAAGGTACATGGTCCATGCAGTTGGTGACCGAGTCTGGATCTGAGCCATTCTCCTGAACCTGTCAGAGCAACATTAACCATTGCACAACTACTAGTGGACCTGGGCCCCTCAATTACAGATGCATGTACATTTCAGGAAATAATTTAATAGTAACACTTGAAAGTTTTTATTTAGTGGAAATCATAAATGATAAAGGTGAACTCCCAAAAATGGTCAGGCTACACTAACAGAATGACAATTCACATTCCATTTAAAATTCTAAGTGCTACATTTTGATTAGCTTTTATTTTATCAATTGAAGGCATTCTTTTATTTGTATACGCTCTTCGAGGCTTAGACAACACAAGTGCAAAGTAAATGTGATTTCATATAGTGTCCCCATTGCTAATGCTTGATGCATGTGATGTACTTTTTTCTATATTTTCACAAGTCATGCATTTGCTGATAAAGTTATTTACTCAGTCACTTAATGAGCCGTTTGACTGAATTGAACCTTTGTTCCCTTAGTTTTACTGTTATATTTTTAACCACTCGGAGGTCTTAGTGGTTTTATATAAAATTATGACCACCATACATGCATACCAGTGCAACCCAAGTATAGATTGGTAAAGTTACTTGTTCAGAGTTAGTAATAGTATTTGAACCTGTATCCTTGTGCTTTCTAATCTATGTCTTAGTTTTTAAGGGAATTCTCTGCCTGGTACAGCTTCATCTGTGGAAATAACTTTCAAAACTAAAATCAGTAATTGTATTTTTTTTCCAATTGATCTGAATTAAAAAAAAAACTTCCCACAGAAAATAAATTTTAAAAAATAACTGTTTCTGTACTGTACTGTGAGTTTGGCAAATTAAGAATTTTGCTCAGTGCGACATGTTGAGCTGAAACTTGGATTGAACATTGTGCCCCCGTAATTTAAGAAAGTGACATTCAGAATTTATGGGTAGAGGAGACACATCCTGTAGCAGATAGACTGCTAGTTACTGGTTTTCTTTTAGCCCAGGTAAGAATAATGGAATCAGTATATTTAGAGGATATTCACCCAGTTGTTTATTTACTACAGAGTTTAAAAAAAAAAAGTCAGACTATTTTTATTTAAAAATCAAATATTCCTGCTTTGTGAAACATACGTCAATTAAGTTATCTTAATAGCATATATGTTTTTCCAGATCACGTACAGGAAAAAAGTATGGAATCACCTTATAACTTGCATTTCTAAAACAAATACCATCACAAGTGTAAAAATGAAAATTAGTCAGCAGTTCAAAGACCGTGCTGACAGACCTTCACAAGCTGTTGAACTTGGGCTAATTAAAAGGAACTATGGCCCCATCAAGAGAGTTGTCAATTGAAACAATTGAAAGGATTATAAAACACAATGTGGCAAAAGATGTTGGATGTTCTCCGTTAGTTGTGTCTAACATTTGGTGCAAAATGGAAAGGTTATAAAAGGAAACATGGGTAGACCAAGGGACACGTCAGTGCATTAGGATAGAACACTCAAAGCAATATACCTGGAAAACAGAAAATGCACAACAAAACAAAGAGAAACAAAAGGTTGGAAATAGGAGTCAATGTGTGTGACATAACCATATGAAATCAGCTGCTTGAAATGAGATTTACATGTAGAAAACCAGTACAAACACCAAAACGGAGGAATACACGGTTACAGTGGTGAAGTGGTGATGATCGAATAAAAGTAATGTTTAGGGATGATTCACCAGTCTGCATTGGCCAAGGAGAAGATGCTGGGACTTTTGTCCGGTGCCACTGTGATGAAACCTATAAAGATGACTACCCGAAGAAAACAAGCAAATTTCCTCTCTCTCTTATGAATTAGGGTTCCATGTCAGGTAAAAAAAACTATAGGGGATGGCAATCATTACCTCAGTAGTCAATGCACAGGTGTACATTGAAATTATAAGACCATTTTCTCATTTCATCGATCGAAAAGTAGGTTTGGTGGTGATAGTGATTTTTTTTCAGGATGCAAATGCATCTTGCCACAGAGCAAGTGTTGAAGCTTTTCTACAGGAAAGGCATATCAACTCAATCACTTGGTCAACACATGGTCCAGATCTCAGTCCAATTGAAAATGTATGGTGGAAATTAAGTTTAAAAAAAATTGGTTCATGACAAGACCTCTTCCTGCAAAGCTGATCAATCAATTGCTATTTGAGAACGTTTGTTGTAGGATATTGTTTTTCATTAGTGAAGTCCATGTCCCGAAATATTAGGCAGTCATAAAAGCCCGAGGAGCAACACAGTTCTAGTTGTATTTTTAGTTGATGAGTTCATCATTTTTTCCACAACATTGAGTGATGTAATTTTTTGTCCCTTTTCGTGATCTGGAAAAATATGCCATCAATTAAGAATTTAATTTGAGGGATATTTCTCAAAGCCAGAATATACAGGTATTTGAGGAAAAATTGTTTTCTGTTCTTTCTGTGATTTATTCTGTGATTTATTTATTTGCTACATAGTAGAAAAGCTCTGATTGTGGTGATTCAATCATTTTTACCAGGTGTTGTAAACTAAAGAGTGGAGAAGGTGGCTGTAGATAGATCATGGAATTGTTCTGGTCTGTGCTGCTCTCCCTTTTTCTTATGTACACTTGTATTAAGAGCTGCCATTAGCAGCCATTCCAGATGGATGTAGAGGAAGGAGACAGGAGGAGCCTTCCTTTAGACAAACTGCATTTCTCAATAGTTCCTTCGGGGCTCCTTATGGAAAGAAGTTAGCTTCTGATGCAGTCAATGTGGTAACGAGGGTGTGGTCACAGTGTAATGGCTTCAGTAAAAAGTGCAGCCATATTGTCATAAGCTTGTGACAGGAAATGAGTTGTGGGAGATAAAGATTTAGGGCCCCACCTGGTTATAGCAATTTGCTTGTTACCATTTACTGTGCCCATAAATAGTTAAGTCACTCTGTCAGTTTATATGAAACCCTACATCTGTTTGTTTGTCCTTTTTGAAGTACATCTATCTGTCATACTGCCTGCTTTCTTTTTAGGTAGTATTCCTAATGTCTCTCTTTCATACAGCACCTCATGTCTGCTGTTGTCTATCGTTATACAGCACCATGTATGTACTACTGCCTATCATATAGTGCTTTTTATTTAAGTGCTTTCAGCCTAAAAATATGTAGAAATGTGAATTCAGAAAAGTCAAGGAATTTTATTTCTTACTGTACATGAAATTCAAGGTCATTTTCAGTGTAGACAATGCAAGCTATTAGCCTTTTTGTAGCCTTGATATGCAGTACAGCACAATCGCACATTGTCCATTCACAGTGTTGATTTCACTGTGTACGCTCGAGATGGTGACTAATCCCCTGTGTAATCTCATGATAACTCCACATTTATGCCTATTATTTGTGATTTGTGCAGAGTATGTATTAGATTCTATATTTGTAAGCTCTCAGGTTTAGTAGACTTTAATTTGGGGACTCAACCGAGGCTTCCTTTTAAAATTGTTTAAAGTATTAGTGCTAAGATGGGCTCTGCGCTCTAATTTTTTGAACATATTTGTGTATGTATGTAAAAATAAACGTGTAATATTTCTGCTGTAGAAATTTTGTCCATTCCTCTTTTAAAAGTGGTTGCCACTTAATTGTGAGAAGTGAAAGAAAAGACCAGCTATTGCTTGATATTTATTTTTATAGTTACTGGTAATTTGAGGGTATTTACTGGGGATGATTGCTTTCATTTCACCCTGTCATCCAAAAAGAACTCTTCATTTGAGTCATAAAATTAAACAGATTTAAGTTTAGTCTTCAAGGAACTCAAAAGTTCAAGCTTACTATGAGTTCTTTACAATGGTGCATTTTCTTTGCCCCCCCTTTTCAAGCATTAGTGTCCATCAATCATGACGTTAAAGTTCATAGTTGTATCATTTTGACAGTGCCTTAAATCGTGATATTCAAATAGCATTCCCATGAGGTTTATTTCTAGTGCACTCTACCGTTATTTTTTTTTATTGTATTTATACTCTCTTCTTAGTTTGGAACATGCTTAATCTAATTATTCAAATAGAAACGTTCTTGCCAACTGAAATAGAAAGTTTCCAGTTTCTTTTTTTCCTTTATTCTTTGCTGGCCTTATTGACATAACTGATTTGACCGACCCTTTTTCTTGTGTGTTTTCCCCTCTCCCCCTTCTCCACTCCTGTGGGTGTCTGTGGGTGATCTGCTTCTCTCTGTTGGTTTCTTTAATACAAAAATTGATTGCATTTGTACTGTACTGTGATAGAAAGTAAGAAAAGGGGAAGTGACAAAAATTTTAAACAGTGTCTCATTTCACCAAGCATTTATTTTAAGACGGTATTGTCTGAATGAAACTTGAGTAAAATGTATGTTTTAATTAAACCGAGTGCATGAATGGGTATTGCATATACTGTATTAGTTTGTAAAATGAGTAACAAAATAGAATTCTGTTTTAATTAATTGAAGTAGTTGACCTAAACTTTAATCCGCAACAGTCAGTAGCAATTTTTCTAAAAATAAGTTGAAACTATATGTATAAACCGAAGGACATAGAATATAATAATAAGTTTTAAAGATTGTTGGCAAGTTAGGCAGTGTAGCTTTTTACTATTTAAATCCTTTTGGTCTGTGTGGGTCCCCTGTTATGCCCTATATATGCTCCATTTAATGTCAGTCCCTTGTCACTTCTTATTACAAATCAGTTAAATGTCAGATCAGCGTGGCCTGCGTTACCTTGTTTATTTTCCATTGCCCTTCCCGATTGAACATCTACAGGCTATAGTTCTACAGACAGGCTGATTTGAATTACAAGATTGAGGCGCATGATATCAATGCTGCAGGTACTTATAAATCTGCATTTGTGACATTGCTGGGGTAGGAAAGAAGTATTCAAACAGATGTTTAAACCCAGAAAGTCCTGGCGGCATTCAGACGTTTCATTGTGGAGTCATCCAAGTCCCATGAATTCAGAATAGCCAAATTTTTATTTTAACTGGATATTGAATGTTGTTTTGTGCTTCTGCTTTGAGAAGTATGTAGTCAATTTTTATTTGTACATACTCTGTGTGCGTGTGGATGAACGAACAAGTTTATATACATCAGACGGTCTTTGTTGCTATATGTGGTGTGTGTGTGTGTGTATTGTCTTGACGTTGAATATTTAAATAAGATGGATAAAGATAATGACAATGTTAAGTTTGGTTTGTGCTATTTGTTTAATTAGATTTTCTTCATTTATTATCACTTAAAAGATCAGATTGCATATTAGGAAGCATTCATTGAGGATTCCTTAAAATTCCAAGGGGTTTACAAACTGCATCATATATGTGTGTAGATAGATAGATAGATAGATGTGAAGTTTAAGTATTGATTCAAATTTGGCCGTACTGTATGTGATTATGCATGAATGCACCCAGTCCAAGGCCCACCTCTTGTTCCAAGTCCATAGCTGCCCCTGCTCCAAATGGGCTTTGCTACAAATTAATCCTGAATTGGATTTAGAAGCTTTTGAAGTTTTTAGAATTTTATGGATATAATATATAAATCAATCTTGCATGTGTGTGGGTTGGATGTATTTTTGTGTATGTGTTTATATTATGTACAGTATATGTGTATTTCATACCTCCATACACAACACACCTATATTATTTCTGTTCAAGGCACTGGTGGGTCAATTCAGAGGTCTTATCTTATGTATTTGGATTTTTAAATGTGGAAATCCTATATAGTGTGTGTGTGTATGTATACACAAACACAGTATTTGTTTATGTACAGTATATTTAAAAATGCATATCTTCATATATACAGTAATATCCTGTGTATATACCGCATATATGTACATTTGTATGTAAGACCCATCATTACCACATGTACAAAATAGTGTAAAATATCCATATTATAAAAAGACAACGTGTCACAAATGGTTAACCTTATTTTTATATTAGGCAATAGTTGCACAACATGTTATTAGTCTTGAACTACCCCCACCCCAACCCTCACTTAGCAGGAAAAGGAGGAAATAATGATCCCTAAACTGCCAGATCAATCCTGCCATGCTTTTAAGGGAAATGATTAAAGTTATAAATGCAGTAATGTTTTGAATGTGGGGCACTGAGAGCTCTGGTAAATCTGTTAAGAGTATTGTTTTTGGTGAAGCATGATACATAATACCTTTATACGGTACATGTCTGAAAACTGTTTCTAAGGGCATTATTCTGTTGAAGCCCTGCCCTGAATTTGTGTTCAGTCCAGTTGCCTAAGGCTGCACAGCTGTTTCTGAACACTTACTTTACTTTCACTCTGCCTATTAAGTAAATAAATTTAAGTATTCTTTCAAAAATTAAAAACTTGAAGTTTATAGTTGAATCTTTTTTAAGGCTTTATACTTGATCAGTGATACAAAGGCCTGGCTTTTGGCTGGTCTGAAGTTTGGGTTAACCATTACCTGTCACCAGCAGCAAATGGTGTAACAGGCAGACAGCTACAGTGTTTGCTGGATTTCATTCTACTCAGATTCTGTGTGGGTGCTTTTTTTGCTTTTGGTATTTCATTTTTGTGTTTCTTCTGTTAAATAAACTTCTACTGGAAATTTCATTAGTGCCTGAATTGCTTTCTCAGCCCATTCTACAGGCTTGGGTTTGAAAGTTTCCATGTTACAGTGCCTTTATGCTGGGTGCATCATTGTTCAGCATTGTCTGCCTTGTTGAAGATTCTGTAGATAGAGTGGTCTTGGACACATCAAAGAGGTTAAGAATCTTTCCTATTCTTTAGAATTAAATTATTTTAGTATGACTCATTTGCTAAATTTCGTATTAAAGAAAAATGTAAACAGCAGAGTGAGTGAGTAATGGTGGAATATGGTGTCGCAGATGACAGAACTGCTCACAGTGAGATCTTGAATTGTAAATAATGCACATTTCTTGCTGTTCAATAGTTCTTGAGGGTGACGGTTTACTTTTTGAGCATATCAGATTGGATTTTTATGGAGGGATTAGAGTGAAAATAGTCATGACTTTTATGTTGCAGGTTTGAGAAAGAGCAGTAATATTTTTAAATATGATTACAATTGTGTAGCATATGTTGAAGACTTTTTTTTTTGTGACTAGTCTAATTCAGATGTTTATCATATTGAGATTGAACGGATGTAGCAAAGATGCAGGATTAGTCTTCTTGAGTTGGCTTTTTAGGTGATGGTCTACTTTTTTGGGGTGCAGTTATTCGTCATAAAACACTGGTGTAAACAAAGAGGCTTTCTAAACTCTTGGGGCTCTGCCCACTATGTCCGTTGGGACTTTGGCTACCCGGCTGTACACTTGACATTTTCTGTGTAAAATGATTGAAAACAAGTGTCGCAGGACAAAGAAATAAGCTAGCCTCCAAAAATAGCATCAAAGGAATAAATGCTAATTATCCTCAATGCTCACAAATGCGTCCGATTTTGTTTTAAAGTTCCCAAAAATAAAGCTGTTAATTATTATTATAGACTTTTGGCTGCTCTGTGGAATTAAAGCGTCATTGCCTATAATACATAATTTAAATTACGTAAATGCCTGAATGCAGGATATTTTGTTTGCCAAGACACTAAACAGAAAGGAAACCTTTAAATGATGAAGTTAGATGGTAGTGTGATGCAGTCGTCTGCCCTGCTGTCTCATAGTTTTTCTGAGCTGTTTCTGTATTTGTTTGCAGGGTTGTGTTCAGGTACTCTGATTTTGTCCCACACCTTTTAAACCTCCAGTTTTTCTAAAGTGTTCTGTGTGCGAGTGTCCCCTGTGATTTCAAGTGCATCTCTTCTAGAGAGAGTTTCTGACTTCTGTTTTTAGGGTGTGTTCACGTGCATTTGAACCCCGAGTTGAAAAAAAGAAAATATTTTTAAATAATCCTTAAGAAGAATAAAACCACTTTAATTTAGTTCATTTTAGACCCACTTAATCCAATTCAATATAATAGTGTCCAGAGACGAGACAATTTTAGAAGCTTTGTTCTGTTCATCATACCAAACAAGTTTCTTCTCTAGTTTGTGGTCCTGATGGGCCGGTGCCCACCCTGTCATCGCTGGGTGTAAGCTGAGAATCCAAGTCCATCCATTATGCAGACAAGATGTACACACTCAAACTTGCCCACTCTCCCTTTTATTTTCTCTCTGCATTTGCTGTGTATTATTTCTCCTTGTATTTAATATTCATTATGGACATAATTATTGTATGGCAACAAGAGTGTGTAAAGAAAGTTTGTAGTTTCATTTGTTGGTCATACTCAGTAAAACGTTCATATAAAACATGAGAGAATGGTGTAATTTAAGATGCACTTGTTGGTTTTTGTGCACCTTTTAATAAAGTGAAACGCTGTAAGTAGGAGCGAATGAATCTTGAAGATTTTTGGTTTCAAGAGGACGTACTGAGTACCAGAGAATAACCCCAAAACTAACCCACATCTATACTTTGAGGGTCTGTGCCCAAAGGCCAGTGTCACGCTTGAACTGTATTTGTTTGACCTGATGGCACTTCCCAAAAATGAATGTAACAGCAGCCTTTTTTGTTGTGTTGGAGCAACGTGTTAAGTTGCTTTTTGCTTTGCTTGTCATTTAATGATGCTTGCTTGAGATGGGCCGCGTTCAGGATGTACTTTTTAAAAGCAGATCAATTCACAAAGTATTCATTTTGTGAGGGTCTGTGGTGCTGTTTTAAATGTTGCAACAATTTTTTTTTTTTGTGGTTGAAGCTACAAAACTGATTCAATATCCATACAGTTCTTGCATTTAATTAATATTCTCTACTCTCCTATTGAAATTCTGCCATGTTATGTTTTTTGGGGAGTTTTAACTTTCATTGTAGTGTGCGTCTTTTTTATTTTCACCACTTAATTATTTGTAACTCCTATTCTTGATCCGCTTTTGGAAGCTTTCCATTGGAGGTAGACATTAGAGAGTGGTTGTGCTATATGTACAATATGTACAGCATAGGAGGCTCAAATCTTGTTACTTATTTTTCTTGGCACAACACAGTAAAATATAGATTAATGGTATCATTACTTAGAAGTATAAATATCAATTTGTGCCTTGTGATCCTGTTAGGTAAGGGCATAAAAACTACCTTATATAATACTTCTTTCTTCCTGAATGGAGTAAACAGGTTAGAAAATGATGTATTGATTCAAACCCCATCCCTCAGGTATTTACAAAAAGAAAAAAAATCCTAAACATGTCCTCTACTGCAGTTCTTGTTGACTTTTCTGCATGCTGTTTAGTACATAATGATGCAAGCTCCTGCTGTTCATAAATGTAGCCCCATATGTATATTACAAGCGTGGATGGTGTGAGCGTGCTCAGTTTAGAAGATGCACATAGCCTGAGTGCAGTTTAACGTTTCTTTATGCCATGTAAGACTCCTTTGTTTACCTTCTCTATTAGTCCCAATTTCACCATTTGAGGACAGTGTCCTAGCTTTTGATATTTTATTTATCATAATGCTAGTAGGGAAATGAAATGCAATGTGAACTTCAGTTTCTCAGTTAGATTATTGGAATGGGATGCTTATAATTTATTTTTAAGATTTTTCTTTTTTTTTATCAAAAAAACATTCCAAGTCAAGTTTAACAAAACTGGTTTGAAACAAATCAACCCCCACCCATGAGAAAGAGAACTAGGTCAGCAGAATAGCACTTTAATAAATTATTTATCAAATGATTACTTAAATATGTAAAGAAAACCAGTTGGTAAGCATGTTGAATTTGTGTGTTTACAGAAAGGAAGACAAAAGTTTAACACACAAGTGTGAAATTTGCCAAAGTAGTGGTTATTTGTGAGAGAAGTCAGATAGGTTTGCTACCAAGTTCTGATGTCGCCCTGTCCTTGCACCATATGATGCTATGTAAGATTTAAAAAAAATTGAATAGGGCAGAAATGTATCCCCAATATCTCGTACTTTTTATTTTCACTATGAAAATGAAAGTACATTTTTAAGATTTTCTTTTCCTCACTATGAAACTGTGAACTCCCATTTACCCCTAAAGGAAATACAGGAGAACAGAAGAAAATGAGAATTTACTCGGTGTGAAAATTCCCATAGCACTTGCCCTTCAAGTTGTGGGTGGTGTTCTATTGGTGTGGTAGGTAAATTCAAACACAATACTTACTACTGCATGATTACGTTGGTTGCCATATCAGTGTAGAAGCCTGCAACACCAGCTTTTCCCCGCCCTTGACGTTTCACTGCAAATGTGACACAAAGCCGTTTCCTTTTCTGCATTCAGTGGTGGGCTGATATGTGGACTGTTTTTTGGCACACAGTATACTTGATGTTCGTGCCTGCTGCTTGATAAAGACTAATGCCAATGAGGTTGCCTTGTAGTGCATGGCCATAGCTGAGATTTTATTTTTTTTTTTTGTGACTCCGGTAGTTTGGGTTTGACTCCTGCTTTCCCAAGTCTCGGCTGCCTGTATGTTTGGCCACCCACAGTTCTTGTAGGATTAGCTGCAGGCCCTTCATGTGAAATGCTGCATTTGAGAACACATTAATCACCGTAAATTGCTGTTATTGAGGATGCAGAGAATGAGATCAGAGGGTAAGAGATTAAAAAGTCAAAAGGATTTAACATAATGCTGAAAATAAACAAATCATCCCTATATGCACAGCCATGATTTAAAGAAATGCACTGTGTGCGAAGTGCTGCAAATGCTGGCTGCTGCATACATCTTTGTGAAAGCATAAGAAGTATATAGTGGATCGTTTATACACAGTTATAGAAAGCAAAGCATTGTCTCAGAGCAATGTGAATTGGGGCCATTATAAGTATCCTTAGTTTGTGTCAAAGTGAGCCCAAATATGTGTGAAAAAAAATTAAATGTACAGGCCAGTATATCTTGATAAAGTATAAATCCAGCCCAGGCTGCTGATTAGAGGTTAGGTTTGGTTAAGCATTATGAGCATTAGCACATCATGTTTCTGACATGATGAATGGGGTTGCAAGGTGACATTGTGATGCTTGTTTTTCTCAATTTCTTTGGCTTTGAGGTTTGAAAACCTTGTTTTTTATATAAAAATAAAATAAAAAAAAATACAGTTACTCATTGCTTAACTGTTGTATATGTGTACTGTAGGGAGCCACTGTCCCTATACATCATAACTAAACACTTACCTGGCTAATGTGGTGATGCAAGTTATTGTGGCTTTCATTACTGTAGCCAGTGATGGATTGGTTTGCACCTTAGGGCCATGGCTACTATGGCCAGCATGAACGCCCCATCTATTGAAATAAGAGATGCATAAATATGTATAGGCAAATATATTAAATACATTTAACACAAGAATGTTTTATATATATTTTAAGTGTAGAAAATGATTGTCACTAAACCGTATCCATTCTCTTTTCATATCAAAAGCCAATAAAATGCTCCTCAAGCACTTCAGCTCTCCATTAGTCTGTCTGTTCTCTTGAGAGGTGTATACACAAAGTAAAATAATTTTCAATGCAGTGTGTTTGAGTGACAGCAGCTCCCCATGGAATCTGTTGGTTTAATAGTTTCATTTATTTAAAACCTCTTCCAACTTTCTCAAAGCACGCTTATTCAAGATTTTATGTTTCTAGCAATGACCTGTAAAGACTTAATTTCTTTGTGGCTGGTGATTTGAAGGACGTACAGGATAGGCATGCACGTTTCAGTGAGCACATTTTCACAACTGTGTGCTTACATTTGACATTTAATGATATAGGACAGGAAAAACTATGCCGGTGGGCTCATAGAGGGGCTTTGGTATAGTGATATACAGTTATTTTCCTTGGGTTAGGAACACAGGGCAGACACACTTGTTGAAAATCTGCAATTATGTTTGGGCTAGTTGTTCTATTCTAAGATTATTGCACTAAATAGGATGCAACAGTTGCAAAAATCACGAGATAGAATGGCCACTGCTCAGGCAGATCACATGTGTGAGACTGACTGCATAGACAAAGATGGGTGGCGTCACCCAGTCAAAGGGCGTAGTTCCGCAGTTCTTTAGTGCACTGTAACTTTACAAAATTGAACGTATTATAATTTATGTGCATACTTTTCGAAGTAAATGAGAAAAAATTATTAACATTACATATATTTTATGCATTTATTTCTTTATTCTTATACAGATTTTCATCCACCAAGCCTTTATTTGCCTTGAACATTCACAAACAGAGACTCGTAAACGGCAATTCATTGAAAAAGAAAAAGAATACAGTATATTGAATAAATAACGAAGCAAAGGCAAGTGTTGTGTATACAGAAACCTGTCCAAAACTCTGACACTGATAATAAATATTTAACTAAACAGAGATACAAAAGAAACCCAGCAAAACAATATACTAATGACGCATTCCGGTTTTGCAGATGATGATGGTGTAGTTATAAAATTAAACCCCCTGTGAACAGCTTCCTGAAAGTTATGTAATGTTTTGTTCCCCTTGAAATGCAGATTATATAAGTTAAAATTTGTAGTTGTTGGGAGTGCTTCCCGGACAAGAACGATTTTCCAACCCAGATGAAATCACATGAACAAGCTGTCTCAGAACAAGAACATAAATCCAGAGAAAACTGTAATCCAATGGGTGTAATTATAATACAGTTGTGCAGTAAAGCATTGAAGTAAAAAGACACCAATCGCAATCCTGTCGTCGTCTTACACCTTTCTTTTACAAGAAGCGCCTCATTGTGTTTTGTGCAGCAGCCCTCGCAGTAAACTTCAAAGCTGTCCAATGGCACAGTACGCCTGGGGCTGCTGGGATTTGCAGTTCATTTAAGTAATGCTGCTACAGTGTCATCTGTGGTTTTCCACAGTAGGTTGCAAAACTCATAATATAATTTCCATTTAATTATTGATGGCAAACCTGCGAATAGACGGATCCAAGAATTGTAAACCTGTGAATCTCAAGGACTGACGTTACTATCTGAAGGATTTGAAGGGCTCTAATGGTACTGTTTAAAAGTACACTGGTTGAAGAGCATAAATGAGTAAGCAGGGTTATTACTACATTTTGGAACTTGGCATTAGTTTTTGAATACTGAGTAAATCGCTAATAGCAATTACACGTTGATAAATGGTAACCAGGTTTCTGGTTTTTTTTTAATTGAAGTAATTATTGTAGAAGGCTCAGGTACTGCTGATTAATCAAGAATCTTCTTCTTTATGAAGACATCTACTTACATCAGTTGCTTTCTCCGCTGTACACCCAAGCAGATTTTGCTATCCGTTTTCTATCTCACACACACACACACACACACACACACGTTCTGGCTTTCTGCTGTGTCTGAATAGACTGTGCTTTCTATTAAAAAAAAATCAGACGCTGTTTAACGAGACTGTTTGGAAGTAATCACAAGTGTCAGTCAACAGGTATCTGTGGCGGGCATGTTGTTAATTTTCCTTCAGGGCCATGACGTGCATTTAAATATTGTTTATGGCACACAGAATAAATCGACAGACTCAAAAAAAAAAAAAAATGGGCTTCATGCAAGCTTTTTATAATATTATTGTCTCTTTAATTTAAACTGCCACAATCTGGTGCTGAGGACATTCTGTTCCTGTGAGATGATGACCAAAAACAATTACATTTTTACAATTTCACTTGCTATCATACTTCACAAATAGTCAGTATTATGTACACCAGGGTCTATGTGTATGTATTTTTGATTTTTTTTTTTTATTATTTATGCACAGTATCTAGTATTTTCAAGTCTTCCATCCAACTAACAATTCATTTAACATCCTTTTTAGGCACTAATAGAACATTAAAATTTTCAGTAATTTAATAGCAAGTATTTAGGGCCATACAGGTTTCGAGTTCTGGATCTCTGTAGCTATATCTGAGTGTGTGTGAGTGTGCATATATGTATTGTATCTATGTAGACAGATATACTGTATGTACACACAAACCTATTTGGACCCTGAACCCCAAGAAGACTAAGGAGCTTATTGTGAACCACCAGTGGACTAGGAGGATCCACACACTCCCCTCTATCTTTATTAATGGGACTGAGGTAGAGCATGTGGAAAGCTTCATGTTTCTTTGAGTCCACATCTCTGAGTTCATCTTACCTGTTTCCTGAACGCCACCAATCTAATTAACATGGCGCACTGGCATCTTAGCTTCCGGAGAAAGTTCGGCTATATCCTCAGATTTTGGTCAGTTTGTATTGCTGCAACACTTAAGACCATACTGAAGAAACTGCATCTCAGTGTGGTACGACAAATGATTTGCCTCTGGTTATAAGTTTAGTTTTTTCCATTTCTGAATCACAAAAATCTCTGAAAGGTGAAATATAATTTTATGTGAGGGTGTTATATGTATTTATATTTAATTTTTAAGTAAAAAATAAAACCAGATGTGAATAAAATGTATCGATAGCACTTCAGGTAATGTTGCTGTCTCTCAACCTGGGGGGCTCAATTCCAGCACAGGTCCCTGTCTTTCAGTAATTGACATTTTTCTTTCAGGTATTCCAGTTTCTTTCTAAATCTTGAAGATATATGGATTTGGCCCACTCTAAATTCGGCCTACAATGAACTAAGCAGATTCAGAATATGGATAGGTGGATATAACTGTTACAGTTTGACCCATGTAGCCGACGTTTAGGGTTTGCTTTTCCTTTCGGGTGGAATTGTCTTTTTCTTTTTTGCTTAGTTACAATATAGCTGAGCCTCGCTTTATTGCCTCTGTATATGAGGTGAATTAAATGTGAGATTTGAGTACACAGTATGAATATGCATGCATAAAAGTGTATGCATTTATATCAATTTAAGATGCAGAAAAGCACACAGTAAGGGTTACAGCGGCTTAAATACCTACAGTATGTAAATTTTATATCTCATATTCTGAGGGGAATTAAATTGCATTTCTGCCTGGAAAATAGTCAGGTAAGCAATTTGGGCTCACAGGGCAGCTTTTCACTCATGAAATAGAAAAGAAGAAAACATTTTGTGAAGTTGCATTTTGGTTCTGAACAGTCAGCACTAAGCCCAGATACACCTGCAGACACAGCTGCTCAAAATGTAATTGCGAACGCTGTTTGACAGATTGAAAGTTGTGCAAAATAGAAATGCAAGCGTTTGGATTCACAGCGTTATGGAAACCTGCTGTAGAATTCAAAGGGTTCCACCGGCAACAGAGACTCGTTTTGATTGAGCGACAGATGGAATTTTTGGATCGTTAGGGTTGTGAGTTAATCTGCCGTCACTGAGGTTTGCACTTTTTAATGCTGGGCCCCTGAATGCATCAAGTTTAACTTTTTTATTTATTTATTTATTATTATGCATTGATGATAATGGTCCAGAGCAGTGCTTATTTTCAGAGTTAGGAAGATGTGGCTGGCCTAGAATTCAATCAGTCGAGACACTTCCATCCGAAAGTCAAACCACTGTAGCAATTCTAAAATGTGATAATTTACAATATCTGCTTTTGTCACTTCAGTACTGAAAAGGTCCTTCAGGAGTCAAGTCAGTTAGGCTGTAACTTGTGAGTTAAACGGGGGAAAAAAAAGCCTTCCAACGTGACACTAATCTGCTTTTATTTAAGAGAAGTGAGACAAGTAAAAAAAAAATAAAAACTATATAGAATCTGCTTTTCAGATCAGATTTAGACCACTTTTGTACGTTATACTAAATTCAGTTCAGCTATATGCAGCTTTCATTGTGACCTGCATATGAGCACTTGAGGTAAATAAATAAAATGATATGCCCTAATGAAAAAATGTAAAGCAGACATTTTATTGAAATTCCCATACATGAAGCAGTGGTCTACTGTAGCTTGCACAAATACTGAATGATACTTTTTCCAGTTAGAAAAATCAGAAGGATTGTTGAACAGAGGGCAATGATGCCAAAATGACTTGCGTCAGTGGCACCTGCACATTGTGGAAATCCTTGCAAGTGCCCGATCAAATACACTGTTTACTTAGTGACTCTAAAGAGACTGAAAGTTGGGCAGTACTTTGTGACATATTGCTAAATTTTAATGTGCACTTACAACGTCTATCAAAGGTTACTGGTTGCAGGATGATCTCAAATTAAATCTGACACTGTGGCAAGACCAGACATATGAGGATTGTCTTTCCATATTTTTATACCATTTATCTGACAGTGCTCCACTGTGTGGGAAAGATATTTTTACTTGAAAGAACAAAGGACCATTAAAGGATATTGTCCTTATTTTAAGTTGTTTTTTGAATGATAGAACAGTTAACACCATTATAAAGTCCTGTCTAAAACCTTGTGCCTATGGATACTGTTTCATATGTATCTCTACATCCTTGATTATTCTGCTCCCACATGTCCAATCTTAATAATTTATTATCCATAAAGGCAGTATTTTCAGGGTTGCGGTCATGCTTATGAGCCACTGTTGTTGTTGTTATTATTGTTATTTTTATTTATTTTTTTTATGGCGAGTGTATGTGTTTAGATACAGGCAGCCACTTCTCTCCCTCTAGTATGTATATTGGCTGTTTTTCCTCTGATGCCGTGATGCTCAGTGTTGACCTTGGCTCTGAGCACTTCTGTTTCCTGGGCAGCTGCCACCGCCGGCCACCCTTGTGACAGGCAGGGCTGTGGCCACTTTTACCAGAGGGCTGCCCCCCGTAGTCACCGCCAAGCTGTAAATGTCAGCGAGATTGCTTTCCTTGTGTCTGTCACATACGTGTCATTGATTCTGGAGTAGTTAAAGCAAAGCTAAGGTTCACCTGGGACGCCCGGCTCTCCAACGATCACTTAAAGCAAGCGGAACGCAAGGATTTGTGACTTGCATCCTTAAGCAGTGCTCATGCTTTGACAGTTGCTTAGCCGGTAGTTAGCGCTAGGCCTTTCATTGAGCTGACACCGTGCGGCCCAGATAGCAAAGGGAGGGGGGTGGGCGACTCTTTTCGGCCCCATTAATGCTGCTGTGAATGTTGGCCCACAGTCTGGGAAATGATGAATGTTCTATGATTGATGATCTAATACTCCCAAAGGATTTGCACATTGTGCTCTGTTGCTGTTAGCGGCGCGCTATTCTCTGGCTGCCTAACAAGCCCCACCCCCCCATTTTATTTGTTTTATTTTCAGCTTTAGTCTTTTTCCGTCTATATCCTTTTTTTTTTTTTTCTTTTTTTTCAGGTTACTGGAAGCTATTGAGTAACTGGCATTGAGTAGGAAAGACACGGGGTCATAAGGTCCACATTTTATTGTTTTTGTAAAATTAGAGCATTCAATAACTTATACCAACTAACACAGCAGTGGAACAGCATAAGCTTTATACTTTTAGAAACTTGTGTAAGCTGTTGTTTTTATCTAGCACCTTTCTTAACAAGTCATGTGATGTATTAAGCAGCAGAAAGAGGTATAAGTATTAAAACATCAGTACCATATCTCACAGAGGCATATTAATGTAATAAAGCAAATAGTAATAAAGAAATTAGGAAAGCATCCCTACCTCCTTAATTCAAGCTTTATTTGTTAATTTAGCTAAAAATATGTGCAAGTACCTGTTTCAGTACTTCTGTAGAGTGAGCACTGGCAGGTGCTCATGGTTATACAGACAGACAGTAGTGAGGATTGAACATCAACCACTGATGGCTATACAGCACCTTACAACACTAAAAACCATCTCAGTACGTTGTATGGTTGGACTATGAGGTGAAACCCCAGTGAACATACTGGTCTAGGCAAAGAATGGACTGGTGACCCAGACCAAACAGTAAAAGGTGGCGGCAGTATTACCTGCAGCATTACCATGCCCGTTACTCTTCTACCCATCAGTCTGTGCCCTCATTCTAGCCCAAAGTATTTAAGGAGCTGTTGACACCCCTTTTTATAGAACATATTGTCGTGTGGTTTTAGTTTGTGTAATATGGTTCACGATAAGCACAATCTTAAGTAATTTTACAAAGCCATGCACTACAAGACAATGCAAAAAAAAAAAATAGGTAAGCTCATATGCTAAACAATTCCCCAAAACTACCTGATATTAATGTGAAGAAGGTCACTTTTAAAATTTTTTACATTGCATACTACATTACACTCTCCCAATGATGACCTAAACCTTTTCATCTGGAGGCTCCTCATAACATAGGGTCATATGCATCTCCGTGCTTGTGCATGAACTGCCTTTTTGAGCTACTGTTCTTCTCGGGTGTGGCTTTGTATTTTTTTTTTTAGAAGTAATGTGCTATGGTCATGTTACAGATGAGTATGACAGGCAAATTGGTTCTGTTGAGTGTGTGTTACCTTAAGCTAATGCTGTTTTCTTTTCATAAATTTCTCTGTATTTGTTAAAATTTCAAATAGGCTATAGTATGTGTGTCCTTTTGGTGGCAGCGGTGGTGTTTGAAATTGCAGGATTTTATTGTGTAAAGTAAATATTGATATTTAATGTGGCACAAAATTTGAGAATTAATTTCTTCGTTTGGCCGTATATTTGTAGGTGAGGTTGTTCAGAACAATAGAATCAATAAATGGTTGCTAGAAGCAACACAAAGGCAGTTTGTAGGAGGAGGATTACCATGTCTGTATGGCAGAAAATGTAGTGTTTGAAAATCTCACACTTGGATGTCAGGGTAAGAGAAAAAGCTGGCAATCCATTCCTGTCTGTATGGTGCTATTTATCCTAAAGTGCTTCATTCTTTTAATCGGTGTAGATAGCTATTTGTCTTACACCGCCTTTCATTTTTTGTAGCTAATGTTTTACTCTCCTATAGTGCCTTTTGAATTATAGCTTGGCAATATTTGTAATTTGTATTTTATTTCCCCACTTTGCAAGACACAAATTTGATACTGATGTATGTAGATGCTTTAAATTTGCTCCACTGTGATCTTAACTAGGGTAAGACGGATCTACAGTAGTAAACAGATTGACTGAACAAACTATACTAGTACTCTTTTACAGCCATAATTCCATTCTACTGTTTTTTTCTTTTTCTTATGTTGATAATGATACAGAACTCAAACTGAAAATAGATTAAGAAGTGGTGTTGATTGAGGGGGTGTTATATTTGAATTTTAGAGGGTATATACTAACTTTAACATAAAACCTGACCTGTGACTGCACTAGATACTAATTAGAAGAGTCTCAAAATGATCAGAACCCCCTAATAATCTGTTTAATGCTCTGATCTTTTCCCCTAGGATTTTGCCGACAGTCCTCATTATGGCGATCATTTGAGTGACAGTCGATTAGTGTCCCACGAAGGATTGTCTCCGACACCTTTTATGAACTCGAGTCTGATGGGTAAGTAGGTAATTCCTGGCAAGTAGCCGCTCAAAGCCTCTTTGGTCAGGAATGAGCCATTTTTCATCCATCCGTAGTCTGGCTTGACAGAACCACATTGCACATCTGGAAGCTGCAATAGTTTTTGCGGCGACAGTTTCTCCAGCATCTGACCCTCCCCCCGGCTGAAAGTCGCACCATCAGTACAGCTTTCCGTCATGAAGGATTTGCTTTGAGCAGTCACGGCTCCTGGCAACCAATAAGAAACTGATTGGCTGTTTTTAAATATAAGCACCCAGTCCAATTATAAAAGTTAGAGGAGAAAACAAATATTATTTACATGGTGACAAATAGCATCAAAAGGATTTCAAATCTTTATGTTGATATAAGCAGAATCATTAAGAAAAAGTGCATTATCTTTCATATCTGTAACAGATAAAATATTAAAAATGTGAAAAAATGTTTTGAGTAATAAAGCCATCTTCTATTCAATAAATAACTACTTACTCTAAGTACCCCCTCTTAAACTCATTAATAAAAAAAAAACTTGAAGTTAATTTGTTTTCCTCAAATTAAATATTGCAAATAAAAATAAAAAATCACCCCAGCACAATGTATTTCCACAAAACATTATAGCATTTTTATTTTTACTCCTAACATAATTATTTGTGCAGTTTGTAATGTTTTTATAATAATTTTTAAAAAACTAATGTAGAGATTTCCCAAAAAGTGTATTTTTTTTAAAGAAAAAATGCACTTAGCGTGTATTGTAAAATTAACAGGAGTGAAAATTCTTATGCCATAACATTAAGAACATAAGTTTTAAATTAACTGAATGAAAAATCAGAATATAGAGTGTTTTACTTAAATTAATTATGAGATAAAAATAACCTTAGGATAAATCCTTCTCTCAATTGAAATGAAGTAAAAAATAAAATAGTTTACGAAATTTGTGAAATAATAAAAAGAGCCCTTGAATTAACTGAAGTAAACCCAGAAGAAGTGTTTATGCTAGCCTGCATGTGTGGACTTGAGGCCTGCTGTTAGCAATTTGTCTGACTTGTGTTATTTTTGTGTTAAATGTCTGTTAATGAAAGTTTCTGCCTCTTTTTGTTCTGGAGTGTCAGTGGCAGCCTGAGATTTTTTTTTTAAGGATTCCTGCACTACTCTTTGCCATGGTAGAGGTCAGCATGTTCGTAAACTAAACGAGATCCCACAAGATTTTCATAACCTCGGTTGGTCCTAGTCTACGTGACCTATTTATGCAGTGTCTGTCTGTCTGTCTAACTATCTAATCATTTATTTATTTAAGATCTTGGCATTACCATTTTAAGACAGAGCCCTTGTAATCTAAGTGGATTAGTTAAATCCAAATCCACGTAGTCTGCAGTTTCTTTTGAAACTGGTCGTGATGCTGCTTCTTTGTTTACTTCCTTAATCTTCTGTCCGTTCAGGGAATAGCATCAGCTGAAGTGCGAGCCTTTTGCTAAGAGACTGCAACTGAAATATAAAAAGAAAAATAAAATCACTTGCAGCCAAGCACTTCTATTCCATTGTGCACACATAACCGCTGCTCAGCAGTCGTGAAACTGCTTTGATTGGTTTGAGGTTTTAAAGTGAATGTGGTGCTGAGGCTACTTTTTTAAGGCCCTTTTTATGTAAAATGTTCTAGACGCTAGAGTTGCTTTGTGACTTGTGAGCACTTGTTTTGGTTTGAGTTTTATAAGCGTCATTTTCCTAAATAAAACACTGAATAGATGCAAATCATATCATTTGTCCTACTTAAAAATGACTTGTGTAATGGAGTCCTGTTTAATAATGACTTGTGTAATATTTATCCTGTTTTACTTCATGCAAGCCTACAGACACTTTTTTTTTTACCGTATTACGGACTGAATTTCTTTATTTAAAAAGTGGGATATGGCAGCTAGTAATGCTCTACTGTCAGCTCATTCTTCATCTGTAAGCCCAAATGTTTCTTTACGTAGTACCACAAATGTTGCATTCGATATGGTGTGGTTAATTCTTTCAACTTAATGGTGAATCATCTACTTGAGGAAAGTGCATTTGCGACTGAAGCCAGGAGGCAGTTCTTTACGCAAAGAGTTGTGGGAATCTGAAACATGCTTCCGAGACATGGAGTTGAATCAGAAACCTTGAAAACCTTTAACAAGCATCTGGGTTACATTTGGGGACAGCTTAGAGAAGCTAAAGAATCAAGCTTGATGGACTGAATGGTCTCTCACTTGTCAGATTTCTTATGTTATCATCAAAGAGTTTACACCACAAAGTGCTTTCAGATTTGGCGGGGGGTGATTGTTTATTAGGGAAAACACTTTCAGGTTCATGTTAAAATTAAGTGTTATTTTGGCTGGACACACATAGCTAGAAAGCCACCTTATGCTTCACGAATGCATCTCCATCATACAACATTGAAAGGTGTTTTATAACTGGCTTGAAATGACGGATTAAAATGTAATCCATAGTCAAAAAAGACAATCAAATGAAAGGTAGCATTAAGTGTCCCTGTTTACAGTGTGTTTGGACTGTCATTATGCTCTATTACAATACAGTACTCACTGTGGAGCAAGAAACACTGAATTGGTGAGTACACAATCAAGTAGCAAATATGAACAAGAAATGCGTACTTACCAATACCATTACTCAAGCTGGATTGTACCTAGACAGGTGTAATGCCTAGTTATGCTATGGTTAAACTTATTAACTTATCAACGTGAAGAATAAAGTATACTTACATCATCCAGTTCTGCTGGATGATGTCCTGAAAGGATTGAAAAATGTGTATTGTGTGAACTTGCCTTCTTTCTCAAAAATGGTCATCATTTTTAAATAATATGTTGAAGGAACAGTTGCTTTACCTAGAGCTATAGTGGTGGTCCTTATGACTTAATCATTGGGTTCCAGGAATTTAGTGTGTCTCATTTTGGACATCAAGCTTTTATAAGGAGAAGAAAAGTAATAAGGCACTATCCAAATTATCATAATTTTATGATATTGAAATCTGGGGCATTTGCTGCTTCCCACTGTTGGCGTTTTCACTCTTGTGGTGGTGCACATTGACGAAATGTTTGTGTGTGTGAGCTGTTGTCAGTTTTCAGGCAGAAGTAAGCAAAATAAAAGCTAAGCAAGTGGGGCAGTAGATAATACTTTCATAGTCTTTCATAATCTACATTGTTATTTATATAGCCAGAGTGCCTGTGCACACTACAGTAAACTTAACCACTGCTTTGGTTTATGACAGTGAAGCTCCTCAGACTTGTTTCTGGCTGGGATAGGAACAATTGGAGTTATGTTCTCAAAAGCTGCTCACATTATTAGTATTTGAGTAATTTAATGTAATATGATCTGGTGAGTCGGAGACCTTCCTAGTAGCATTGGCTGCTAGGCAGGAACCAGCCCTAGAAAGGCCCAAGGTCACCACATTTCAAGTTAAACTACAGCTCTTTCTGAAATAATAAAATATGTAGTGTGTAAGTAGCACATTTTACTGGTTTCTATCTGTTGAATACAGTAGAGGGGCGAAGAAGATCCCTGTTTCCTCTGCCATCTCAGCAACCCACTTCTAGTCAAGGCGTTTACTGTGTTGTGTTCGATATCATGTAAGAAAGCTCCTTTTGCTCCATAGCATCTTTTAATTGTATATCTTATCATTTCAGTCTTCTGCATTTGAAAATTGATTGGTGTCTGCCTTGAGAGAGACTTGCCAGAGTCTTACTAATCTCCAGGTTTAGCTTTCAGCTACAAAATTCATAGTTCAAAGTTATTCATTGAAGTGCACAGAATAAATATCAGTTTGTGATGCATACATTGATGGTGCTCTTTTAATAACCCTCCCGTAGTCACAAGTTTGAGGAGACAATCTCGTAAAACTTTACACAATTTAATTTTATCATGCAAAGGAGAAACTTGGTGTAATAGGAGGTGGTGTTCACCGCCTTCCCCTCAGGGCTTTGTCCTTATAACAGTCATGTTAACAAAAGACATCTTTTCTTGGAGGGTGTTTTTAAAGAGAATTGACATTGCCTCTGAACTCTTTACAGAACTTGCCGTTATCAGAGCGTTTAGAGCAGGCCTGCAGGCTCCATACTTGTAGACTTTGTACACAGGTAAACATGAAATGCTGTCAGCTTTCGTTACAAGAAAAAACATACTTGTGGTGGAGATACAGTCTGTCAGCAAAGTAACAGGAAAAAAGAATGTGTGGCTGGAAACAGAACGGTATGTCACTCCTGAGATGTCGTCCATGCCCTTGACGACTTTGCCAGGCTTCAAAAGATCTTTTTTTCAGTATGAATTTTTGGGCACTGTATGACATTATTTCTAAAGCTGTTTGAGTCTGAGATGATGTCAAGTGGAAGCATAAATGACAGAAAAGTTAAGTTGCAACATTATGAAGCAGAACTATGAACTTACTATGAGCATGCGACTGTGGCTGCTTCTCTGTTTAATATTTGGCATAGTTTGCTGTTCATATTAATTCTACAGAGTACAGCAACAAAACGGTCAGGCATAAAAGTTGTATTGATCAGCACCTTGGTTTGTTTTTCAGCAGTTTAATTTCATTGTGTTGGTTTATTGGTATATTTACGACGATTGAATATATTAAGTCATTTAAGAAAATTATCTGCTGTAGCCAAAGTGTAGTTCATCCTGGTGTATTTTGTATCCAGTTTGTTTCATTCAAACATATTACTGGGGTCTCCACTTATTCAATGGACTGCTCTTTATTTGCATTTTAAAGTGGCTTACACTAACAGTTCAAGGGAATCGGGCACCTGTGTTAGGCCAGGTTGTGTTTGGTTCAGCATTTGACATAACATGTTCAAACTCACTTAATTAAATATAACGTCACGGGAGACTGGGGCCTCACTTGGCAGTATTCAAGTGCAATTTGGGTAACAACCCTGGAAAGGACACTATTAAAATGGCATGACCATTGAAATCCATATTGACACTTACAGTTTGGATTCACCATTTAACCTTCGGCATGTCTTTTGGGATTGGCCAGAACAACAGTGTACCTGAAGGAAATCTAGCATAGATGAATGATAAAAAGGCACGGGATACAAACCAATGATGCTGAATCTGCAAGGTGGCAGTACCTTCCACTGTGCTACCCTGCTGCCCACAGTGGTAATTTCCATCTGTATTCAGCAAACAACTGAAAACATTTACATATTTAATGCATGATTTAAATTGTAGGTGTGTATATATGTGTGTGTGTGTGTATATGTATATATATATATATATATATATATATATATGTATATATATATATATATATATATATATATGTATATATATGTGTATATATATATATGTGTATATATATGTATATATGTGTGTATATGTATGTATATGTATATTTGTATATGTATATATGTGTGTGTATATATATATATATATATATATATATATATATGTATGTGTATATATATGTGTGTATATATATATATATATATATATATATATATATATATATGTGTGTGTGTGTATATATATATATATATATATATATATATATATATATATGTGTGTGTGTATATATGTATATATATGTATATATGTGTGTGTGTGTGTATGTATGTATATATATATATATATATATATATAATAAAAAATATCAAAAAATACACTCATACATACATATATAAAATGTGTATGGACACGGGAGAATAGACTCTGTATGTTTTTATTTGTATAAAAATGTAGATTAAAACAGTATACTTTGTTTATATGTTTCTGTATAATACTTATGCATGTACACAACATTCAGTTTATATATACACACAACTTCCCTTTTCAAGATTCAGTAGTAACTGTCCACTGCTGCTTAATAATTGCTGCCACTGCAAAAGGAAAAAGTCTTTAGTTTTTCTGAAGATAACACACACCTTCATCCACTCATTAAAAAAATGCTTTCAGTTTATTAATATATGAAATCATTCCATTGGATGTGTTCTTATTAATCACAAATCTTACTTTAAGCTCAGAGTTGAAATTAAAGACTTAAAAATGACAGGCAGCAAAGACGACACCTAATGTTGCAAATTTGAACAACTTGAAATAATTACACAATTGTTTATAAATACACATTTTTTTAATACTGTGTAGTGTTAAATGGCCCAAAAGATACAGATACGAATAGGCATTTCATATTCTGAATGCCTCTGTGTTCAACCCAGTTATTAGGTTGCTGGTGGTCTGAGCTTATTCTGGGGCCATGCCTTGGTGGGGTGCCAGTTCATTGCAGAAGGACTGTATACCAAACAGGCCAGTTTTAAATGAATCCAAGTTTCAGTTTTTGAGATGGCCCCACATGGATAAGGGTGACGTTGCCAATGCCAAACTGAAAGTGACCACACCATAATATTAAACCTTTACTCTGGATCTGTGAATCAGTATGCTCAACAAATGAGGAAACTACATGTAATACTCCTAATATAGCCACTCTTCTTCAAACATTTTTTTTTTCATTCTGATTTCATCAGGATGCCTTAGTGCATCATTAAAACAAATTTAAAATGTAAAAATTAAAGTTTACTTTTACTACCCGAGTGTAGTATTTCTTCTTTAAGTTAGGTAGACTTGTTTTCTCATTTTACAAAAAAGGAGCACTGTTACACTGATAGGAGAAACTAAGCCAAGTGACAGTATATGATAACCATTGTTACAATCTGTACACACATCCATAACACTTCTGCAAGTGAGAATAAATAACCGTACACCATGATAATTCATAATACAACCGGATCCCTGTTTAAAATAGCTGTAACTCTCGAGATAACAGTTCTTAAATCCATTACTTTTGATCTTTCAAAATCTAAATCTGTCGCCTTATTTGCAACCAGTGAAACTGGGGATGGCTGCTAGACTGGAGTCGGCCTTATTTCTAACTCGTTTGTGATATGGCACTGTAAAGCCTGTGTCACATTATGGGACTTTTCCAGTTATTTTCAGTTGTAGCCTTTGTTTACGTAATCTTAGTGGAGATAGTCGCTGATCTCCTATGGTGAAATACCCATTGAATGAGACCAACTAGTCTCCGAATCGCTACAGTAAAGTCTTGACAGGTTTGAATTTGCCTTTAATCATAGGGCAGGCTGTATGTCCATGAGGGCTGACAACCCATGAATACTCATCTAGAAATACAATGCATAGAATGCAGCAACAAGGAATAAAGAACATACGTTTTTTGAACCTTACAAACAGAAAAGAAGCTTGTTTGTCTTGTCTCATATTTTACATTCTGTAACAGAATGGAAAAAAGAAAGGAAGGACTGAGATTGCTTCTGAACTCTCCACACCTGTTAATCGTGCAAATAGCACCAGCTGCGTAAAGTACCACGCTGTTGACTATCAGAGAAAAGGGTGAGCATGACTGTGCTGAAAGATGGGCACTCAGTTGGTAAATGTGACATGGGCTGCGATTTTCTGTGTTATACCTTAATATGGTGCAGCGACAAGGTCCCCAGTTGCTGTCGGCATGTCTGACGTACCCCATGACAAAAAGTCATGTGACATCAGCTTAAGAAAGGACTGCTGCAATCCAATGAGTTTGCTGCTCATTTTGACAGTGTTTATATAGATAATTCTTAATTGTGAGGTTTTACAAACTGACATATACTTGCAAATGGGACAATTGATTTGATGAAAGACTTAAAAATAAAAAAGTAGTCAGTTTTGTCCACTTTGCCCTTACAAAGGGTAGCTACTTCTGTCTACTTTTACAGATTTCTTCTGTTTTGAGACCAAAATTTTCTTTGGGGCTTAAGTGTAGTCATGTAACATGTTCAACATTCTGACAAATACAGAGCCTCCTAGTAATTCACTCTTATCTGCCACCAATGTGTCTTTCAACTTGGAACATTTGTAACAACTTTTTTATGGAGCTGTTGTTAGTGACCTCATAAATAAGTGGTTAATGCTGTCATAAGAATATGAAGTATTGAAGGTAGCATCCTTGCAGTACATCAACTGCAGATTCTGTTGGAAGAATTTAAAAGCCCTACTCTGAAGCAGAGGGGTCACAGTCCTAAAGTTGGGGTCATGTTGTCCTGAATGCTTTCTCTGTGGTCGGGAGGTCTACACTTAATGAGAAGTAGCAGGAGTAGCTCCTAAAGGCAAGGACAGTAAATGTATGCTGAGTGCGTGGGACTCAGTTTTCCTGAATACCACCGTTAAGATTCTTCGACTTAAACAAAGTTTTCAGTAACAGAACTGGCAGTGAACCAGCCACCGTCTAGTTTTGTTCACATAATAAATTTTTGCTGCATAGTTCAAAGTTTTAAAGTAAGGTCCATCAGAAACAAAGGACTGTTTGTGAAATCCATGAATTGGTACATTGATTGTGTTAATATAAACTGATTTTTGCGCTGGGGTGGTAGTTTGTTTTCTTTAGTTTGTAAGGATGTGAAGTGCATTAAGCAGGAATACTTAAAGTCCAGCTCATTTTCCTTTGCTGTGGGCTTTTTTAAACTTTTGTGTAAACATTTTTTTTTTTTTAAATTAACTTAGGAAATAAAGCTATTGTGTGGGAGCGAACCTAGTCTAGAAATCCTGACAGCAGGGTTGTGTAAAACTGGGGCTCCCTGCAGCTCTGCGGCGAATCATTTTACACGTCACAGCCTTTTCTCTTCTCTTAAATTTTCTATTAGTCATCTTTTGAAATGTCCTTTTATAAAAGTCTGGTTTATTTCATTATACTTTTCCTTCTAGTCACGCTGAATTTTTTTTTTCTTTTATTCATCTTGTGAAGATGATGTTTTCATTTGAAGCGGAATGGGAGAAATTTTCCAGGAAGTCAATGTGTTTTAGAGCTAACTCCAAAAATTTTAAATCTTAATTTTTAGAAAACATGCAAAATGGTTTAAATTTCAGCTCCCAGTGACGAATACAATTATGAATTCATGATGATATGAGAAATTCATTGTAATAGGAGACATGCAGGGTATTCATACGGCCAGAAGCAGAAAAAACAATATGTAGCTAACTGGTATTTATACATTGAGCTATGACACTTTAGTTATGTTCATTTTAAATGCTGTCACAATTTCACTACCTCAAAAAGGATACTTTTTAGCACAGCCATATTACAATATTTCAAATTAGTATGAGTCTACTAACAGTTGAAACTTCTATTGTATTTATCTTCCTATCCACCCATCCACTATCATGACCACTTGCAGTCAAACAGTAGGTGAACTTCAAACGCTGAACTTTTCTTTCATCTTTGCTTTCCACTTGGCCTTGTCATTTGCCAGGTTAATGTTCTGCCTGTTGTCATGGCAGCCTGTCATTTCTTGGATGTCCTCCATCCAGCATGTCATTCTTCTCCCTTTCTGTTTCTTTATCTTGTTCATTTCCACAATCTTTTATTACTCCTTTCCAGCCAGGTTTCTTGCAGTGTGGCAGAGGAATTGACACTTCAATATTCCTTTCAACAAATATGGTTCTGCTGTAGTGACTATTTGCAGCACCTCCTCATTCATGGACATGTCTGTCCAGCTAATTTTCATGGTCCCCCTATAGTACCATAGTTCAGAGCTTGTGGTCTTCTTTTTAGAGACAACGTAAGCAAAAATGTTTCCACACCATTTCTGAGAACAGACCAGACTTATGTCTGAAGTAGTTTTTTTCATGGAGATTGATCCTCATCAGCTCTTTGTTTCTCCAGAAAACTTGGTCTTGGTGATTTAAAGCTCCGATGTCAACATTGCTCTTCAGGTTTTCTTTAATCTCTATTTGGAAAAATTGGTTACTTTCTTTATTCTTTCATTTTCTAGCATTAATTTTACTCTTCTATGTCCTTTAATTGTTACAACCATGTCTTGTGCATGTTTATTTGGATAGAGACTTGATTGTCCTTTTCTGCCACTTCATTAAGTACATGTTTGAGGTCTTCCTCCAGTTCTTTGAGGAAAAGCAAATCATCTGTATGGTCTTGGATCCAAATGCTGGAATTCCATCAGCTTTGCAAATACCCCTAAAAACGTTGTCAGCATAGTGGGAACAAAACACATCCTTAGCATAAGCCTCTTTGTATGGGTATTACATGTTCTTGTTTGATTCTTCTTCATAAACTCTTACTATTTTGTGTTAGATCGTGGCTATGACTCTGACAACATTTTTGCAGACATCCGTTTCTGTGAAGATGTAATTTTTGACTCTGTTTAAATGCCTTAACAAAGTTGATGAAGCACAGATATGTGTCCTACTGCTTTTCGTTTCAATTTGCTTGTGGGGTTGTCCATGTGGTGGTGCTCGACTTTTGGCCAGAATCCGTATTGCAGTAGATCAGCTTAGTCTTGGAGCTTCAAACTTAGATTACTTTTGATAGAACCTTTATTGCATGTGATATCAGAGCTCTTCTCTGATGCTTTTCACAGTTTGTGGTTTTGTTTTTCTTTGGGATTGCTACGGAAATGGTCTGTAGCCATTCTTTGGGAGTTTCCTTAACTTGATAAATTACTTTTATGACTTGAACAAACTCTCCTTTTACTTTGTCTCCCACACTTATCTGTCATCAGTTTAAAAAAAATATCAGCATGATGCACGTTTTGTTGCAGGTGAAATGGATGTGCCTCTGAATCCCAAGAATGAACGTTTCCTTTTTTGGGCTGTAGAAGGCCTTGGTGTAATTCTGAATTGACCTGGTAATGAGGGCTAATCAAGTAAGAATTTAAAAAAATAATGTAACTAAGTCATTGTTTTCAGTCAGAGGTCAGGAGAGTCCCATCTTTGATTCTTTTTGACTCAGGAAAGTTTAGCAAAGTTTAATACAGTGCTAGGGTGTTGTACCGTGTTAGCCGTTAGGATTGTAGTGAGAAGTCATGCAAAATGACACCTTTTCTTGGTTCACTAAAAAGATTACAATATGCAAGCTTTCAAGGTAACTCAGGCCCCTTCTTCAGGCAAAGATGTAATAATGCGTCATTTTGCTTGGCTTCTCACTACAAAGTTTAATCTGAAAGTCATATTTGAGATCTTGGCTGATCTGCAGCATAAGTTGTATTAAAATGTCAGTTATTTGTATTTCACCATCCCAGCATGTGGCCTTGATGTATGCAATAAGTCTTCATACTTTCTAGTAGTCCAGTGACAAAATCGGTGTTGTTTAATACATTATTTTATTAGCACTGTATATTACTCAATTTTATGTTGAATTTTTGTTTAATATGTGGTTGTTCTCTCCCCCAGAGGCGCACACTGGTGTCATTGCTTATTCAAGGTCAGAATGTCATTGGTTGGAGTTGAAGCTTCAACTTAATATTTTCCAGACCAACCTTTTAGCCTCTGGGTGAGGCCCTGCTGCCTGCTATCTGCTTCCCGGCAACACCCGGTTGTGGAAGAAAACAGGCTAAACTGCAATGGGCCTTGTGAGACTTGTACTTGGATCAACTTGTGAAGTATTCCCTGTGCACTGAAGTCTCCTGAGCCACTGACTGAATGCTCACTAGAAGTGTGACACACACAGTCATAAGCCTGTCCATAATACAGAACATGCTCAGTGTCTTGCTTCATTTTTGAATTATTGTAGTCAAATGTCTTAAATGTGCAGATATGGCAATTGCATATATTGCTGCCCTGTTTATTACCTCTTGTTTTGATTTTCAATTGCTGTTATAAGGCAATTCCATTTTCTCCCTACTGTTATTCCTTTAGTGTTAGCTTGATTTTGTCCAGCTGCCATTGTAACCTCAATGTTCTGGTACTTTAACTTAATTATTTCTGTATGCATATTTGCATGTGTCTGGTAAAATCATTATTATTTTATAAATATTATAAACTCTATGTATGCCGATGTGGTTTCACATACAGCACACTCTCTTACCCTTGATTTGACTAATCTGACTTGAGAATGTTATTTGGCTGCAGACCCTTGAGATTTGCAGATGAAGTTTCTCTCGTGTTTTACTCTCACACTGTCACAAAAGTCCTTCACACTTAAATTATGATGAGTGGGTTTGAGCACTATAAACTGGTGATGTCATGCATT